>NC_053454.1:1734569-2039783 GCF_015227805.2 Hirundo rustica | reverse complement strand
GATGAATGGGGATCCTAAATGAATGGGATCCCAAATAAACAAGGGCCCGATGTGAATGGGAACATGAAATTAATGGGATACTGAATGAATGGGAATGCCAAACAAATGGGATTCCAAATGAGTGGGATCACGAATGAACAGAACCACAAATGAATGGAAATCCCAAATGATTGTGGGTTCCAAGTGAATAGGATCCCAAATAAACAGAACTCAAAATGAATGGGGATCCCAAATGCACCGGATCCCAAAGGAAGGGGAACTCTTGTTTAGAGAAACAAGTTGAGGGAAGAGAAAGGAGCCATATCCACCTCTGTGAATGGTGTTTCTGTGCAAATATTCACCAAAACACAGCAAGTGGTCACTCTTTTCCTAGCAGTGCTTCGAGAAGAGCCGAGTCTTTCCCTTTCTGTTGGCATTGTGTCCTTGCTATGGAAGTGATGAGCTCCCAGTGAGGGAAGTGGTTGCAATGACGAGATCTTGGTGATTTCATCAGCCCCTGCGGGGTTTTCAGAGCATTTCTGCGCCATCATTTCCATTCTCTGGAGTTTCAGTGTGTGTTTAACTTCCTCCTGCTTTTGCACGGCGGTCGTGTCAGGATGAGCCCCTTATTTCTGTGGGATTCCACAGTGGGATGCTTGGACAGTGCCAGTCATGCAGCAGGTTACAAAGATCATAGAATTACGGAGTGCTTTGGGTTGGAAGGGACCTTAAAAACCATCCAGGTCCAACCCCTGCCATGGGCAGAGGACACGTCCCACTATCCCAGGCTGCTCCATGCCCCATCCAACCTGGCCTTGGACACTTCCAGGAATCCAGAGGCAGCCACACCTTCTCTGGGCACCCTGTGCCAGGGCCTCCCCACCCTCACAGGAAAGAATTTATTCCTTATAAATACTAGATTTTCTCCCCAAAACCAAACCTGTGTAGACAGGCAGGCGGCTGACCAGGCTGAGTGGGGTGTGTTAATCACCATGAGTGGAACGTGTCATCAAACCATCCAACTGCTGGTTGTGGGTTTTTCCCGACATTCCACCCTGGAGCACAGCCTGGGGGAGGCATTGCAGGACCAGTGCTGCTCTCACCAGCGACAGGAGGACTGAATCACTTCAAATTCATGCAGACAGATATTTTAACTGGTGATGAAACCCTCTGGAATGCTCACACCGGCGGGACCCTTGGAGAAAGCCCAGCCCTGCTTGCAGCAGCAGGGCTGGCCATGGACGGAGCCTACGGAAAGCTCTTATCTCCAGAGCTTGGTTTCCTTCTGGTTCAGGGTTTGTCTGACCTTTTGGTCACTGAGTAAGGTCGATTTTTGCCAGGTTTTCTTTTGGAAGGGGAGGAAAAACATGTAAGTAGGTGGTGCTGGTGGGAGGATACTCCTGGGTGGGGTGGGAGGATCTTGTACCGCTGATACCGTTTCCAGCGCGTGGATGACTTCAGTGTTGTCCTTCTGCCCGGAGTTTGGGATGGGTCTAGATGAAGCAGATTTAAATAAATAGAAGAAGCACAAACAACGTAAGATCTGTTAGAGGGGGAGGGAATAAAACCCGTTCTTGGCAGCGCCTCAGGTTGACTTGGCAGCGAGATCTCGCAGCTCTCTCCCGGGAGATCCTGGAGATGCAACTGGACACAGGACAAAAGCCTGAAGGACAGGAGTCGTGCGGCAGCTGCCGGCACATGGCACGGGGCAGAGCTGTGTCCAAGCCCTCTCTGGGCTCAGAGCAGAGGAGAGGTGTTGGCCCATCCTTGGACCACGTGCTGGTCTGGACTTGGCAGCTCTGGGCTCTGTCCTGGCCAGCACGATGACGTCTCACATCTCCGGGCCTCTGGATCCGTAGGTGTTTGGGAGGAGATAATGATACCCATTTCTCAGGAGCTTTCTGAGGTCTCCAGAGGAAAGAAATCACTGTAAAAATCTTGTATTAGAAAGGGCTGGGGGAAATGATTTTACTGATGTCATCGTCCTGTAATTTTGCTGGACATTTCCTGAGAAGCACGTACAGTACGGGCGTGCAGCCTGAGCTCGCTGATCTTCTTGGATTATTTGTGAGTGTTTGTTCTGCCCGCATGCAGCGGGGTTTGAATGGAGCTGAGTGCTCTGCCCCAGCCCAGTAACATTTCAGGTGTCAGTGAGCCAGGGGGAGCTGACCTCTCCGTCACTCCTGCCTCCACTTTTGGGGCATTTGAGATCGAGGCTCTTTGCTGTGGTCTTCACCTAAATTGCCTTTGAGTTTGCTCAGAGCACACTCATTTGCAGACCGCTATATGAACCATTTATTAATCTCCTTTAAGGTCAGATACTTGGTTTTATTGCTCAGCTTGTTCTTCTCATGCTCTTCCAGTGTTCACCCATTCCTTGCTTCTCCATGGACACTTTTGCTGCTCCACCAGCCTGGGATTTCTCCATGTTCTTTTCCCTTGGGGTTTTATGAACTCACCCATAAATCCTTCCCGTCCAGATCCCTGCAGGGACTGCAGCCACGCTTCCACTCCTCCCTCCCCTTGGATTATTTGGGGATGATATTGCATGAGGGTTTAAATGAGTGCTCTGTGCTTTCCTCCCCAGGTCAACATGGATTTGTGGCTCTTTCTCCTTTTGCTCGGAAGTGGCCTGATAAGTGTAGGTGCTAACAACATTACAACAGGTAAACTGTGCTCCTCATCTCTCTTTTATCCCATCATTAGGATCAAAGGAGTGGGTGGGAATGTGCTCAGTGTCTCATTCCTTCTGCCCTCCACGTAACTGTAACGTAAAATGTTGAAAAGAGGGCGACGAGCTTCAGGTGCTTATAAATGGTTTAGCTCTGAGTGATATTGATCCTCACCTCCAGGGGCTGTAATGCTTTTACCTCCCCGTTAATAGCACCTGTTCAGGTTATATTTTTATGGCATTTGCATCACCTGCTGTGCAGAGCATTTCCTGTCCCGCACTCAGGATTTGTTGGGTGTTTAGTCCTTATAGTTACACTCGTGACTCTTCAGCATCTAAACCCCTCAGCATCAGAGAAAAGAATCTCACAGAGGTTCCCCTGTGCTTTTCCCTTCTCAGAGCCACCCACAACAGCGTCCACCTCCCCCAGGAGCCCCACCAAAGCTCCTACAGCAGGTCCTGAGGATGGGACCTCGCCCAACACAAACAGATTCAACGCGAGCACTCCAGGGACTGTTTCCACCACAGCGCCAAAACCTCCCCCGACCACAGCCGCCAGGGTCTCCCCCAACGCCACCGCTGGCAGCCTCAACATCTCCTCCACCCTGGGGACAACCGTGCCTGTGCCTCCAGCCCCATCCCTGCTCCCCAGCGTGACGCCGACGCCTCCGCACACCGCTGTCCCCAGCACGGAGGCAGAGGTGACGGAGGGGAATTTCAGCTCGGTGGTGACAACACAGGAGACCTCTTCTGCTTCCCACAACGGTAGGCACCTCCTCCACCTCGTCTTCTCCACCCTGCCTCTGGGTTTGTTTCTTTGCTCTTCTTTCACTTTGCTGAGCGAAACAGAGCAAGAGGCCACTTTGGGGTTGATTCCATGGTGATACAGAACAAGAGAAGTCCCTGAATGGCCCAGATCAGAAGAGACTGCTCTGACTAAAGGTTTGGGCCAAGATCATCTAGTGAAAGATATCCACAGGTGCTCTAGATAATCTTTGCTTGCAACCCAGACTAGTCTGTGATTCTCTCCTTACATTATCAATTTCCCCCATTACTTGTGCAACTTCAGTCTTTGAAAGGTCCAGATGAGCGAGAGTTGTCTCATCCTGATCTCATTCCCCTCTTGGCACATCAGGAAAGTGACCCCATGAAACGTAGTTTGGCTGCTCAGTCCGAGTTAAGAACAAAAAATCGGGCAAAAAGAGGCTGAAGTGACCAGGAATCTTTGAGTTGTGGCTCTTCAGCCATGGTTTGCTCATTGTATTGTCTGAGACCAGTTTGGGCACTGCGTGTCTCCAGCTTGCAACAGGGAGATGGCAGTGCCTGCTAGACCTTGGGATTTAGTGGAAAAGCAGGATTGGTAACTTGGTCGTGGATTGGAAAACCCTGAAACAAGATAAAGGTGGAGTTAATGCAGGGAGGTGTCAAGCGTGTATTCCTTAAGAACCAACTTCCCAAGGGATGTTGGGTGTCCCTGCACCTCAGTGAGATGTGTGTGCCCTCTTCCTCCGGGAATCTTTGGAAGCCACAGCCTGTGAAGCTGCAGTGAAGTTGTCTTTGCTACCAGCATAGGAAGGGATGTGGCTGAGGGAAGTTCACAACCCAGCTTTTGTAGTGTTCTGCCACCCCTGAGCTTGTCCAGCTTCCGTCCCAGCACAAATCCTTTTTTGCAGAGTGGAGGAGTCTGGCGTAGCCTCGGACACACATTGGACAAATTTGGTATAAGTGTAGCCTACATACAGGAGAGATGGAGGCAAAAGCCTTAAGTGCTGCTAATATCTGGATTTTGTAACAGGATGTCTGCTCCTGGAGGGGCCGAATTTATCATTTTTGTGTCTCCAGCGCCTTTTTGCGATCTGGCTTACCGGTTTTGGTGAACTCCCCTGGTATGCCATGACACCTTGGCCATTGCGCCATCGAGGCCGAACGTGGCTTCTCACTCGATATCAGCCCAGAGAACAAATGATCCAACCTAATTCTTTCTTTATCTCAAGTGATTTCTCAAGGAGCAAAATCAGTTTCAGGGCTGCCCTTGCCGTTAGATTTAACAGGGAATGTTAAATGTTAGTCGTGGAAGAATTAAGTGGCGCTTGAGAAGGGGACTGGGGCAGGAGGTCACAGCTGGCACGGGCAGTTCCTCCTTGTCCAAACTCACCAGGATTGTCCTCAGCCCTGTGCTGCAGCTCTTCACACACAGCTCATGGCCACGGGGTGCCCGTGCCAGCAGCAGTGCCCCAGGAGAGCCAGGCTCTGCTCTCCCTGGCACAGCTTTGTTCCGGTGTCCTCTGGATCAGACATCCAACCCAGCAGGTAGAGACTTCCCTTGGATGCTCCTCGCCCCCATCCCTGAGCCCAGCTGCTCTTAATTGAACTCTTGGCTCGGCCAAGTCTCTTAAAATTATGCACCAGTGTTATCTCTTGAAGTTTAAGTGCTAATGAATGACACCGGTGACTTGCTGGTGATGGGTTTAAACAGTAAGTTGTGTTTATTGATGTTTAAGGCTTGGCTTCAGCTCCTTGTTCAGCTGATAAAAACTCAGGATTTGTTCCTTTTTTTTCCTTACTCAGAAATTCATTTTAACATCCTGGTTTTATAGCTGGTGTTTTAAAGGAAAGATTTACAGGCAGATGATGAGAGTTACTAAATTTGTTCCTGTCTTGGTCTTTGATCCTTCCTGACTTACTGAAGTGTCTTGTTCCTTTGTTGCTAAGAGACTTTTGTTTTCTTTTTCCTCAGGTAACTCTGACAGAAGAGGTAAGAATGTTACATTTCATTGCTCTTTACTCAGTAAAAACATTTCCAGAAGCGTTCTGCTATTAGAGAGCTCTCCCTAGGACTTCCAAATGTGCTTTTATGAAGCCTCTCAAGCTCTTTAGAAGAGCTGGTGACACGCTGATATCTTAATTTCTGTTGAGCTTTTCTTTTTAGAACGAAGCAATCCCATTCCAATTTGTACATGTCCTATTAGATATGATTTTTCCCGCTCTGAGAATGTCAGCACGTCCCTAGAGCTGGATGACCAAAGTCTAAGAAACCATTCAGGCAATTTGCTTTCGGGTTTGGTTTTTGATGGGTTTTTTTTTTTTGCTGCCGAATTGTCTTTATTTACCGCGACTTACGCGATTTGATCCAAACCCATCCTGCAGATGATGGGAATAATTATTGTTCTCCTCCGTTCTGTTGGCAAGCACTAACACAGATCCATTTCTTGTAAGACAGCAGCACTTTAGGGACATTTTTCCATCTCTCAGCTCTGAGAACCGGCACCTCCAGCAGAATATTTGCAATTACCCACGGCTTCAGCGCTCCAGGAGCGGGCAGAGCCGGGCTGGGCTCCCACCTGGAGGAATCAGCTGCCTCTGTGTGTTCTCACCCTGGCTCTGATGGGTGTTGCAGCTTTGCAAACTCTGGCTCACCCAGCCCACTGATGGTCCAGGGAACACACAGATGCTCTGCAGCAGGCGTTTGGCAGAGGGAATAAAAGGGATGCAGGACTGAGGGAACTCATTTGAAATTGTGGCTAAGCCTCTGCAGAAATGCTCGGTGTAGTTCCCTCAGACCTGGCCTGGCTTACGCCTCATTTTGTGTTCCCTCTGCCATCGTTCATCCCTGCTCCTGAGGGCAAAGAAAAAAGAAAAAAATGGGAGTACATCTGACTTCCTAACAAGATTTACATTAATAATGCATATTAATATAAATACAATTATGAAATTAGATTAAATAAGGAACTTTTCACAAGAGCGTAGAGTGGTGGGACAAAGGGGAATGGCTTCAAACTGGGAGTAGGTTTAGATTAGATACTGGGAATAAAATCTGGACTGTGAGGGGCGTGAGGCCCTGGCACAGGATGCCCAGAGATTTGTGGCAGCCTCATCCTTGGAAGTGTCCAAAGCCATCTTGGGGAGCAACCTGGGATGGTGGAAGGTGTCCTTACCTGTGGCAGGGAGTGGAATGGGATGATCTTTAAGATCCCTTCCAACCCAAAGCATCCTGCGACTGGTTCTGTGGGCAGATGTTGCCAGCTGTGAGCAGGGATGGGTGGCCCAGCTGTAGGGGACGTGCAGAGCACCTAGGGCCCCTCTGCCTGCAGCTGGCACAGGATCCCCAGCACCAGGGGCCAGGACAAGACTGAAGCCTCCTGATGCCTTCCAAGCTCTGGGCTGCGGCGGCTGCTCCTTGAGTCCTTGTTCCTTTTCCAAGCGGATTTTTCCCTTTTCCAGCATGAAGCCCTCAGGCTGGGGCTGGAGCAGCGCAGGAGCTGTGGGGGTGTTGGCAGAGCCCAGCAGGGTTGGCAGGGCAGGGAGGGAGCAGCTGGGGACCCTCCAGCTCCTTTCCTGCCTGGGCTTTGCTGGTTGGGAAAGCTCCCACTCCTCATCCCGCCAGATGTGTGGAAAGAAGGGCTGCAAAAAAAAACCCCCAAAACCTCCAAGCTCCCTGCCCACAAATCTGCACCCTGCTGCCAGAGCCAGCCCTGCCCACAAATCACCAGCCGCCGCTGCCCCACAGCTCCAGCCCGGCTCAGCGCTGGTTAGGCTGAGCTTAACTCCAGCCAAGGCAGGAAAAAATGGCCCAACGGTGGCTTAACACCACCATTTTTGGCAGTGCAGCTCCCCTTCCTCTCCTGCAGCCAGGGTGGAGACGGTGGCTGTGCTCAGGAGTCTCAGTGAGAGGCCAAGGCTGGCTGTGGTTGGGCCAAGACCAAGCTGTTCTTGCTTTTTGGGGAATGTCAAGGCTCGTCACCTAAGGAGGTGTGCAGGAGGCAGAATTCCCAAAAAATTCCTTTTGGGCTGTGGGAGGTGCTGCCACATCAGGGCAGTAGATGAGAAGGGCAAAGACGCGCAAAAATCAGGATAATTTCTTTTTTTTTTTTTATTTGCCGCACCGGGGGTCATTGCCTTGAAATCATAACATGTAAGTTTTAATAGAAATAACATTCCCAGACCTCACACCACAGAGGGACAAACACAGAAATAAAATCAGAGTGCCCTTGGGTAGCTCAGAGACGGACCAAATAAACCCCACCTAAGGAGATCAGGCTGAAACTGCTGAGGAACACGGAGCAGGGATCTGCAGGGAAATGGATGCACAGAAGGTGGGAAGAGGGCTCGTGCCCTGCAGCCTCCTGGGGCTGTGGTGGTCCCCTCAGATGGAGGCAGCTGATGAAAAATGGAAATAACCCCAAGCTGGCATGGCTGGCATCCACAATATTCTGAAAAAAATGCCCTTCAGGGCCGTTCTCCTCCCTGGTTGGAGCTGCTCGGCTTCCAACCCATCTGGGTGATTTGCCAGCACCAACCACTGATTCAATGACCTCCAGCACAAGATAGAAGTGGCTTATTTAAAAGAAAAAAAAAAAAAAAAAAAAAAGAAATCTGTTGTGGTCGTGGAGGATGGGAATGGTTCGGATTAATCTGATTTTGCAAGGGGGTTGTGAGGTAACCTGACCTTGAGGAGCTTCTGCAAGGGAGCCAAATGGGGTCACACTTGGTGGCCTGGTGGTTTCTGACCCCTCCTGCTCTCTACAGCTCTGTATTTCCAGGGAGGAAAGAGTAGGGGGTGGGACTAGATAGTCTTTGGAGGTCAATTCCAACCCAAATTAGTCTGTAATTACAGAATCACAGAATGGTTGGGTTGGAAAGGATCTTAAAACCCATCCAATGTCCTGTGGGCTGGGACACCTCCCACTATCCCAGGGCGCTCCAAGCCTCATCCAGCCTGGCCTTGGACACTTCCAGGGATCCAGGGACAGCCACAGCTGCTCTGGGCAGTCTGGTCCACACCAAATCTCACCCTGGAGGTGTTCAGATCCCAGGTGCAGCAGGAAGCTTTGCCCTCTTGTCCTGTTTGACAAAGAACTGGAAGCAAAATGCCGGTGGTGTTACAAATGTACCTGTGGGATCTTCCAGAGGCCACAGCTTTCACCCATTTTGATATAAAGTTCCTTATCATATTATACCAAACTCATGGTTCCTGTTAGGAACTTCTCTGGACCCTTGAGTCTCAGGGCAGCAAGTGTTGTAGATCATCAAGTGACAGGAAATTTCTGCTGGAGGCTGCGGGGCCACCACGTGCACGTTCAGGTGTGCAGAGGGAACCCCCAAAGCAGCCCAGTCCCACCTTTCTCCATCACTGTTTTCATCTGCCTGGTCACAATTCCACAGTGACCAACTCCTGGAGAAGATTGAGGTGGTTTCAGGCTTTAATCTGACCTGGGAGTGTCTGAGGCACGTGGTGCTCACTCATCCTTTTCTGTCTTCACTCTCAGGCTGAAAAAATGCAAGCTCACGTTATACTATTTATTATTTATTATGGTTTTTTTATTACTAATATTGTCAGAATTGTTCTTCAAGCAGAAATTGTAGAACTCTGCCCTGTTAAATGATGGCTCTGGATGTTTTCCAATGCCCATAACCACACCTTTCTCTTCCTCTTGCAGATGAGACTCCCATTATAGCTGTGATGGTGGCCCTGTCCTCCCTCCTAGTCATAGTATTTATTATTATTGTTCTGTACATGTTGAGGTAAGAGCTGCTTTTAGTGCTGGGTTCCCTTGTTTGACAGAAACAGTTCCTGAATGAACAGGAATGAGCCTTTTGTGCTGTCTCCCAAGCTAAAGGCTGACACAGCTGGTGCTTTGAAAAGAAACCTGTAAGGACAATGAGTGAAAACGATGTTTGGGGTTATTCCTTTCTCTGCAAAGCTGCTCCTCGTTTGGGGAATTCCTGTCCTGCCTCTCAAAATGTCACATTTAGCAGGGTAGGCTGAGCTGAAGCCCAGTTTAATGTGGGGAAAAGCAGGTGAGGTTTCCTTGTGAGGCTGAAAATGATGGATTGAGTAATCCAGGGAGGCTGAACACAGCCACAAAGTCCTTTCAGTGTGTTACTCCTTGATTATTCCCATCTTGATAGCAAGCAGGATCCAACATCCAAGCTCTGTTTTGGGTACCAGACCTCACATGGTCCCTGTGCACCTTTCACTGCGAGCGGCAGGACCTTGTGAGGAGTGTTAGGTGACGCTGTAAATGAAATTACAGCATAATAAAGCCTTCTTAGGTCCATTTTTTACAATCCAAGCATCTGCCCTGCTCAAAATGGAATGTCTTCATTCAGCTGCAGTAAAGATTTTCATTTACTCACCAGTTTGGTGATTAAGTAAGTCTTAAAGAAAAAAAAAAAAAAAAAATCCTTAGCAGTGGAAAACTTCCCTGTGTCTCCTGGCTCCAGGCCTGCCCTCCCAGCAGTGAACCTGAGAAGAGTTTTTTGCCTCAGGAGTTCAGCAGCAGCAGAGTTTGAGTCCTTCCCACCTGGCTTCCAGCCCTGAAAAAAAAAAGGGGTTGTGTTCACTGCCCAGTGATTCAGCAAAACTCCCAATTTCAGGCAAAGGGAGCACGAGCAGCTGCTGCAAGTTAAAAGCACACGGAGCAGGGACTCGCTGCAGGACAGATCCCCCTGGGCTTTATGCGCTCTGCTGGCTCAGCCCAGGGAGCAGGGACTCCTTGGGGTGTCCTGTAAAGAGCACCCTTAAAGCTTCTCCTGGTTCCCAGCTGGCTCGGGGCTCCTGCAGCTGTTCCAGATGTGCTCGGTGAAAACCTCTGCTCACAGGCAGCATTCTCCAGGTCCTGCCTCATCCTGGCCCCACCAGCTGATCCAGGAAGCCACGAGAAAGCGTGGCAGCTCTCATCTGGGAGGGGACCTGGCCTTCCTGGCGGATTTTTGCTGACTTTTGCACCCCAATCCTCTCTGGCAGGTTCAAGAAGTACAAGCAGGCAGGGAGCCACTCCAACTCCTTCCGTCTGTCCAACGGCCGGACGGACGACACAGGTGAGTCCACCTGGCGCCACACATCTCCCCCACCTTGTGTTTTTGGAGGCAGGTGTTTTGGTTTTTTGGTTTTTTTTTTTAAATTTCTGGTTTGTCGGTGTTTTTTTGTTGTTTCCTGATCTCCTTTGTTCCGTGTTTTCCGTGGTTTTGGCAGACTTTCGTGGAATGAAGGTTCATTTCCCAGCTTTCGTTCCGCTGACTAAATGTTTGCCCTCAAGTGGTTCATGTTAAAATCGCTTCCAAAATCACTGCTCATATTCCTCTTGAGTTTTCACGGTGTTTCTTTGGCTCAAATGAGAACCTTTTTTGAAAAAAAACCCCCACATCTTTGGGGAGTAATTAAACGTTCTTCTGCTCTTTTTAGATTAGGATGGTCTCTGATTAAAACTCAGATCTTCACGCTAACTGTGGACACCTGGATACCCAGGAGAAAAGAGGGAATACGCTTATTTTCATTATAAAAACATTTTTGTACTTCCTAAAAACGCACAGATGCAATTTTAAAGCCTTGCGTGGTGTCTAAATTCTTCTGCCCCCGAGCTGTGAGGCAGAGCTGACGCTGAGGGTCTGAACTTGGGCATCTCCATCCATGTGTAGGCGCTGATTAAGATCTGAGGAGACCTCCTAAACTCAGTCCAGATGCTTTTTGAGCACTCCTTCCACATAAACCAAACAGCCTCTGAGAAGCACTGACTGGAATTCAGCACCTTTTTGATTTTATGTTTGGCTGCTGAGACCTTCCCTGCCCGTCTTACATCACCATTAACAGAGGTGTGAACTTCCTAAACGCTCAGCTGTGTTGGTGTAACCCTCACACGGCTTTTCTGGGCTTTTGCTGAGCACCACAAGCAGCAGCTGGCCTTTGCTGAGCCCTCCTGGGAATTGTGTCACGGTGGCGGTGCCAGACTTTGCGTGTGAGAGAGGGAGAAGTTGGGATTCAAAGCGTGGTGGTCTCCAACCCCAGTGTTCACTTGGTTCTCAGGGCCCTGTGCTGCCTCTGTGAGAGTGTAGGTCCCAGAGTGTTGATCAGAGTGAGATCACTGATGTTTTGGGGTTGAAAAAGCCCTTTGAGGTCACCCAGTCCAACCGTTCCCCCAGCGCTGCCAAGGCCACCACTGACCCCCGTGCCCAAGTGCCACATCCACACGGATTTTAACTCCCTCCAGGGATGGGGACTCCAACACTGCCCTGGGCAGCTGTGCCAGGGCTGGACAACCCTTTCCATGGAGAAATTTTCCAAAATATCCACCTTGACCTTCCCCTGGCGCAGGCTGAGGCCGTTCCCTCTCCTCCTGTCCCTGTTCCCTGCGAGCAGAGCCCAAATCCCCCCGGCTGTCCCCTCCTGTCAGGGAGCTGTGCAGAGCCACAAGGTCCCTCCTGATCCCCCTTTTCTCCAGGCTGAGCCCCCTCAACTCCCTCAGCCCCTCCTGATGCTCCAGACCCTTCCCCAGCTCCGTTCCCTTCCCTGGACTCTCTCCAGCCCTTCCAGGTCTTGGGAGGGGCTCAAAATCCACCCCCAACCCTGGAGGTGCCCCAGCACAGGGGACTGGCACTGCCCTGTCCCTTCTGCCACCCCCAGCTCTGCCAGCTGTCACCGTGCTCAGAGCAGCCCGCTCTGGTGGGAGCTGCTGGGACAAGACGATCCTTTAACGTCCCCATCCACCCCAGACCCCTCTGCGCACACGCGGGGGCAGACCCCGAAAGCGGCTGGGCGCGGGCAGGGGGGCGCACGGCCGCCGTGACCCCTGGTGTCATTGCAGAGCCGCAGAGCATGCCCCTGCTCGCCCGCTCCCCCAGCACCAACCGCAAGTACCCGCCGCTGCCCGTGGACAAGCTGGAGGAGGAGATCAATCGCCGCATGGCCGACGACAACAAGCTCTTCAGGGAGGAGTTCAACGTGAGTTCCCTCTGCTGCTGCTGCCCTCGGGGTCAGGCTCCGCTTCTGGGGGGGTTTCTGGAAGGGCTGAGCGGCGGTGGGGGTGATTCTGGCCCTGAATTTTGGGTGAGGGCGGAGAAGCAGCTCGCGCTGGCTGCGGAAAATTTGTTTCCAACAAGGAGCTCTTCGAGGGTTGAGTTTTCCTGGGTTTCGGGAGTGATTCTGGATGTCTTGGGGTGTTCCAGAGCTCTCCTGCTCGCTGGTTGCTTCCCGGGCTCTGCCTCCCACCTCCCTCCCAGTCCTCGTGGCTTTAAATCCAGAAAGAGCCAAAAAAAGAGTTCTGAGAGAGAAAAGGAAAGAGCCCATCTTATTTCAGTGAGCTCTTCACTCTGAGACACGATGATGGCAAAGGGTGGGACAAAGGCTGGCCTTCAGCTGTGAGCAGTTCAGGTATTGTGCTTGTCCCACAAGCCCCGAGCTTTGCTTCAGGGGTGCCTCCAGCCTCTTCTTGACATTGCTGAGCTTTGCAGCTTGGGACAATAAATCCGTTTTGCCTTGTCAATAGAAAAATGGACTAGAATAGAATTGAACAGAACAGGATAGATTCATTAAGGCTGGAAAAGCCCTCTTAGATTACTGAATCCAACAATTAACTCAGCCAAGACCACCACTAAGTGCCACATCTACACTTTTTTTTTCTTTTTTTTAACACTTTCAAGGACCATGACTCTAACACTGCCCTGAGCAGCCTGTGCTGGGGCTTGACAACTCTTCCTGTGAAGATATTTTCCTAAATATCCAATCTAAACCTCCCCTGGCCCAGCCTGAGGCCGTTCCCTCTCCTCCTGTCCCTGTTCCCTGCGAGCAGAGCCCAAATCCCCCCGGCTGTCCCCTCCTGTCAGGGAGTTGTGCAGAGCCACAAGGTCCCTCCTGAGCCTCCTTTTCTCCAAGCTGAACCCCCTCAGCTCCCTCAGCAGCTCCTCATCATACCTGTGCTCCCAGCCCAGGTCCAAGCCGTGCTATGGCACCATGAGAACGAGGAGAAGATAAAAAGCCGCTCGGCCTTGTCCAGCTGCTACAAAACTCGATCCCTTTCCTGGCCGTGCTGCCCTGAAACCAAAGAGCTGCAATGAATGCCCGGGGAGGGGGGGATTTTTAGGGTTATAAATACCTGATCGCTCTGGACACTTCCTGCCATCCTGTCAGCTGGAGGAGGGGATGGTGGATACCTCCAGAACATTCTTTGGTGCTCCGAGAGGATGTGGAGAAACGGCGCTGAGGAAGCGCCGCCAGTGCTCGGCCGGGAAACGCAGGGACAGCGTCCCCCTGTGTCACCCCAGTACCCCCCAGCAAAGGTCCCCCGGTGCTGCTCCTGCCATCACCGGGTGGCCTGGGCCAGTGGGGGCTTAATCAGGTCGCAATTAGCAGCGCTGTTAATGAGGGAATCTCACAGGAGCCTCCGAGAGCAGGAATCGGGGATGAGCTCGTCGGTGCTGCCGGGTGGGTTCGGAGCTGGAGGCTTTGCTGCCACCTCGTGTCCGCGGATCGGGAGATTCCAGACATCTTTCCGGAGGGATTGGCTCTCTCTGGGCCAGCCCAGCTGTTTAAATGGTCACTTGGAGCTCGGCTGGGGAGCAGAGTTGCTGCTGGGGTGGAGGTGAGGGGTGCTGGGGACGTGTCCCAGAGGGGCAGGATGCTCGGATGGGACATCGTTCCTGCTGCGCCACGAAAATCACGGAAAACCCTTTTATTTCTGCCGTTTCAGGCTCTCCCAGCCTGTCCCATACAGGCCACGTGTGAAGCTGCTTCCAAGGAGGAGAACAAGGAGAAGAACAGATACGTGAACATTTTGCCCTGTAAGCGTCAGAGCTGCTTGGATGAAGGGGGAAACACTCAGGGGCTCCTGGCAGGACTCCCCATTCCTGGTTTTGGGATGGGAATGGGCACAGTTGAGGGCGTTTCACCTCCTAGGTGGGTGGCTGTGTCTGATTTAGCTTTAGATACCTCTGAGGAGAAGCTCCATGGAGCCCTCAGCGGCCAGGAGGCCGTGGAGAGTGAAACAGATGGGAAATGCCAGAAGGGACAGCTCTTGCCCGGTGGCATTGGGCAGTGGGCTGGCCTGGGGTGTCCTCAAATACGCGCTCTGCAGAAGGAAAAGTACCTTGGACAGGATCTAGGAGCTCTCTGGCTTGAAGCACGAGGAATTTGGGGGCATAGAGGTGTTTTTGCAGCAGAGCCAGGAGCGTGGGCTCCGCTCCAACACCTGGATTCTCCCTGTGCCAGGTACCAGCAGAGTGGAGGGGGTTGTCCTTAATGCAGAGCTTTGATTTCCCTCCAGATGATCATTCCAGGGTTCACCTGACTCCCGTGGAAGGGGTCCCTGACTCCGACTACATCAACGCCTCCTTCATTAATGTGAGTTCTGGGGTGGGAAATCCCTTGGCCGGGAGCAAAGCCGAGCTGGCTGCTTTGGGAGGGGCTGGGGAACCGCTCCTGCTGGAGCTGGGCACTCCTGATCAACAAACAGCTGACGAATCACGGAATCTTTGAGGTTGGAAAAGCCCTCGAAGACCCCCAAATCCCAAAGCATTCCCCCAGCACCTCCAGGCCACCGCTGAACCGTGTCCCCAAGTGCCGCATCCACACGGTTTTAAATCCTTGAAGGGCGTGGCCAGTGGATCATCAGCGCTTCCCAGCTTGCAGGGCTGGACGTGGGAAGGGGCTGAAGAAGAAATCAAGGAATCCAGCTAAGATGGAAGCAACCTCGCCCTGCACAAAGGGGATGGCTCCTTTGTGGTTGTCACCACGTGGCCCCAATCAGCTGGGAGGGTCACGTGAGAGATGCAGGCGCATGAAGCAAAGCAGGACTCAGAAGAGCTTTTTTTCCCTTTCCTCCCCAGTAAATTAAATACACAAAATCACTCCCCCTGAGTTCTACAGCTCCTCTTGTGAGGGTCAGTGCTGGTTTTCACGTGATGCTCTGGATGCAGGGCCTGACCCCGGTGGCTGTCAGGTACCGCTTCATCAGGGCCTTGTGCCAACCAGTGGGGTCATTCCTGCGCTGTGTGACCGTGGGGAGTGTTCCTGTGGGAAATCAGCCCTTTGCACAAGGATTTTCAATTATTTCAGCCCGTCTTTGGTGCTGATTCTCCCCTCAGAGGCTGCAGCCCCTTCTCTGCACAAGGGGGAATGAGCAGCAGAGCAGATGTTTGTTCCTGAAGTAGATTTCATGACTCCTGTGTTAGAGAAATATTAATTTCTCTTCCTTTTCCTTCTTTCCTTGCAGGGGTACCAAGAGAAAAACAAGTTCATTGCTGCACAAGGTAAAATCTTGACCATTCCTGTTGGGAATTGCTCTTTTGGGGGCAGCTGGGCTGGGTCCCTCTGCTCAGTGGAGCTGTGCCCCTCTACCCCCAGCACAGCATCTTGCAGAGCTGCCCTGGTCAAAAGGAGGCCTGGCTGCTCCACAGAGTGTTCCCAAAATGATTTTCCCAGTCAAAGAGCAGTGCTGGATGTCTTGGTGGACAGAAGGAAAATCCTGCCTGTGCAATACTCATTGCTGGAGGGTGTTGTGACCTCTGGAAATACTGCCAGGGATTAAACTCTCCAAATCACAGAACCATGGAATGGTTTGGGCTGCAAAGGACCTCAAAGCCCATCTCATTCCACCATCCTGCCATGGACAGGGACACCTCCCACTATCCCAGGTTGCTCCAAGCTCCCTTGAGCACACTCCCAGGGATGGCATAGAGAGAAACGTCCTTATGACCTTCAGAAGTCCAAACACATCCCTAAAACCAAAATTCCCTCTCACAGGGTGGGGATCATGTCAGCAGCAGGATGTTACCTGCCCATGGGAGCGTTTTGTATTTCCTCTCTTGACCTGCCCTTGGGTCAGGGCATTCCTGGCCGCTCTCCCTGGCTCTGGCTGGAGAAGGAGGCTGGATCAGCTCCGTCAGCGCTTCCAGGCTCAGGTTAAGCTTTGGCCCTGCTGTTCTCTTGGCTCACCCTGAGCCTCAGGCTTGGCAAGGGAGCGTAGGCTGAGTTAGCTCCGTGCCTGGCAGGCAGCAGGGAACTATTCCTGTGCCCCTCTGAAATGGGATCCCATGGTTAAAACCCAAAATCCGAGGGCAGGACTTGGGCAGACTCTGGGGCAGCCACGATTTCCCTGGGTGACCTTGGGCAAATCCATGCTCTGTTTGTCTGGTTTCCCCTTTCTTGAGCTAAATGTGGAATTCCTGACCATAAAAGAAATCCAGAAATCCCAGCTATTGTGTGATAGGATTATTCCTTGGATCAGGCATGCCCAGACACCGCAGCACCTCCTGTGACCTCCTGGCAAAAAAAACGTGTTGGATCGTTGGAGACGTGTGGGTTCACACGCTGGGGTTTGGCCCCAAACTGTCAGAGGTCGAT
This sequence comes from Hirundo rustica, assembly GCF_015227805.2. NCBI lineage: Eukaryota > Metazoa > Chordata > Aves > Passeriformes > Hirundinidae > Hirundo > Hirundo rustica. The sequence continues at coordinate 2,023,020 of NC_053454.1, read as the reverse complement.
CCCAAAGAGGGCTTTTTGTTTTACCTTCCCCCTCAGGACCAAAAGAAGAAACAGTGAACGATTTCTGGAGGATGATTTGGGAGCAGAACACAGCGACAATTGTCATGGTGACCAACCTGAAGGAGAGGAAAGAGGTCGGTTGGGATTTGAGCCAAACTGAGCCAAACCTGGCACATCCTGTGCTTATGGGCGTGTCCTGGAGCCATCCCCAGCCTCCTGAGGGTGTCCAGAGCTCACCTGCACCTGTTTTCTCCCCCCACAGTGTAAATGTGCTCAGTACTGGCCGGATCAGGGCTGCTGGACCTACGGGAACATCCGAGTGTCCGTGGAGGACGTGACGGTGCTGGTGGATTACACCGTGCGCAAGTTCTGCATCCAGCAGGTGCCAGGGGTCCCCTCTCCATCCCTTCCTGTCCCGTCCCATCCCTCCCCTCTCCACACTGGCCATCCCAAAGGTGCTGCCTCAGCTCCTCCAAGGCTCTGTGAGGGCAGAGTTGGGATGAAATGATCCCCAGCACCCATTTTTAACCAGAGCTGGTACGGATTTGTCCCTCCCAAGAGCCTGTTCCCAGCATGGCTGTGCTGAGAGCAGGGAAGCTGAGGGATGCCAGGGCTGAAATTCCATCCTGCACTATTCCAGCACTTGCTGTTACCAGTGTTGGTTCCTGCTCTCACCCACAGACATTTAAAGCCTGAAAATAATCAGATTCATCCCCTTCAGCTGAGACAAAATCCAGCGCCGTTTGTGTTGGGTTTGATTGCTTTCCCATCTGTCACCACATTTCTCTGGCCCCCATGGAGACTCTGGGTGTTTGAGTCACTCTTGTTTGTTTTCCTGCCGCTCTCAGAGGCGGGCAGGGAAGAGTTGGTGCCTGCAAACCTGTCTGCACCCTGAGGCTGATTCTCCTGAGTCTTATCCTTCCCTCCAACGGCCTGGACGTGTGTGTTTTCCTCCCCTGCCTTTAATCCGAGGATGATCTGGACGGAGGAGTGGGGAAGGATGGAGCAACAGCTTCTGTTTGAGCTTGTTGAGGATGAAACATGGCAGCTGCTGCCAGGCTGGATCCACAGGCGGGGACAGGCTGGCATCTCACGCCCCTGGGATGTGGTGCTGGGTGGTTAAAATGTCATGTTTTTGTCCCAGAGCCTGAGTCCATGCCCTTTCAGCTGTGGATGCTGCCATCCAGCTCCATCTCGGGTCTGCAGATCCCTCTCTTCTCTTAATTTTAGGGGAAGAAGGTGTCTTGGTTTAGGGCAAATTTGGGAGAAAACTCCTGGATAAGGTCCCTCTGGGGAGCAAATCTAAACTGCTCCTCTTCTTAGCTGGTCTGGGAAAGAACTTCTTTGGAGAAAAGCAGAAAAAACTATTTAATAAACAAAGTGCTTACAAGTACAAGGAATGAATAATATGAAACAATAAAACTTTCTGTTGTTTTGAAGCGAGCTGGTAAATTTAGAAAGTCTTTGTTATGGGTTAGCTTTGCTCTCTTAATTTTATTAGTTTTTCTGGAGGTTTAGGCTCTAGATACTGAGCTCTTGCTGCTCCTCTGGGTTTTTTATTCTGGAGTAGGTTTAAATAGTTTTAAGAAAAAGAGATTAAAAAAAAAAAACAACACAGTTTAGGGAACTTTTTTTGCCTTAGTTAGCTAAAACTAACGAAAAAAAAAAAAAAATTCTGCCTTTTAGTCTTTTTGAGGTTTAGCTGAGCACTGAATCACCCTGGAGCAGAAGGGAACCCTGAGTGTCTCTCGTTAACCTGAGCCCACCTTTCCCCTCCAGGTGGGAGATGTGACCAACAAGAAGCCTCAGCGCCTGGTGACCCAGTTCCACTTCACCAGCTGGCCCGACTTCGGGGTGCCCTTCACCCCCATCGGGATGCTGAAATTCCTGAAGAAGGTGAAGACCTGCAACCCCCAGTATGCAGGAGCCATAGTGGTGCACTGCAGGTGAGTCCTGCTCACAGCCAGCCTCTGCCCGTCCTGGGTCACCTGGAGAACGTCTCCTGCTTAAAAGGGAATTTTTTGGGTTTTTTTTTTTCAGTCAGGACTTTTTCATTATCTTTATTTAACTGCCCTGTGTTAAACGGCGATGTTCCTCGCGGGGACATGCAAAAAAAATTGCATGAATTGGAGGAAGTCCTTGGAATCAGTGATGTTGGGGTGTTACAGCTCATCTGGAGGGATCATTTGTGTTGGCTGGATGCTGAGTGAGCCAGGCTGAGCGCTGGTGGCGTCTCCCTTGCCCTGGCATGAGGAGATGACATCTCTCTTTGGGAGCAGGCAGAACTGGGCTGACAGACTGCCTGGAGCAAGGGCCACGGAGATTGGCCTCAGCTGGAGTGGTTTCAGGCACAGCAGCAGCCCTGGGGGAGCCACAGGAGCTTCCACATTGCAATAAGGAGCCCCGTGGTTAAAACCAGAGATTGGCACATTTGCACCATCTCAAGTTCATTTTCCTTGCCTTCTTGGGAGGCAGCTGCTTCCAAGAGCTTTTTCTTCCCTTAATATCTACTGGCCTCACTGAAGACAATCTAGTCCAACCCTCTACCACGGGCAAGGACACCTTCCACCATCCCAGGCTGCTCCAAGCCATGACCTTGGACACTTCCAGGGATGCAGGGGCAACCACAGCTTCTCCAGGGCCTGCCCACCATGCCAGGGAAGAATTCCTTCCCAGTGTCCCCCCCAACCCTTGCCTTGCAGCGCCGGCGTGGGACGCACGGGCACTTTCATCGTCATCGATGCCATGCTGGACATGATGCACACGGAGAGGAAGGTGGACGTGTACGGCTTCGTGAGCCGCATCCGGGCCCAGCGCTGCCAGATGGTCCAGACAGATGTGAGTGTGGTGCTGCTCTGCCCTCTGGGCGTGGATTTCCTTCAGCCAGCCAAAGCCTGTGCGAGGGGTCGGAGCGTCATCATCGCTCGCTTTTGGGCGATGCGGCGTCAAGGGAGCCCTTCGCGGGGTCCTGCTCTTTTTAATGCCCTTTGTAGAGTCGTTAAATCGTTTCGGTTGGGAAAGATCCTTAGGATCGAGTCCAACCGTTCCCCCAGCACTGCCAAGGCCACCACTGACCCATGTCCCCAGGTGCCACATCCACGTGGCTTTTAAATCCCTCCAGGGATGGGCACTCCAGCGCTGCCCTGGGCAGCTGTGCCAGGGCTGGACAATCCTTTCCATGAAGAAATTTATCCAATATCCCACCTGACCCTCCCCTGGCACAACTTGAGGCCGTTCCCTCTCCTCCTAACCCTTGTCCCCCTCCTGGCTCCCCCCTCCTGTCAGGGAATTTTGTGAAGTTCCCCCCCTGAGCCTCCTTTTCTACCAGGCTTGGAGAACATTTTGTGTCACACCTGCTTTGTTTGGTGTGGTGAATAAAGCCCCAGCCCCCATTTAGTGGCAGGAAGGTTGTCACTCACTTTCCTGGGGTCTCAGAGGGTGGGCGGGGGGGTGGTGGGTTTGCACCCAGCAGGTGCTCACAGGGCATGGAACACAGCGGAAAAAAAGGAGCAGGGGAAGGAAAAAAAGCAAAATAACCTGTATGGGTAGAGGGGAGGTGTAGTTACGAGCAGTGGGAGCAGTTTAAAAAGGAGGATTTCAAGAGACACTCAGGATTCCTTTTACCGTTTCCCCCTGCCACCCTCCAGATGCAGTATGTGTTCATATACCAAGCACTTCTGGAGCACTATCTCTACGGTGACACGGAGCTGGAGGTGACCTCCTTAGAGATCCACCTCCAGAAGATCTACAACAAAGTGCCAGGGACCAGCAGCAACGGGCTGGAGGAGGAGTTCAAGGTGAGCGTTGTCCTCAGGTGGATGTGCTGGGATGTGCAGCGATCCCCGTGCGCTGGGCTGGCACTGGGTGGCTCTGAAACCCCGCTCTGCTCTGCTCCTTGCCCCGCAGAAGCTCACTTCAATCAAAATCCAGAACGACAAGATGAGAACGGGCAATTTGCCAGCCAACATGAAGAAGAACAGGGTGCTTCAGATAATTCCATGTAAGGCTCGCTCGGCTGCGTGCGGGGAATGGGGCTGGAGAAACGGGACAAACGGGCACCTTGTGGTGTGAATTCAACAGGGAGAAGGGCAAAGTCCTGCCCCTGGGGAGGCACAAGTCTGTGCTGGGGTCACCCAGCTTGGCAGGACAAGATCTGGGGGTCCTGACTGACTCCAGCCTGGACCTGAGGCAGCAGAGTGACAAAAGGGACAGTGGTGGCCTGGGCTGTGTGAGACAAAACACTTCCAGCGGGTCCAGGGAGGGGATGCTGCCCCTCTGCTCAGCACTGGTCACACGTGCAGCACTGGGTCCAGTCCTGCCTCCCCAGGACAGGAGGGACACTGGGGACACTGGGGAGAGCCCAGTGAGGGGACTGGAGCATCTCTGCTCTGAGCAAAGGCTGGGAGAGCTGGGGCTGCTCAGCCTGGAGAAGAGAAGGCTCCAGGGCTCTCATCCTGTGCATCAACACCTGCAGGCAGGGTGCAGAGAGGATGGAGCCAGGCTCCTGCCAGTGGTGGCCAGGGACAGGACAAGGAGCCACGGGCACACACTGACCACAGCAGGGTCCCTCTGAACACAGGGAACTCGTTTTGGCTGTGGGGGTGACATGGGTTGCCCAGGGGTGTTGTGGAGTCTCTGTGCCTGAAGATACTCAAACTTTGGACACAGATGGGCATCCAGCCCTGTAGGTCCCTCTCTGCTGGTTTCTGCTGCCAAAACCTTGAGGTTTGTGCCTCAAGGAGAAGGGAGTCCCAGTGCTGAGCAGGTCCTTTTGCTGGAGAGCTCAGCTTCCCTTTCTGCCCCAAACCACGCACGGCGGAGGGTGGAGCTGACTGTCCCTGTCCCAGCCAGGTGCCCTCTGCTCCCCTGCCCTTATCTCTGTCCCACACTTAGGGCTTGGTGACTCCCCAGCTAAAGGCCATGCAGGTTACCCCAAATCTCAGGTGATTTTGTTCTGTTCCAGATGAATTCAACCGAGTAATCATTCCAGTGAAGAGAGGGGAAGAGAACACAGACTATGTAAACGCTTCCTTCATTGATGTGAGTCTTCTCCAATCTTCTTGCCATCTTCTCCCAATGGAAACCACCTCAACCACCTCAAGCTGCTTTCTTTGGGAAGAATTTGTCCCAAACACTCCTTTTAAGGGTTTTGCACAGCTCCCTCCCCGTGGCTTTGCTTCGTGTCACAGGATGGTGCTGGTTTCTTTCTCCAAGAAACCCCCGGGTTTATCCAGCTCCTTGTGGGAGAGGAGAGCTGGAGCCTGAGCAGAGCTTCCAAATCCTGGGCTCACTTCTGCCCCTCTGGGTTCTGCTGATGGCTGTGGAGAAGGGATCCACATATCCATGGAAATAACGCAGCACGGGCCATTTGGTCAGAAAACATCCACCAGATTAGATCGGGGAGCAAAACACGATGCCAAAGCCTTGGAGCGGAGCCAGGTCAATCCCATTACACCTGTCTGGGTGGCAGCAGGAGGGGAGGCAGGGAGGTTAAGTGCTGTCCTCACTCCCAGGAGGAGATGAGTGATTGCACATCCTTCTCTCCTGAGCAGTCCTGTTGACTCCAGGGAGGCATCTCGGATGAGTATTGATCTCCATGCAGTGATGCCAGCGCTGACCAAGTGACAGACCCTGCTCTTTTCCAGCCCAATTTCTGCTTTCATCTCCTGTTGACACAGGGCTGTTTTGGGGTTTTTTTTCCCCCCCAAAAAAAGGCAGCTGCTGGGTTTGCCCACTAAAAGCAGTTCTAACATCCCTAATTAACTGCTCCCTGAAATCTCCTTTGCCGTGTCCCTGCTGTGGCAGGAGCAGCTGCCTTGTTGTGCATCCAGATCAGAAAGCTTCCGTGGCACGTAAGCAATTTGGGCTGAGGATTCAATTTCCTGCCTCTGCTGAACTTTGCTTAAATGACAAACTCCAAATGACGAAGCATCTGCAGTCAGAGTCTGCAGGGAGGGCACGGGGGTTTGGAAACAGAAACTCTTTGTGGCTGTGGAAGAGCCAGAGTCATCCAGCCTTCCTGCTGGTTTCCATAGATCATAGAATGGTCTGGGTTGGAAGGGACCTTAAAGATCATCTAATTCTGTTTGGTTTTGCTTGCTTCTTCCAAAAATCCCCAATAAAAAATCATACCTGGAGTACTTGGAGCTGAGGCAAAGCTGTTCTCCAGCACTCAGAGCTTGCAATAATTGCTTAGGTGTGCTGGAAAGCCAAATGGATAAAGCCAGGTGTGTGTAGGGGATATGATCCTCCCAAAACTGAGCTGAGCTTGGTAGGCCAGCCACATCCAGGAGATTCCTCCTGCTGGTCTGACCCCGCTCCCAAATTGCAGGGTTATCGCCAGAAGGACTCGTACATCGCCAGCCAAGGGCCGCTGCAGCACACGATAGAGGACTTCTGGAGGATGATCTGGGAGTGGAAATCCTGCTCCATAGTGATGCTGACAGAGCTGGAGGAGAGAGGCCAGGTAAGCTCCCGGGATCAGCTGCACAAACAGCAGGGAAATAAATAAATGAATGGCAGGAGTTTGGAATGGGAAGAGCCTGAAGGACCCTTCCAGCCCAAAGCGGTCTGTGTTTCGGGGAGTTTGCGACGCCTGTGGGATCCCACACGGTGCTGGGCAGCTGCCAGAAGATTCTTCTCTCCAAACCCATGGGGGAAAACTCGAGGTCCTCACCCTGTGCCCTCCTGTGGTGCCTCCTCAGGAGAAGTGTGCCCAGTACTGGCCGTCCGACGGCTCCGTGTCCTACGGGGACATCACGGTGGAGCTGAAGAAAGAGGAGGAGTGTGAGAGCTACACGGTGCGGGACCTGCTGGTGACCAACACCAGGGTAAGAGCCTGGCTGCTCCCTCCAGGCACCTCTGGCTGCTCCTGGGTCTCACTGCCACGAGCCCCTGCTGGTGTTCCCTCAGCTCCGTGAGCTCCCCGTTGTCCCAAAGGGATTTTATCCTGCGTCCCAGCCCTGAGAGTCCCTGTCCTGCTGCTTGTTCCTCAACCATCCCCTCCTTTCTGCTGCCCTCACCACCAAACCTCCCTCCTGCTCCTCTTTCCCCACACCTCCTCTACTCCATGCCCTGGGAATGCTGTGCCTCCACAAGGAGCTTTCCTACACGGATTGTTTGCCTAGCCAAGAAATGTATTTGTCCTGGTTTAGGGCAAATTTGGGAGAAAATCTCCGAACGGGGTCCCTCTGGAAAGCAAACCCAACCTCCCCCAACTGGTCCAGGAAAGAATTTCCTTGGAGAAAAGTGGAAAAAACTTTATTTAACAAGCAAAGTGCCCACAAGCATAAAAAATGAATAATGTGAAACAGTAAAACCTCTCATTGTTCTGAAGTGAGATGGCAAAGGAAAGTCCTTGCTGTGGGTGTAGCTCGGCTCTCCCAGTCTCTTTTATGAGTCCCTCCGATGTTGGAAAATGCCAAGGTCCAGGCTCACAGCTGTGACCTCCCTGGGCTCTTCTGAGTTTTCAGTCCAGAGCAGGTTTAAACAGTCCCAAGAAAAAAGCAAAAAAAAAAAAAACCCCAAAACCAACCCGAGGAACTTCTCTGCCTCAGCTAACTAAAAACTAACTAAAAGCAGAGCTCTGTCCCGCTGTCTGTCCTGCTGCAGATGACACGGTCCAGGAGCGATGTTCCTCGACCATCCCCTCCACCACCAAACCTCCCCCTTCCTGCCCCCCATTCCCCACGCTCTCAGCACCAGCTGTGCCCTCCCAACAGGAGAACAAGAGCCGACAGATCCGGCAGTTTCACTTCCACGGCTGGCCGGAGGTTGGGATCCCCGGGGACGGCAAGGGGATGATCAACATCATCGCGGCGGTGCAGAAGCAGCAGCAGCAGTCGGGCAACCACCCCATCACCGTGCACTGCAGGTAAAGCCGAGCCTGGCCGGGGCAGAACAGAAACCTCCTTTGCTTTTAGTTAGCTGGGGAGACGGTCGGAATCCCAAAGCGCTGGATAAACCGGGAGAGGCCGGAGCAGGAGCGGCTCCTCCAGTTCTCCGGTGGATAAATCCAGCAGGGGTGGCACAAGGGCTTTTCCCTCACTGCTGGCTTCTCTTTCCCAGCGCTGGAGCAGGAAGAACGGGCACCTTCTGTGCGCTGAGCACTGTCTTGGAGAGGGTGAAGGCAGAGGCCATCCTGGACGTCTTTCAGACGGTCAAGAGTTTAAGACTACAGAGGCCACACATGGTGCAGACACTGGTAGGTGCCTCCTGGCCCGCCAGGACCTCAGCAAGGACGGGCTGGGGGCTCAGGGTTTGAGCAAAAACCTCTTTGATTCGAAGGTTTTCGCTCTCCGTGGAAGAGGGAGCGAGGGAAGGTGTGAGAGCATCATCCTTGGAAGGGTCCAAGGCCGGGCTGGACAGGGCTTGGAGCAACCTGGGGGGGGGTTGGAACAAAGTCATCCTTAAGGCTCCTTCCAGCCCAAACCATTCCAGGATCCATGATTCTAAGGAGGTGGGCCAGGAGCTGTCTCCCCTTTTCGTTAAGGCACCAAGTGCCCTTTAAGCACTGACAGCAGTTGTAGGAACCTCCTTGGAGACATCCTCAGCCACAGTCCATACCTTAACGGGCTGAACCACCTGGAAGAGCGTCCTGGAGCGGCTGTGGAACCCTGCACGGAGCAGCTGGGGCTGGCTGAGGTCTTGCAAGAGGGGTTTGCTCGGGGTTTTAAAGGAAAACTCTTTTTGGGATCCAAACAGAACCTCAGAGAGGCAAGGGGAAAGCAGAGTTTCTTTTGCCATGAGTACCCCAGCAAGGGTTTGGGGGTCACAGGGGAGGTGGGAGCTGCTCTGGACACCTGACCAAGCAGCAGGTGCTGTCTGAGGCATGGATTTTCCCGTTCTGACGCCGTTCTCTCCCAAATCCCACAGGAACAGTACGAATTCTGCTACAAGGTGGTGCAGGAATACATCGACGCCTTCTCAGACTACGCCAACTTCAAGTGAAGAAAAACAGGAACAAAAATCCACACCCACCCTCCCTCCCCCCCAAAAAAAAAAACAAAAAACAAATGACAGAAGAGTTGCCTTCTTTAATATTTTGTAATATTCTGTTTGTTAATATACCCCCCCAAACAACAACAAAAAAAACCCTATGTGTATATATCTTAACTGTTTTAGAGGTTGGTACCATAAGCTTCATATTAGCTGGAGATTTTATATGTAGCAAAGTGTTAGTGCAGATACTGTTGGCTCTTCTTTTTTTTTTTCCAATGTTTTATTGGGGAATTAAATAGCGTGATGTTTGGATTAATATTGTCATACCATCTCTCTTCTGGAGAGTTGATACAGGCTGTTATTTTGTTTGTAAATCTTCTTTTTTTTTTTTTTTTTTTTTTTTTTTTTCCCCTTGAGGGAGTAAAGCCTTTTTTTTTTTTAAAAAAAAAAAAAAAGGAAAGAAATGTATCCTGGATCTCATCTGAAAACAAAAGCCAAACTCCCCCCTCCCCGCCTCGACCCCACCAGCACAAACTTTTCCAATCCTGCAGGGAAATGGTTTCACATTTTTCTGCTGGTCAGCTCTTAAAAAAAAAAAAAAAAGAGAGAAGAAGAAGAAAAAAAAAAAGCTCATTCTGTGTGTGTGTTTATATATGAATACCCTCATTTTTGTACCAAAAGCTAAAAACTTTTCCTCCCTCAGACTCAGGCCACTATGTGCTGCTGGTTTGGAAACGGGAATTGCCACAGAGCAGCGCCCGGATGTTGGGATTTCGACCCCCAAAAAAAGCAAACCCCAGAAAAACAAAAGGATTTTTGCTCCCTGCAGGGAAGGTCTGTGTGTTTGGAGCAGGATTTTAGGGCAGGGGTTGGGGTTGGCCCTGTGGCCCTGCCACCGCTGCTGGTGCCCCTTGGAGCGGGTGAGCTCCATCCCCAGCTGCTGGAGGAGATGTCAGGTGATTTTTCCTGATATCCTGAGAGATCACAGCATAAGGGAATGGTTTGGGGTGGAAGGGATCTTACAGAATATCCAATCCCAGCCCCTGACATGGGCAGGGACACCTTCCACTGTCCCAGGCTGCTCCAAGCCCCGTCCAACCTGGCCTTGGACACTGCCAGGGATCCAGGGGCAGCCACAGCTTCTCTGGGCATCCTGTGCCAGGGCTTGCCAACCTCACAGGGAAGGATTTCTCCCAAATCCCTACTCCAGGCCTGCTCCCTTTCAAAAAGAATCCAAAGGTTCAAGAAGTATCCTGAGGACCAGGGGTGCAACGTTTGTATATTAGGAAAAAAAAAAAACCCAAAAAAACCACAGGTTAACAGGGTTTATTTTATTATTTTCTTTGTTATAAAGGAGTGCCTGAGGAAACACCTTCCACCATGCCCAGGTCAGTGGGGGAACTCCATCCCCACTGCAGAACTGGGAGAACTGGTTTGGAGCAGAAGCTCCACGCCAAGGATTTCTCTGGACGCTGCAAACAGCGATGGGGAGCACAGGGTGGGTGGCAGGAATATTGGAATATTGACAGCTCTGCCCAGGGATGTCCTAGACTCGGGATATGGGGTTGAAATCTGGGAAATTCTGGGTAAAAACAGCCCATCAGTCAGAGTATCCAAGTTTTTCCGCTTTTTTCCATCCAGGCAGGATTCACAGGGGGTTTCAGTGGAGGCACACAGGCAAGGGGACACCCTCAGCCACCCCAAACACCCCCCAAAAGTTGCTTTGCTGCTGCCATCATCCCCCTTCCATCTCCTGGTACCCCTCATGAACCCCCCAACATCACCCCATTGCTAAGAAATCCCGACTCTTAAATTTTGGGGGCTTTGTGACTGAATCGGTCACAGTCAGAAATAAATGTGGTGACCCCAAAGAAATGGGGACCCAGGAGGGCTTTGTTTGTCCCCACAAGGAGCAAGGACCACCCCAACAAGTCACCCCAACTCCATGCCACCACTGCCCGATGGCTGCTGCCTGCTCTCAAGGAGTTTTCTCCCCTTTTTTTTCCTTGAGCTTTTGCCACAGCAGCTGCCCGGGCCCCGTCCTGCATCCAACTGCAAATATCAGAGCGAGGAGCAGCTGCTGGAGATAATCCAGGGCCAGATCGTGCCTAAATCCCCTTCCCGAGCTCTGTCACATCCCCTGAGCCGGGAGCTCCACGCTCCGTGGCCAACGTCCAGCCCCGGTTTGGGGGTGACAGATTTGGAACGGGGGGAGGACCGGGGAAATGGGGGCTGGGGTGGGATCAGGGAAACTGAGGCACGGGGAATTCGCTCCCCTCCTTTCAACAAGAGCTGCAGAGGGACCACGTGGATCCATCCCACTCCCAGCTGCCAGGAGATGGGAAATGAGCCCGTTTTGGGGGGTCGGGGTGCCGTCCTGCGGTGCCCAAGGGGATTTGGGGGGGAAGGAAGCACTGGGCACAGGCACGGGGAGGTGGACGCCGTCAGCGAGGTCACGGTCCCCCGTGGGAGCGGTGGCCAGGCCGACGTCACTGTCACCGAGCCCTTCAAATAGCGGCGCCCGCCCGGCCGGACACGGCTCCGGTCACCGCCACCGCCACCGCCGGCACCTGCGCGCCCAGGTGAGGCTGCCCCGGCCACGGCACGGGGTGCGGGGTCCTGCTCGCCCCAAATCGGACCCCAGCGGGGGGGTGGGGGGCGTGTCCGTGCGGGATCCAAACCCCAGCAGCACCCCGGGGTGCTGAGCCCGTCCGGCTTCTCCAGCCCCGGGGCTGCGCATCCCCTCCGGATCTGCATCCCAAACCGACCCTAAAGAGATGGGTTATCCCCCTCCAGCATCCGCATCCCAAACCCACCCAGCACCACCCACGGGCTGCGCATCCCCTCTGGATCTGCATCCCAAACCGACCCTAAAGAGACGGGTTATCCCCCTCCAGCATCTGCGTCCCAAACCCACCCGGCACCACCCACGGGTGCTCATCCCCTCTGGATCTGCATCCCAAACCGACCCTAAAGAGATGGGTTATCCCCCTCCAGCATCCGCATCCCAAACCCACCCAGCACCACCCACGGGCTGCGCATCCCCTCTGGATCTGCATCCCAAACCGACCCTAAAGAGATGGGTTATCCCCCTCCAGCATCTGCGTCCCAAACCCACCCGGCACCACCCACGGGTGCTCATCCCCTCTGGATCTGCATCCCAAACCGACCCTAAAGAGATGGGTTATCCCCCTCCAGCATCCGCATCCCAAACCCACCCGGCACCACCCACGGGTGCTCATCCCCTCTGGATCTGCATCCCAAACCGACCCTAAAGAGACGGGTTATCCCCCTCCAGCATCTGCGTCCCAAACCCACCCAGCACCACCCACGGGTGCTCATCCCCTCCAGATCTGCATCCCAAACCGACCCTAAAGAGATGCTGGGTTATCCCCCTCCAGCATCTGCGTCCCAAACCCACCCGGCACCACCCACGGGTGCTCATCCCCTCTGGATCTGCATCCCAAACCGACCCTAAAGAGACGGGTTATCCCCCTCCAGCATCTGCGTCCCAAACCCACTCAGCACCACCCACGGGTGCTCATCCCCTCTGGATCTGCATCCCAAACCGACCCTAAAGAGACGGGTTATCCCTCTCCAGCATCCGCATCCCAAACCCACCCGGCACCACCCACGGGTGCTCATCCCCTCCGGATCTGCATCCCAAACCGACCCTAAAGAGATGGGTTATCCCCCTCCAGCATCCGCATCCCAAACCCACCCACGGGTGCTCATCCCCTCCGGATCTGCATCCCAAACCGACCCTAAAGAGATGGGTTATCCCCTCCAGCATCAGCATCTCAAACCCACCCGGCACCACCCACGGGTGCTCATCCCCTCCGGATCTGCATCCCAAACCGACCCTAAAGAGATGGGTTATCCCCTCCAGCATCAGCATCTCAAACCCACCCGGCACCACCCACGGGTGCTCATCCCCTCCGGATCTGCATCCCAAACTGACCCTGAAGGGACGCTGGGTTATCCCCTCCGGCATCTGCATCCCAAACCCACTCAGCACCACCCACGGGTGCTCATCCCCTCTGGATCTGCATCCCAAACCAACCCTAAAGAGATGGGTTATCCCCCTCCAGCATCCGCATCCCAAACCCACCCACGGGTGCTCATCCCCTCTGGATCTGCATCCCAAACCAACCCTAAAGAGATGGGTTATCCCCTCCAGCATCTGCATCCCAAACCCACCCAGCACCACCCACGGGTGCTCATCCCCTCTGGATCTGCATCCCAAACCGACCCTAAAGAGATGCTGGGTTATCCCCTCCAGCATCTGCGTCCCAAACCCACCCGGCACCACCCACGGGTGCTCATCCCCTCCGGATCTGCATCCCAAACCGGCCCTAAAGAGATGGGTTATCCCCTCCAGCATCTGCGTCCCAAACCCACCCAGCACCACCCGCGGGTGCTCATCCACTCTGGATCTGCATCCCAAACCGACCCTAAAGAGACGCTGGCGCATCCCTTCCAGCACCTGCATCCCAAACTGGGGTTCTGCTAGACCCAAACCACCCCCGGCAGCACCCACGGGTGCTCAAGCCCCCCGTATCCCGCCCCCCGGGGGTGTCCCCGGAGCGGATGCCGGTGGGACAGGGCCACCTGTGTCCCCCACAGCCCCCCGGCCATGGCACCCCGCGGGTCGCTGCTGCTGCTGGCGCTGCTGCTGCTGAGCTGCGCCCTGCCCCGCGGCCGCGGCCAGCACTGGTCCCACGGCTGGTACCCGGGGGGCAAGAGGGACCTGCGGACCGCCACGAACCTCCAGGTAGGGTGTCCCCCTCGCGTCACCCCGCTGCAGGTCATTCCCTTCCCTCCCGGGGGGATTCCTCGCCGCCCAAGGGCGATGCCCACCCCGGCTGTGTCCCCCGTCCCCAGGGTTTGTGCGTCCCCCTCTTCTCCCGGGATAAAAGCCCCCTTCTCCAGGGGTTGTAATCCCTCCGGATTATCCCCCTCCCACGAGTTACACTGCCCCAAATCATCCTCGCAATCCCCGTCCCGCGATTGTATCTCCCCGCAGAGTTCTTGGATTTATCCCCGCCTCAAATTTAACCCCATTCCGGTTTATAACCTATGACCCCGCCAGGTTATTCCCCCCCTCCCCGAATTATCCGGATTTATCACCCCCAAGGGCTATAACCCCCCCGGGTTATCCCCCTCCCTGAATTATCCGGATTTATCACCTCCACGGGCTATAACCCCCCCGGGTTATCCCCCTCCCTGAATTATCCGGATTTATCACCTCCACGGGCTATAACCCCCCCACAGGTTATCCCCCTCCCTGAATTATCCGGATTTATCACCTCCACGGGCTATAACCCCCCCGGGTTATCCCCCTCCCCGAATTATCCGGATTTATCACCCCCACGGGCTATAACCACCCCCCCCGCCCAGGTTATCCCCCCCTCCCTGAATTATCCCCCCCTCAGATAATCCCCTTCTCCCTTGCTTATCCTCCCCACCGATTTACCTTCCTCCCTGGAATTCCCCCCACTCGCGGGGTGATTCCCCCCTATCCCGGCTGTTTTTTCCCCCCACGGGTGTCCCCCCTTTTTTCCCCCCACCCCGCAGGTCCCGTCCCCTCTCGGGCGCTGCCGTCCCTTCCCGTGTCCCCTCCGGCGGGAGGAGCCGCTGTCGGTGAGCGGGAACGGGGCTGGGGGGTCCCGGGGGGGTCCCCAGGAGCGGGACTGAGCGATGCCCCCCGCCCCTCTCCCGCAGCGACCACCGACCCACGCGGGAGCGAGCCGGGGCCCCCCACCCGCGGGGAATAAAGGGGCCGGGGGGGATTTGTGCGCAGCCATGGTGCTGGGGAAGGGTCCTGCGTGGGGGTGAGATGGGGGGCGGGATGGTGGGAGGGGTGGCACGGGTCCCACGGGGATAACGGCGTCACCCGGGGACGCCATCCCGTGCGGGGAATTCGTGTCGCGGGGTGGGAGGAAATCTGTCCCTGGGGTGGGATTTGTGTCCCGAGGAGGGGCTCTGTCCCTTGGGGGGTGTCTGATAAGGGGCGGTTGTGTCCGCTGAGGGTCCCGTGTCCCGTGGGAACTGTGCTGTTCCTTGGGACAGTGCTCGGGAATTCGTGTCCCGTGGTTTGGGGCGCCGTGGGCGGCTGTTCCCTGGGCGGATCCCCTGTTCCTTCGGGCTTCGCGTCCCTGTCCGGCGGGGGTTCTGCGCCCCGTGTCCCGGTCCCTGGGGTGTGACACAAGGGGGTGTCTCTGCCCCACGGATGTCCGTGTCCCCTGCGGGTGTCCCTGTCCCGCGGGTGATTCTGCCCCGTGTAGGGTGTCCCTGTCCCATGGATGTCCCTGTCCCTGGCTGTCCCTGTCCCATGGATGTCCCTGTCCCATGCAGGATGTCCCTGTCCCATGCAGGATGTCCCTGTCCCATGGATGTCCCTGTCCCTGGCTGTCCCTGTCCCATGGATGTCCCTGTCCCATGCAGGGTGTCCCTGCCCCATGGCTGTCCCTGTCCCATGCAGGATGTCCCTGTCCCATGGATGTCCCTGTCCCATGCAGGGTGTCCCTGTCCCATGGATGTCCCTGTCCCCGCCTGTCCCTGTCCCGTGCAGGGTGTCCCTGTCCCATGGATGTCCCTGTCCCTGGCTGTCCCTGCCCCATGGATATCCGTGTCCCATGGATGTCCCTGTCCCGTGTAGGGTGTCCCGACCCCACAGATGTCCGTGCCCGCGTCCCAGTCCCCCTCCCCTCCCGGACTCCATTTCCCATCAGCCCCCGCTCCCCCCTCCCCTCCCGTGGCACCGCGCGCGCGGGCCAGCGTCGTGACGTCACTCTCCGCGCCGTGCCGTCACTGCGGCGCCGCCATGCTGCCGGCGCTGAGGCGCTGCCGCCCGGGGCCCGTCCCGCTCCCGGCCCTGGCGGCCGCGCTGAGGCCCGGCCCCGTCCCGGGGCTCTGTCCCGGCTGGTCCCCGCGGGCGGTGCCGGCGCGGGGCCGCAAGACCCGGCACGATCCCCCCGCCAAGTCCAAGGCGGCCCGGGTGAAGCTGCCGCCGCCCGTGGACCCCGAGGAGCTGCTGGTGGTGCTGGAGCGGTACCGGCAGCACCGGCTGGTGCTCAGCGCCCTCCGGTACCGGCACGGGCCGGGGATGGGGACGGGGTTGTGGGGCAGGTCGGGGTCTGGCTGTGGCGATGGAGATGGGGGCTTCTGTGGGAGAGAGGAGCGTTGTGGGGGCTGGAGCTGCGCGGCTGCTGTGGGGCAGGGGAAGGTCGGACATAGGTTGGTCTGGCACTGGTTATGGGGCTGGAGGCGGCTGTGGGTTTGGGTAAGGGACTGGCTGTGGGGCAGGGGAGGACTGAAGGGCTGGGTGCGGGGTTTCTGGGGCTGACTGGATGGGGCACAGGGGTAGGGGTGTAAGTGTAGGGCTGTGAGGCTGCTGTGGGGCAGAGGAAGGTTGGGGTTGGCTGCGGCTCTGGGTGTGGGTTTGGAGGCTGGGTGAGGTGCTGGAGGGCTGATGTGGAACGAGGGAGGGTTGGTGGCTGGGTGTGGGAATGGCTGTGGGGTGGGAGGCAGGGGACTGTCAGGCTTGTGGCCTTTTGGGGCTGCTGCGAGGGACAGGGGAGGGTTGGGTCTGGGGCACTTTGTAACAGGAGCAGGTAAATCCTGGGATACTGGGGGGTAGGAAAGGGTGCTGGGACTGCACTGCTGTGGGAAGGGGTGGTGGGTCTCTGAGCAATGCGTGGCAGAGGAGGGTGGGGGTGGTGGGACTGGGAGCGCTGTGGGGCAGGGTGGTGGGGCTGGCTCTGCTGTGGGGAGAGCTGGCTCTGCTCCCAGCCGCGGGCAGCAGCTCAGTGCCCTCCCCTCCTCCTGACAGGGCCGAGTTCAGGGCCGAGGTGCTGCAGAGGAAGCAGGAGGAGCGCCTGGCCGCCGCGGGCTCCGTGGAGGAGCAGGAGGAGCACCGGCGCCTGATGGCCTGGAACGACGAGGAGAACGCCCGGCAGCAGGCACGCAGGTCAGCACGGCCCCTGCGGGGCCAGGGAGACGCTGCCCTGCCCGCCTCTGGCTTCTGCTCAGGCAGAGCTGAGCTCAGCTAGAGGCTGGAGTAATAGTTAGTGATATTTACAGAGAAGCCTGGGCAGATGACACCGAGCTGGGTGTGAGCGTGGCTCTGCTGCAGGGCACGAGGGCTCTGCACAGGGACCAGGACAGGCTGGATCCCGGGGCTGAATCCAAGGATAGGAGGTTTAACAAGACCAAGGGCTGGGTCCTGCACTTTGGCCACAACAACCCCTGGAGCCCTGCAGGCTGGGGACAGAGTGGCGGGACAGGGCCAGGGAGAAAGGGACCTGGGGCACTGATGGACAGCAGGATGGACATGAGCCAGCAGAGTACCCAGGTGGCCAAGAGGGCCAATGGCTCCTGGCCTGGATCAGGAATGGTGTGGCCAGCAGGAGCAGGGAAGGGATTCTTCCCCTCTACTCAGCGCTTGTGAGGCCACACCTCAAGTGCTGTGTCCAGTTCTGGGCCCCCCTGTTTTGGAAGGACCTTGATACCCTGGAATGTGTCCAGGGAAAGTCCTAGTAGGGGCAGCTGGTGGGGCTCAGCCTGGGAAAAAGGAGGCTCAAGGAAGACCTTGTCACTCTCCACAGCTCCCTGACAGGAGGGTGCCGCCAGGATGGGTCAGGATCTGCTCCCTGGGAGCTGAGGACAAGAGAACGCAGCCTTTTCCACCCTAATTGATTCTGGGAAATCCTCACCTTTTTAAATAAATCTGCCGGTGCAGCTGTTGTGTTCCTGTGCCTTTTGCTGCTGAGGGCCAAGTCAGGGTGCTCTGAGCAGCCTCCTGCTCTCCTGGGGGTGGATGTGTCACCTCATCCATCAGATTTTCCTTTTCTCTGGCAGAGAGGAGAGAGTCAGGAGAGAAGAGGAGGAGCAGAAGAGGAGGAAGTTAGAGATTGCGGAGAAACAGGCCAGGAAAATGGAGGCTTTCCAGGAGGAGAAGGAGAAGGAGGTTCTGCAGCTGCAGGTAAGAGCAGCTGGTGCCTCCTGGGAGCCAGGCTGCCAGAATTCCCTGCCAGGGAGCCATGTGGAAGCCGTGGGCTCGTTTTCCACAGATTTTTCAGTTCCCAGCTGGGAACACAAACGTCGGCACCTTCCAGGGGTGTCGACAGCGCGTGGATGGGAGAGAGGTTGAGCCGGAGCTCTGGGAACAGGGTGGGATAACCCTGAGGGGGGACAATCCTTGTCCTTTGCTTCAGGAGGAAGCCAAAAACTTCATCACCCCCGAGAACCTGGAGGCGCGGATCGAGGAGTGCCTGGACAACCCACGGAACTACAACTTCGCCATCGACAAGGACGGGCGGATCGTCAAGCGCACGGTGCTGTCATAGCAGCCCTGGCTGGGGGCTCCCGGCCTGGCTTGTGTCCAGAGGGCCCCCAAAAAACACAGATCCTTCCGCTGAATGTATGAATCGACCGCACAAGTGGTGGAGAAAGGCCACGGGGTCTGGCTGTGCTGCTTCCAAAGGGTTGACGCCTGCGGGAAAGGGGGTGAGGGGAAACTTGGAGGCTCCAGCAGCCTGGCTCAGCCCTGCTGCTGTGCCGTGATCCCACCTCCCACGTGTTTGGATGGCTCCTGCCTTCACACACAGCATGTGGGGAGGAGCAGGAGCGGTCCCGAGGCAGAGCTTGGCTCTGAGCTCCTCGCTCCCAGCTCCTCTGGATGCTTCCAAAGGCAAATGAGGGCTGAATGAATTTGTAGGAAACACTGACCTTCCCCTTTTTTTTGTTGTTGGGGGAAGGAATTAATTGTAATCTTGATTTCACATGTTAAACCCTCCTTTGCACATCCCTTGGTGTGGCTGAATAAGAAAATGTGTCTGAATGATGCAGGATTTCTGGTGTCTCCTTATTCCTCCCTTCATCACCTGACACCGAAGGTGTAGATAGCGTTGCAATGACTTTGGGTGTTCTGGGTTGTTGGGGTCTTGCAGGCTTTCTCCTAGAACTTCTGGCTTTGGGCTGCCCAGCGTTGAGCCTGGAGTTTGCTGTGGTTCAGCTGAGGTTTACAGATCCCTCCCTCCCTCCCTCAGTTAACTGACCTGAAATCCTCACTTTTTCCCTCCACTTTTCCCTAAAAGCGTCTTCTCCCGAGCCTGCACCTCAACCAGGCGAGTGCACAAAACCCACAGACTTCTTTCTGGGTAGTTTTTCTGTCCAAGTTTTATTTCTAATTAAGCTCATCACTTCAGCTCCCTGAGGTGGGGCTGGGACAGTGATGGATGCAGATCCCGCGGATTCTCTGCCGGGTGGGCTACACGAACAGCATCTCCTGCTCACAGGATGAGTCAGTGCCACAGCCCTCTGAGGGGAGAGAGGGGAGAGGGTGGTGAGACCAGACAGCATTGAGCAGACCCCAGATATCCCTGAAACAGCTCCCAGAGATCCCCCAAAATGGGCCCAGGAGATCCCTGAAACAGCCCCCAGAGATCCCCGATCCAGGGACCTCCCCCCCAGCACTGGTTTTTAATGAGCTCGTGCTTCCCATTCTCTGTTGCTTCCCAGGATTTATAGCAGGATCTCTGGTAATTTCATTTAGGGAGGAGGGTGGGATTTGGAGAAAAACTACCGAGAGCAGGAGGGGACGTGGCTCCTGCGCTTGCTCAGCCCCCGAGCAGACCTTGGGTATCCTCCCCTCTCCCAGTGTTGTACAGAATCCTGAATTCCCTCCCGGCTGTGCGAGGGCTCGGGAATCCCGGGATCCCGTGCCGCCCTCACCGGTGCTGCAGCAGATGCCGGGAGCGGCGCAGCTCCCCCCGGAGCCGCAGGGTTTGCGTCCCGACTCGCAGGGCGTGGGCAGGAAGTTTTCCTCCTGGCAGCGCAGCGTCTCCGAGGTGCCGATGTAGCAGCCCAGCTCCTCCCCGCAGCAGATGTTGGGCCCGAAGCAGTGGCCCTTGTTCCGCGGCCCGCAGGGCAGGCACTGCTCGGGGAACACGGGGGAAGGAGGTTGGGAGAAGGGAAGAGAAGGCTTTGGAGCGCTCTGATCCCTCCAGGACTTACCTTCCTGATGTCCATGTCCAGCACAGCGCGTTTGCCCCCGATGGGGCAGTTCTGGATGTAGCAAGCGGAGGAGAGAGCCAGGAGCCCCAGGAGGCAGAGGGCCAGAGCCTTGCAGGACATAGCGGCGGGACAGGGGAAGGTTTTTGGCTGCTCATCCCAACCGCTGGCCCTGTATTTATAGTCCTGGCTCCTACTTAGGGATTCTGGCACCGGCGTCACCCGTGTTCCTTAAAAACCACAAGGCATTGCTTCCCACAGCAGAGGGCTCGGCTAATAGCCGGAGGTCGAGGACGTGAGGTCAAGGGCAAGGTGTTGGTTTTCTCCTCCGTGATGAGTCCGGCGGCGGTGAGAACGTGTGGAGGTTGTGGATGGAGCTGGATGAACGTGTGGAGGTTGTGGATGGAGTCAGGGATTTGGGGCCCCTCTCCCGCAGCCACCTGGGGCTGCTGAGCTGTGGTGTGTCCCGTTGGGAATCCCTCTGGCGTGGAGAGCGTAGGGGTGAAGGAAGGCAGCTGCAGGTGGGATTTGTCCACCCAGGAGCGAGTGCTTCCCTTGGCTTCAAATCCCTTTGGGTGGGAGGAAGCAATCCCATATCCTCGGGGATCATCCAGGGCATCTGGGGTGGGGAATGGCCTCGATGGCCCTGCCCACCCATCCCTGCCTGGCCTTTGGGGGATGCTCAGCACTGGGCTCATCCTGCTCAGGGACAGCAGTGACACCCAGCCCGTCCCCACTCACGTTCATCCAACAGCTCCAAAACCACCTGAGAACACCAAACCCCCTGGGAAAAGGCCTGAAATCCCAAATTTCCCCACTGTTTCTCCTTGGAGCTGCACACAGGGATTGAATGTGGTGTCCTGAGCCACATCAGCAGCAGACAAAGTCCCCCCTCCTCCCCGAGCAGCAGCGCCGAGGATGATGAGGCCATAGGCTGATGCAACCGCCCAGGGTCCTGCTCACTCCGGCCCCTCGCCTTCCTTATCCCAATTAGGAGCTTCCCAGCTTGAATAAATTTCCCTGCCGAGGACAAAACTTGACGTCCACTGAGATCATTCCCCTGCACCGGCTTAATTGGGAATTAGGCAGCCCAGAGCCGGACAGCCGTGACCTTTTCCTGTCCCTCCGGTTTGCTTCGAAATCCTCCACTTAGCGCAGCTGGCGCGAGGGCAGCCGGGTCCCTGTCACCCAGCCGGGGTCAGCCCCAGTCCCTGGGGACAAGGCAGGATCTGGTATCCTGGTAATTGTTGGAAATGGGGCTCAGCACCGGCTGTGTGCCGTCCCAGCAGCTCAGCTCCGGTTGCAGCACAGGGTGGAGGGAGGGAATTGTCACCCCAGAGTCCCTACAGCTGCTCCAGGGGTGCCCAGACCCCTGCAGGATGTGTCTCGGGTAGACAAAGTGGGGAAAACCCCCACAATTATCAACCCCTGGTGCTTTTTGGGGACTCGATTTTTACCTGGTTTTGAGGTGTTCATCAGCTGGGGCATTCCCAGCTCAGCCACATGCTTCCCGGTGCTGCAGGAACGTTGGGGGTCACATCCTGCATCTCGGAAAACTCCGAGTGCTAGAGCTGGGCTGAAAGCCCAGTTCCCTCATCCCACCTTGGAATCCCCCATCCACGCTGGTGTCACCCCTCTCCCGATGATTTTGGGGTGATTTGGGGTTGCTTCCCTCCCCAAGGCTGGGATAAGGTGCTGGCTGTGGGAAGCAGGTCCTGGATCAATCCTGCATTCCCTGCGGGGAGCTGCCGTGGGCAGGATGGATCCGCCGGTGTCAGGGAGCTCCACCTCCCCGGAGGTGCCACCTCCCTCAGGGACAGTATAAAGGACGAGCTGTCCCCTGTGCCGTGGCCAGTCCCAGCCCGCAGAGACCTCGGAGCAAAGGATCCCGCAGGGTAAGAGAGCCGGGAGAGGGTTGGGATAACCGCACCCCGAATTTTGGGGGGTGACTGCGGGATAACGGGCACCGATCCTCCCCGTTGGTGTCCAGAGGGGATGGGGAAAGATGAGACCAGCCCTGGAGGGGGTCTTTGGAGCTGGGATCCCAAATCTCTCTGCTCTTGAGGGATTCGGGGCGCTTTTCCATGCTTTTTATCATTTTCTAGTAGCTGCTGTGCTGATTCCTGAAGGCAGCGAGTCCCCGAACCCGCCCCAAAGAAGAGCTTGGGCACGAGGTAACGTGACAGTGGCACATCCCAGCTGTCCCCAGTCTCCTGGGTGGGACTCGATGGCCAGATCCCAAATCCCAGCCCTACCTGAGCTCCTTCCCCTGGCAGCTACAAGGACGGGGCCAACTCCTGCTCCCAACCTGGCCAAACCCCCGGCTCTCTGTGAGGATTTGGGGACAGAATATGCTCCAACCCCCCCATCCCGAGCCCCAGCCGGATCCCCTGGAGCCCCCATGAGCCACCCCCCGTGCGCAGGACGAGGCCACCACAGTGCACGAGGACTTTTATTGGGTCTCCTATGTACAGAACCGGGCTGGGGAGGGTCGCTCAGGGCAGGGGGGGCTCCCCAAGCCCTGGCTCAGAGCAGGGGGTGCTTGCCCTGCTGCTGCTGCCGGTTTGCCAAGTGCATGAGCTTGAGGAGCAGATCTCCGGCCGAGCCATCCAGCACCGTCAGGTTCTTCTCCTCCGCCTCCTCCTGAGCGCCGTCGCTGCCCTCGTCCAGGCAGCCGCTGTCCACGGCGCACGTCTCTGCCGCAGGGAGCAAAACGCGGCCATGGAACAGGGGTTTTGGGATCGTCAGGGGGTTGTTTTCGGCTGGGGAAGGGGTTGGTGGCACAGCTCGTGCTACAGTTTTGTCTCTCCCGTTAGCCAGGGAGTGGGGCTGGATTTCCCGGCGCATCAGGGAGGCTGTGCTGGCCAGGGAAAACTCATGGTGGGTCAGGAAGGGGCCCCGAGCCCAGTCCTTTAGAATCAGAATGGTTTGGGTCGGAAGGGACCTTAGAGACTACTCAGGGTCACCTTCCACTAGCCCAGGTTGCTCCAAGCCCCATCTTGGGCACTTCCAGGGATCCAGGGGCAGGCACAGCTTCTCTGGGCACCTTGTGCCAGGGCCTCACAGGGGAGAATTCCTTCCTCACACTCATCCTGAATCCAAGCGCCCCCACATTATCTCCGAACCCAACACCTCTTCCCCTCCAGGCCTCAGTTTCCACCCCCCCGCTAAGACTAAACCACGCCACCGGCCAAGCGTTACCTGCAGACTTCTCCCCTTCGCCATCCCAACTCTCCCCACCCACCCCCAACTCCCCGTCCCGCGGTGTCGGTGCCCCGGTTACCGGCGGTGCAGCAGATGCCGGGCGCGGCGCAGGAGCCCCCGGCTCCGCAGGGCTGCCCGCCCGCCTGGCACGGCGAGGGCAGCAGATCCTCCTGCGCGCAGCGCCGCGTCTCCGCCGTGCCCAGGTAACAGCCCAGCTCCGCGCCGCAGCAGATGCCGGGCCCGAAGCAGTTCCCTCTGTTGCCGGGGCCGCAGGGCATGCACTGCGGGAAGGAGCTGCCTCAGTGCCCAAACCTCCCCCCCAAAAAACCCCCTTTTTGCACCCCTTCATATTAGAAACCCCTGCGCGTCCAAAGCAGCGCCCCACCAACCCCTCTTCCAGCTCCTGGAGGTGCCACGCTGCCACCAACGCTGGTCACCGCCGCCAGCAGCGGGGACCTCGTGTCCCCGCTTTGGGGTGTCCCCACCGCCCCCACGACCTCCCTGTCCCCTCTCCTGGCCTGCAGGACACCCAAGCTCGAGCCTGCTCCCGAGGTGCCAGCAGCACTTCGGAGTGGTCTCTCCTCCGCCGCTGCCCCATCGCCTGCCCTTCGAGGTGTCCCCCAAAATTCCCACTGCTGCGGGGAGCGCATCACCCCGCGGTGATGCTGCCCCACGGCCAGCGGTACCCACAGGTGACGGGGAGCTGCTGCACCCCGCAGAGCCACCGTGTCCCTGCTGAAGCTCCGTGCCCCGTCCCCAAGCGCCCGTCCCGGCCCGTACCTGTCGCAGAGCGGTGTCGGCCAGCGCCCGCTTCCCGCCCCGGGGGCAGTTCTGGATGTAGCAGGCGGAGGAGAGGGCGAGGAGGCAGAGGAAGGAGAGGGGCAGCGAAGGCTCTGCCATGGTGCGAGGTGCCCGCGGCCGTGCCAGGGGAAGCTGCTCCAGCTGCGTCTGGCCCCGTGCTGAGAGAGCTGCTATTTATGCTGCCATCACCCCTTCCCAGGGGAGGAGGAGGAGGAAGAAGAGGGATGGGTTGGGTTTTTTTTGTTGTTTTCTTTTCTTTCCTTTCCTTTTTTTTTTTTTTTTTTTTTTTTTTTTTCTTTTCCTTTCCCCAAATCGCATCCAAACAAATCTGTAATTGAGATGATTCAGTGCGGCAGCGCTCAGGGCTGGTGAATCCCATCCTTGGCTGCTCCGAGGGGCACGGGCCGGCCCTGGGATGCGCTTGGGAAGGGCGGCCGGATGGGCTGGGGGGTGGATTCAGGGAGAGCGGCTCCTTCAGAAGGTGCCGGTGTGGGGAGAGTTGTGGGTTTGGAAGATGCTGTCTGGGGAGGGAGGTGGCTTTGGGGACAGATGTATTCAGGAGATGTGGCTTTGGGAAGGATGCAGAATGTGGGAAGGGTGCTGGTTTGGGATAGGTGTGGATTTTGGGAGGAGTACTGGTTTGGGGGCAATACTGGTTTGGGATGGACGTGGATTTTGGGAGAGGTGCTGGTGGCACAGCAATGCTGATCTGGGAAAAATGCTAATTTGTGTGGGGGTAAGGGTTTGGAAGGTGCCACTTTAGAGAGAGTTGTTTATTTAGAGGATTCTGATTAGGGATTGATGCTGGTTTGGAAGGATGCAGATTTTGGGAGAAGTGCTGGGAAGTGGTGTTTGTTTGGAGCACGCTGGTCCTGGAGGGATGCTGCTTTGGAGATGCTGGCTTGGGGAGGGATGCTGGTTTGGGGATGCTGATTTGGGGAGGGATGCTGGTTTGGGGATGCTGATTTGGGGAGGGATGCTGATTTGGGGATGCTGATTTGGGGAGGGATGTTGGTTTGGGGATGCTGATTTGGGGAGGGATGCTGATTTGGGGATGCTGATTTGGGGAGGGATGCTGGTTTGGGGAGGGATGCTGATTTGGAGGGGGATGCTGTTTTGGGGATGCTGATTTGGGGAGGGATGCTGGTTTGGGGATGCTGATTTGGGGAGGGATGCTGATTTGGGGAGGGATGCTGATTTGGGGATGCTGATTTGGGGAGGGATGCTGTTTTGGGGATGCTGATTTGGGGAGGGATGCTGGTTTGGGGATGCTGATTTGGGGAGGGATGCTGATTTGGGGAGGGATGCTGATTTGGGGATGCTGATTTGGGGAGGGATGCTGGTTTGGGGATGCTGATTTGGGGATGCTGATTTGGGGAGGGATGCTGTTTTGGAGATGCTGGCTTGGGGAGGGATGCTGGTTTGGGGATGCTGATTTGGGGAGGGATGCTGATTTGGGGAGGGATGCTGATTTGGGGATGCTGATTTGGGGAGGGATGCTGGTTTGGGGATGCTGATTTGGGGAGGGATGCTGATTTGGGGATGCTGATTTGGGGAGGGATGCTGTTTTGGGGATGCTGATTTGGGGAGGGATGCTGGTTTGGGGATGCTGATTTGGGGAGGGATGCTGGTTTGGGGATGCTGATTTGGGGAGGGATGCTGATTTGTGGGATGGTTTGACTGATCCTGCTCTGGGCAGGGATTACTGGAGGGCAGTTGGGCCTGGGAGAGAACCCCGGGTGCACAAAACAAACCCCAAAACCAGGGGCTGGGCTGTGGCATTGTGGTGCAGGGCAGGACCCTGTCCCCAGAGTGATCCCTCAGTGCCACCCACGGCTCTCCTGCCTCTTCCCCCTCTTCTCCAAGAAACCAGAAGTCAGGGAAACCAATGGGAGAAGGGGAGAGCAGAGGA
Organism: Hirundo rustica; assembly: GCF_015227805.2. Lineage (NCBI taxonomy): Eukaryota > Metazoa > Chordata > Aves > Passeriformes > Hirundinidae > Hirundo > Hirundo rustica. The sequence continues at coordinate 1,997,147 of NC_053454.1, read as the reverse complement.
AAAGGTGCCTTTGGGGTTGGCAGCAGCACACTCGAGGCACCCATGGGCTGTCAAAAACATCTGTACGGGAAAAACACCATCAGCAACCCCCTGCCCTGTCCAGCCATGAACATCCCTGTTCTTCCCAGATCCCTTTTCCAGCTGCACCGAGGGCAACCTCAGCGAAGTGAAATTAAAGAGCAGAGCGGAATCCGGTGCCTGTGGGTATCCACCCTCTCCTTCTGCCCCCCAGAAATGCTGGGACTGGCTCACAGTGATCAGGAGGGGTTTTTGGGGGGGGCTGGGAGGGGGCTGGACAATGTGAGAGTGCTGCCAGCTGTGGTTCCACTTCTGGAGTGGTTTGATCCTTTACTCGTCTTCACACGAGGTGGGGAATTGAGGCAGAGAACCTTAAAAATCAGCCTGGACATCACTTGGGGTGGCTGAACATGTTTTTCCCCCGCCCCTCATTAGTTTCCCTCATTTTCTCCCCCTCATTAACACCCTTTTCTGCTGGACAAACACCAAACCCAAGTTAGAGTGAGGGAAACGGGGGTACCCTGGGTGGGGAAGGGGATGCTCTGCTCGAGCGTCCCAAAGGAAAACGGCGATCCCACTGCAATCCCCCCTGGAAAACCTCTGTGTTTGTTTCAGAGCGCTTTGAAAAGCTCCACAGGAGGCAGGGAGGGATGCTGGAGGGGGCTGAACCCCAGAAGTGACGCTTTGCTCCCCCCCCAAGGGAAACTGAGGCACGCAGGGAAGCATTTTATGTGTCAGTGCTGGGGGGTCCCAGCCTGCTCCCAGCTCCCGCCGTGTGATTTCGGAGCATGGATCGGCCCGGGGGGTGACAGTGCCGGGCTCCGGAGCTTTTCCTGGGTAACACGAGGGCGATTTCCTCCCCTCAAGGGGGGGTGAGGGCGGCCACAGCCCCTGACTCAGCTCTCGCTGGGACCCAGGGAGCGGCGAGTTCCCAAATTTGCCCCGTGACGCCGAATCACCCACGTGGGGCAGCCGTGGGGGACTTAATGACCGACATCATCAGCGCCAGCCTCGTTCCGCCATCCAAAGCCATCCCTTCACAGCGGGAGCCCAAACCCACTTACGCTGCAGGGCCGAGGAGGATGCAAAAGCCCTCGGCTGGGAAAACTTTTCTTTAAAAGAACCCCAAATGTCAGCTCTAAATTGGGTGTTCCGCGCTCGTGCGCCGTCTCTTCATTACTGTATCGTAAAATTACATTAAGCCGGCAACGATCTGCATTCAAATGACTCTGTGTCTGGAATGATAACGCAGGAATATGAGATTAAAATGTAATTATGCTCTCTAAAGTCAAGGAAGGTTAATAAAATGTTTTTTTTTTTCCCGAGTTGCAGAGGCTCCGCAGCCGCAACGCGGAATCACTTACGGGAATCAAGGGGAGGATGAGGGGGGAAAGGGGAGGGGAAAATGGGTAGAAAACACAAAAAAAGGGGTTTTGAAGAGGGAAATATTGGGGTCACCTGGGGTGAGCCATGGGATAGGTGATCCCTCAGGGGCTGGGTTTCCCAGGGGTAGGCTGTGATGCTCCCTGGTACCCGGGGTTCTGCTGGGCTCCCGTCCCACATCCTGCTCCCAGCCGAGGCTTTGGGGCCACTCAGAGCTCTACCCCAAATCCTCCAACACCAGCCCCAGGGTTCCTTCTCTGTGTCTCCAGCACGGGATTTGCTCTGCCACATCCCTGCTCTTCCCCAGGGGATGTCCCTTCCCTAGCTCTGATCTCCTAACAACACGCGCAGGGTATGGCTGGTGCCAGGGAATTCATCTGGGCATTCCTGGCTGCCAGCTCCCCTGGGGAATGAGGGAAATCCCAAAGGCCTGACCTGGGCTGGGAATGGAGCAGCACCCTCAAATCTGCCCCCTCGCTCAGCCAAAATACGGCCCCAGCTCTTGTAGCACCAGCAAAGGAGCTGGGGCGGCCAGAGGGGCTCAGCCACGGAGATCACGGAGTCTCTGAGGTTGGAAAAGCTCTCCAAGGTCACCGAGTCCAACCGTTCCCCCAGCACAGCCAAGGCCACCACTGCCCCGTGTCCCCGAGTGCCACATCCACATTTTAAATCCCTCCAGGGATGGGGACTCCAGCACTGCTCTGGGAGCTGTGCCAGTGCCTGAGCATCCTTTCCATGAAGAAACCTCCCCTAATACCCAGCTTGAACCTCCCCCTTCCTCCATTGCCAGCGGGAGCTCTGTTAGCTCTGGAGCCCCCAGCGAGGTTTGTGAGCCCTTTAGGAGGCAGGAGAAGGGATGGAGGTGATGGAGCTTGGCTGCAGCACACAGAGCTCCTGGTTTAACCAAAGTTTAACCAGGATGAATGAGAGCCACAGCACTCGATCAGGATCAGGCAGAGGACGTTGGAAAACAGGAAGAATTCCGCTGGTTTGTGCATTTCCTGCCTTTGCCGTGGCTGGAGGGGGATGCAGCAGGGGAGGAGAAACTTCTGGAAGATGTCACACGGAGAGGGTCAGGCTGGCAAGGGAGAGCTCCCTGCTCCCGCCTGGGAGCTCTGATGTTCCTCAAATGGATCTGTCACTGTCACCGCGGCCCCGTGGCTGATGGGGGTTAATGGCCGGGGGGTGGTGGGGAGGGGGATCCTGCACCTCCTCCCCTCACAGCACGGACAGAGATGCTCCTCTGCTACCCTGACAGCTGGAAAACAGCTTTGATGCCTCTTTAAAGGCAGCACAGCCAACGTCAAGATCGGCTGGGGCACTGCTTTGATCATTTCCACGGCCAAATCCACCCTGCTGGGGTGTGGACATCACGCCGGGAAAGTCACTGACCAGCGAGGGATGGATTTGTCCAAAAAATGCTTGAAGGACAGCATTAGAGGAAATTGCTCAGGCTGCAATCAATCCCAGCTCCCAGGGAGAAGAGAGGTTTGGTGCTGGTGGCATCCCAGTGGGAGCTGTGGGTCCAGGCAGAGGCAGCCAGGGAAATTCCTGGCCCCGTGTCACCTCGGGGTGCAGAGAGGGTCCCTGCTGCCCACAGGGGTGTCAGTGCCCCGGGATCAGGGGGTCTCACACCCAGCTGGGACAGGTGGTCCTTCCCTGAGCTCCAAGATGCGGGGGCAGAGGGAAACTCATCCCTGGATCTGCTGCAAGAGGGGACACAGCGGGTGAAATGTGCTACCACAGGTCCCAGAGGGTTGAGGAGGAGAAATTGGGGGATGAAAGCTCTGAGAACCTGCTACGAGCCGGGGATGAGCCCTGCTCCGAGCAGGGAGGGGAACCTGATGTCCCAACACCACCCCTTCCTTCCAACCCCGCCTCCCTGGGGCTCCTGCCCCTCCCTGCAGAGCGAAGGGAGCCCGGAGATAATTTGGGAGATGGCTCCCACCTGGACACCACGAGGAACTTTTGGGCACTGGAGAAGTTTGTCAGAACCGGCGGCTTTGGAAGCATCCAAGCTTTGCCAGCTCCGGAGAAGGTGATGGCTCTGGGGATCCAGAGGCTGCCATCCATCCTCCCCCTTCCCTGGGGGAGGTGTGAGAGCTGAATCACCCCGGGATGGCTCACTGCAAACACCGCACCGCCGCTGCAGCCGGGCGGATTAACTGCCTCCGAACCGCGGGGCTTTTAGGAATTTTTGCGCCTGTTTTCCAAGCGTTTATCATTTAAAGACGTGCGATTTTCTGTTTTTGCTCGGGCTGTGAACTCCCGCTGACGCAGACGGGGAGCAGGATCAGGGTGGGGCCGGCACAAAGCCAGGTTCCAGGGGATGAGCAGCTCCCTCCCGAGCCAGGAGCACGACGACGTTGCTCAGGTGCCTTTTGAGAGCAAAGAAAAGCGTGACCAAGGTGAGCTGAGTGAGCTGGAAGCTCCTCGTGGCCCAGAACAGCAATTACGGGGCACCAGCAGGGGCTTGTAGAGGTGACAAACCCTTTGATGTCACCTTAGCCCGGCACATCCAGGACACAGCCGAGTCATTTTTTGTCTGGCTTTTTCTCTGAAGCCCCCAGGGCTGTGAGGCACGAAGCTGCTGCCACAGCCCCTCTGAACCCCTGGGCTGCAGCTCCTCCGCGCCGGTTTGGCTTTTCCCAGCCCGCTTATTTCCCTCCCCTGCCAAGAGATGCACTCCGCAGGAGTCCCAGGACGAGACCGATGAGGAGCCAGAGAGAGAAAGAACCCGACTTTAAACATTTTATTAAGGCTTAAATGTCTATCAGCCAGCCAAGGAGCTGGGCCGGTCACACGACACAAACCGAGGGGGTGGGGTGGGATGGCTTTTCTACAAGAGTCTGGATGAGCAGGGTGAGATCACTGCCAGCTCCTCACACCTCACTGTCGGTTCCAGGATGAGAGACACGGCTCCCAGCAGGGAGGAGAGGGCGAGCTGGGGACGGGGAGGAAGCCAGAGGGGGCTTGGTGTGTGTTGTCACTCACGAGGACTTTACCTGCTCCGCGGCCGGGCGGCTGCCGGTCAAACGCGGCGTCGACTCGAGCTGCTCCGAAAGGCACCTGTGCTAAACCTCTGAGCCTCGGGGGCAGTGCTGGAGACCAGTCCTGGATAAATACATGTTCCTTGATAAAGAAGCTATGGCTTTTTCGTCATCCTCAAGGCTCTAACACCCCGTTCCCCCCCGCCGCTCTGCGAGCACAAGATCCGAGTCCTCTCCGCCCTCCGTGCGGACGCGGGGCACAGCAGCAGCTCCTCATTTGCCCTGGGGGTCAGAAGTGAACCCTCCTGACGTCCTGCGTGGCCGCCGCCCTCTTGCAGCTCCCGCAGTGGATGGGGGACGCCGGAGCCTTCTGGCGCTCGGCCAGGCAGGGCCGGCACACGAGGTGCCCGCAGGGGAGCTGGTACACGGGCTCCGCCTTGAAGTAGCAGGAGAAGGATTTGCCACACGAAGCACACGCCTGGGTCTGGCCGCTCCTGCCGTGCTCTGCAAACGAGGAATCACAGAATCAGCAGGTTGGAGAAAGCTCCCGAGGTCATCGAGTCATCGGCCCCTGACCCGACACCGCCGCGTCCAAGTCGTTCCCGGTGATCCCGTCACCTCCCTGGGCGGCCCCTTCCAATGTCTGGTCACCCTCGTGTCTGAGCACGCTTTTGTCAGAACCCTGGGCACTGGGAATTCCAGGCACTGGGAATTTCAAGCTTTCTGTGCTGACAGGCACTGACCCCCCCAGAAAACGCTGCATTCGACCCGAGGCCATTCCAAAATCAAATTATAAGAACCGGGATTGTGGGTGTGTGGTTTGAGTAGAAGTGTGTGGTATCACATGGTGGAAAACTTAAAAGAGTTTAAGGGTTTAGAATATAGTAATGTATATAAAGCAAGATGGAAGATTTAGGGTGGAGGTTAAGTCCTTCTTTTTCACCTTCTTCTCCGCGGGTCTGGGTGGTGTTTTGCAATTGGGCAGAAAAGTCCGCATTGCCATGGGTGGTTGGTTATTGGGTTAAAAGTAAAAATAATTTAGGTGTCATTTCTTAATTGGACAGTTTATTCTCAAAAGGCCTTGTAGAGAAAGAGATATAGGGGGGCATTTTTAGTTTGTTAGCTTGACGTGCTGTAGAACTCACAGTTTGTGAGACTGTTAATATCGATAAGAATTAATAAACATCTGAGTCCGAACAAGAAAACACCGTCTCACGCATTTAATCCCCACTCTGGCAAAAAGAAGGTAAAACCCTTTCTGTGAGGAAATCCCTCCTCATGCCTAGCCTAAACCTCCCCTGGAACAGCTTGAGAGCATAAAGCAAAGGGACAGGAGAGGTGGGGCAGGCAGGGAGTGAGAATTCCAGGCTGGGCCACCCCTCGTGGGCCAGTGCCGGCCACAAGCCGAGAGCCCCAGGTCCTGCGGGCTCGGGGCACGGCTGTGACTCAGTTTCCTGTCATTACCACAGGGAAAGGGAACGGTGCAGCTCCCAGGGCAGGGCGTGCTCGGAAAGGGATGGATCGCATCAGCACTTGCGCCGTCAGGCTTTTAATTGAGGGAGAGATGAGTGTAAAAAAGGGCTTTTCACTTTCACTGAGGCTAAATCACCCTCCCTCCCGCTCTTCCCAAGCGGCGATTCCCAGGTGGAACGGCTGAGGTGTCACTTTGCATTCCGGTCACACACGGGGCCACTCAGCTCTCAAACGGCAGCAGTTTTAGAGGGGACAGGAAAAAGCTCAGGAGCTGAACGTCACTGTGAAACAACAAACGCTGTTCGGGGAGGGGGAGAGAGGGAAAAACAGGCACAGACAGACGGATGGATGGATGGACAGACAGACACAGCCCCTCCCAGGGTCACCTGGTCCCTCTGAAGCCCCATCTCAGCCATGAGCAGGCAGAGCCTCACCCAGCGGAGGAGAAGCCAGGACACGTGGAGGGACATCTGAAGGTTCAGTGCTTCTCTGTGCCCCAAAGGAGTAATTTTGGGAATGCATTCATGGCTGGATGAGTGGGTGGGCAGCGAGGGTTTGGTGCAAACAGCGAGGGTTTGGTGGCCTGGATTATGGACCCTCAGTCCTGCTGGGATTCTGGACATCACACGGTTATTTCAAAGAATCACGGAATGGTTTGGGTCGGAAGGGATCATAAAGCCCATTCGATTCCACCCTGCTGCCATGGACAGGGACACCTTCCACTGTCCCAGGCTGCTCCAAGTCCCATCCAAGCTGGCCTTGGACACTTCCAGGGATCCAGGGGCGGCCACAGCTTCTCTGTGCCAGGGCCTCCCCACCCTCACAGGGAAGGATTTCTTCCCAATATCCCATCTCACTCTACTCTTTTAAAACATTCCCCCTTGTCCAGCCATTATCTGCCTGGATAAAAAGTGACTCTCCCTCTTTTTTCCAAGCCCTTTTAAGCACTGGAATTTGCTGGATTTACACCTCTCCTGCAGCATCTCCACACCAGACTCATTCTTCACCCACGTGGCAGCTCCCCAGCTTGCTCCACGCAGCTCAGAGGCAACACCGAGCCACTCAGCCCGAATTGCAGAGCTCTGAGAACAGCCTGAACTAAGCTGGAGCAGGCTGTGTCCAAGCACAGATCATCCTTGGGCAGCACAGACAGCCAAAAACACGGGAAAATCACGGGACTGGTGCCACAGCCCGCTCTGACCGTGGGGCAGGGACAACATCCCACACCTCGTGGGGGTCAGCAAGGTCTAACCTGCCTCAGTGGGAGAATAAACCAGCAAAGCTGCCGAGACAGAGGCAAGGATTGTGAAGTAAAGCTTGCTGGGAGGCAATGTAATATTTTTATACGGAATACAAAATACCCTGGACTCTGACCAACGCTCCCTGTTAACCCAGCCCCAGCTCCCAAAGGGGATCCAGAGGCGCCTGTTGCTCACCAAGGACTGTGCCCACGCTCCAGGAACTGCTGCAGCCGCCCTCTCCTGGAGCCTGCTGCTGGCTCTTCATCAGCTTGGCTGTGAAGGAGGGCATGGAGCTGAGAGCCGAGGTCAGGGCAGTGTCCAAGCTCTCCGACAGCTTCTGCTCGTGGGACACCAGGTCTGCAACGGGAAACAGAGAGACCAGGTCTGAAAAGGGAAACTCAGAGATCAGGTCTGAAAAGGGAAACAGAGATCAGGTCTGAAAAGGGAAACTCAGAGATCAGGTCTGAAAAGGGAAACAGAGACCAGGTCTGAAAAGGGAAACTCAGAGATCAGGTCTGAAAAGGGAGACAGAGAGACCAGGTCTGAAAAGGGAAACAGGGAAACCAGGTCTGAAAAGGGAAACTCAGAGATCAGGTCTGAAAAGGGAAGCAGAGACCAGGTCTGCAAAGGGAGACAGAGACCAGGTCTGAAAAGGGAGACAGAGAGACCAGGTCTGTAAATGGAAACAGAGAGACCAGGTCTGTAAAGGGAAACTCAGAGATCAGGTCTGCAAAGGGAAACAGAGACCAGGTCTGCAAAGGGAGACAGAGAGACCAGGTCTGAAAAGGGAAATAGGGAAACCAGGTCTGCAAAGGGAAACTCAGAGATCAGGTCTGAAAAGGGAGACAGAGAGAACAGGTCTGAAAAGGGAAAGAGAGAAACCAGGTCTGCAAAGGGAATCAGAGACCAGGTCTGCAAAGGGAAATAGAGACCAGGTCTGCAAAGGGAAACAGAGACCAGGTCTGCAAAAGGAAATAGAGAGACCAGGTCTGAAAAGGGAAACTCAGTGATCAGGTCTGCAAAGGGAAACAGAGACCAGGTCTGCAAAGGGAGAGAGACCAGGTCTGCAAAGGGAAACAGAGACCAGGTCTGCAAAAGGAAATAGAGAGACCAGGTCTGCAAAGGGAAACTCAGAGATCAGGTCTGAAAAGGGAAACACAAACACCAGGCCTGCAAAGACAAGAAAAAGATGGAGAAGCAGATGCTGGGGAAAAGAATCTGTGATGCAAGCACTGCCTTGGCTCCGGAGGGTTTTAGGAGCCCTGCCACTTGTTTTGTTGAGAGGTGTCTTTTCCCCACTGAGGGGCTGGGGTCTGGGGTGGAGTGCCTTGTCTCCTTTGGGTGCTAGAGGTGGAATGCCCTATGGATTACCACCAGACATTCACATGGTGTCCCTGTGCCAACTCCCACAGGATCAGAATCATTTAGGTTGGAGTCCAACCCTTAACCCAGCACTGCCAAGGCCACCACTAAATTATGTCCCCAAGTGCCACATCCACATGGCTTTTAAATACCTTCAGGGATAGGCAGGCTGTGCCAGGGCTGGAGAACCCTTTCCATGAAGGAATTTCCCCTAATATCTACCCTAAACCTCTCCTGGCACACCCTGAGGCCATTTCCTCTTGTTCCCCGGGAACAGAGCCTGAGCCCCACCTGGTTGCACGCCCCTTTCATGGAGTTGTAGGAGTCTGCAGGACTGAAAAAGGGCAGAACTCCAGTTCACCCAGGAAGTTGTTTTTCCCTGAAATCCCAGGCACTCCCTCGGCCAGCTCCCGAGGATCCCAGCCTTGCTCCATGCAGCTCAGGGAGAACATTTAAACCATTAATAAAATCCCTGGGACTTGTTTTTCCCCTTTCTGTCCCAGTTCTGAGCCACAGGGCCAGGGCTGGACCCTCCCTGCAGGGCTGCCCTGTGCAGCACCGACGGCGCTAATTAACACGAAGCATTAAGAGAATGTTGTCTGCATCACTAATTCTGTTAAATCCGTCTCCCAGAGGAAGAGCTCGCAATTGGTGCTGCACATTTGCTCCGCCAATCGAGGCTGATGATCCAGTGAGGCACGCGCTCCGTGGGCTGAGCTTTTATTTATGTATGGACACGGCAGCTCCCGCTCCTGTGGGGCTGGGGCACATCCTGGTGGGAGCTGTCACACACCTCCACAGCCAAAATAACCAAAGATTCCTCCTAAAATCTCCAGGCTGAGGGATCAGAGCAGAAATGTGCAGTCTGACTTCTCCCTGGTACCACCCGGCATCAATTATTTGTTTAAAATCAAACTGCCACCTGAGCTTTGTCCTCAAAACGTTTTCGGGCAGACTGGGAGAAGGGAGAAGGCTCCCAGCAGCTCTGGGTCACCTTTTGACATGTCCCAGAGCACTGGGTTAGAGCAGACCAGGAAACTGGGCTTAAAATACCCCCACACCTGGATTTACACTCTTTGTCCCCAGGTGCCACATCCACACGGCTTTTAAATCCCCACCACTGCCCTGGGCAGCTGTGCCAGGGGCTGGACAATCCTTTCTGTGAAAGAATTGTTCCCAAAATCCTGGTGCAACCCCTGTTCCCTCCTGTCCCTGTTCCCTGGGAGCAGAGCCCGACCCCACCTGGCTCCACCCTCCTTTCAGGGAGTTGTTGGGAACAACAAGGTCCCACCTGAGCCTCCTTTTCTCCAGATCTGCAGCACATTTTGTATCCCCAGCAGTGCTGCTACCACATCATTGGGAAAAGGACAAAGGGAAACCGGCACCCACTCCCTCCCCCTGCAGCCACAGGTCACATTTCTTGTCTAATTTAGCCTCTTTTCTGCTTTAACCACCTGCAAATTCTGTGCAAGTCTCCCCCAGGCTGAGCTGTCCCTCCTCCCTGCAATTCCCTCGCTGTGGTTTGCTCTGTGTCCCGTTCCTGCTTTCCTTCCCACCTCCCTCCTCGTGATGAGCCAGGACTCCCCGTGCCATCACCACCGCACCACCAGACATTTCTTTGCCTGGAATAAATCCCCCTGGATAAAGGAACTTCAGATCAGGACGGTGAGAAAAAAATATTGTCTCCACATGGAGGGAAGAGAAAGGAAATCCCAGCTTAAAGGGGAACAGGGGTGACCTGAGCAAACAAAGGCTGTGAAACGCTGAACAGGGATCACGGGAGGCGGATGGAACAACCCAGCTCCACCACACCCATCAACAGCCTGGAAGCTTCCGAGAGGTGCGACACTGGATTTGTCCTGACTGGAAAGCCCAGCCTGGGGCTGTCCCAGCGCTCAGGGAACGGAGGTGACGCGGGGAACCGCAATACCTGTGGAACAGTCCATCTGGATCAAGTGGGAGTCACCGTCAGCTTTCATTTTTTTAGCACTGTTCTCTGAGGTAGCTGTGACGAGTAAGTTTGTAGCGGAGAAATAGGGCGGCTGCAGGGAGCCCTGATCCATGCAGTCCATCTTCCTTTTCAGAGAAGACATGGTGATGGAGGAGGGCACCAGGCTCTCCGAGGCGTGAGCCCTCCCCAGCAGGTTGGTGCCAGGGATGCTGTGCTGCAGCAGGAAGTGGTCTATCCTGGCTTTGAGCGTGGGGTGAGGTAGGGGCTGCGAGTGCTGGCTGAAGGCCACCCCCGTGAAGGGATCGCTGGGAACGCGGCCCCAGGACGCCTCGCTCCGGTTGCATTTCTCCAGGGTGGTCTGGTCAATCACCTTCCCAGAGGGCAGGAGCATGGGTAAAGTCATGATCTCCAGAGTGATGGGGTCCAGGAATTCCTCAGGGACGTCTTGGACGACGTCCACCAGCTTGCGCAGGGTCTGCTGCTCATTGGCGCTGAAGGGGACGCAGTCGCTCTCCATCGGCGTCCAGGGCTCCGGCTTGACGCTGCCGACGTCCTGGGCCAGGAACTGGGAGGCCACCTGGAAGACGCCCTCGATCACCTCCTGTGGGCAGGACTTGGCAGGTTGTCCCCACACCTCCAGCCTCTTGATGCTGGGCAGGCCCCCGCCGGCCACGTGGGTGATGCAGATCTTCAGGTGGGACACGTTGCTGAGCGAGGCCGGCCCTTTGTTCCAGAGGTCTTGAGACACCGAGCCGGGGTAGGAGAAGACATTTTCCATCTGATGGAAGGGAGGCCTCGGCTTGAAGCCTCTGTGGCCGAAAGTCACTTTGCTCTGGTTTTTTAAGACAGCTTTGCCCACCAAGGTGAAGGTGTCCTTGTCCGACACAGCCTGCCCGGCCACACCTGAGCACTGCCCCTCGGGGCTCTGCCAAGAGCTTTTGTTGCATGAGGTAGAGGTGTGAACTTCCAGCCCGGAGAAGGTCTGGTAGCCCCCGGAGGAGATGTCGATGTTGATCCTGCAGATCTCGATGTTGAAGGGGAAGGAGATGGTGACGTGCACCGGCGGCTTGATGAAGTACTCGCTGCGGAAGCCGCGGTTCCTCCTGGCGAGGTCCTCGGAGATCAGGTTCTCCACCTCGTAGCCATCGGCAGAGATCTGCGTGCCAGCACAAACCGGGTTCAGTTTGGAGCGAGGAAACGCAGGGAAAAAAATTTCACCAGCGCTTCCAGGGATTCTCAGGGCGACATCGACCTCAGGAGCCAAGGCTGAGGTTTATGTGCAGGAGATCCCTGCTGTAAGGCACAGCAGCCCCACTCCCACCCTCCTCCCCTCCCATCCCCTCTTCCTGCACCCTCTGTCACCACGTGCAGACCTGATTTAACTGCTGGAAGAGTGGAAAATTAGGGATAATTCCTGGTTTTGGTCGGCTCAGGAGGCTCATAAACCAAGGAGGAGAGGGTGGCTGGGAGCAGAGGATGAGCGTGGGGGAGATGGGAGTCTCCTCTTTCAGTCTCCCTTCTCAGGTGGGAGTCCCCTGATTTTCTTTGTGCCTACTTATCCACGTGGAAATGCACTGGGGATCACAGTTACAGCATCCCAGAGGAACTCTGGATTCGAATCAGCCTCTGGGAGCCACCTCACCCATCCCTGAGGGAGATCCATCAAAGCAGGCTGGGTCTGGTTTGGAACATCCAAACCCACCCTCTGCTCTGCTCTGCTCCTGGGCAGACTGGTTCAACCCATTCCCTTTCCTGGAAGCCCCAGGCCCTGAGAAATCTGCAGCACTTGCTGAATGGACAAACAAAAACGAGGAAAATCTGTTTATTCCACCTGTTTAATATGGTCTTGATCATGACAATCACACCAAACCTCTGTGGCATGGCTGGGCCTCTCCACAAAAAATTCCAGCACTGCTGCTTTTGCAGCACAGTCTTTACAAAGCCAAGGCTCTCCTGGATTTTGGGGTGAGATGTTGTGGAAACTTACAAATAAAAAACAGATCTGAATGAAAACTGAGTTTCTTAAAGAGGTTCTGATGTGCTGAGTGAAACCAGAAATACTTGGAAAGCAACTTCAGCAAACATTATCAAGAGCTGTGCGTTCCAACGGGCAGAGGGAAAGCTGGAACATTGCAAAAAGGGATCTCAAGCCAAAGAAATTACACCGGGGAGCACATAATGCTGTCTGGTTATGAGATCCTGCAAAATTAGGGCTTTTCCCTGCACTATTTAGTGTGTGATGCTGATTATCCCACAGGAGCAGTGAACAAGCTTCCCTCAGGATAATTCCACCTAATCCCTCCATCCCTCTCACTCCTCAAAACCCCCCCATCATTATTTTACCTTGTTGCAGTGAATTCTTGGCTTGAACTGTGGGAGACAGACGTTTATTACCATCTTGGCAGCTGGAGAGAGGTCACTTGCTGAGCATCAGAGTCAGCTTGGGAAAAAAAAAAAAATTAAAAATAAAAGAAGTGAATATCCACGGGCAGTGAAAGGATCTCGTGTTTTGGGTGATTTACAGGCTGGGGAATTCCTAAAACGCAGCTCAGATCCGAGTCCATAAGGTGAAGGCAATATAAACTCAAATGAATGTGGTGGAGAGATGAGATTGAGAGAGAGAAAGAAACCACATTAATATTGATTAGAGAACCCATGGAGAAAAATCAAAGAGAAAATGCCTATTTCAACTAAAACCACCTATGAACAGGTCAGCAATTCGATCTGAAGGTTTATCAAAGATGCAGGAGTTTTGTAGGTGTAGAAAAGCACCAGCACAGCACGGGAGGCTGTCACAGTGAGTCAAGATGAACCACAAATATTAATAATTGGTGTTAAAAAACTCCAAGGGAGCAGAGGGCACGGAATAGCTCTGAGGGAGATGTCTGGGATCTGAACAGCAAATTCTTCTGCTGGCATTCATTAAAGAAACTCAAGTGAACACACCTTCTTTCCCATTGAAAAAAAAAAAGTGACTGGAATTGGCTCTTTCAGATCCCTTTTAAGAATGAAATTATCTGCGAGGTGAGAGCTTTAACCTCAAGTTAACCCCAGCTTTAAAATGTCACCGCCCTGGGCAACCTTGCAAATCAGAGACTCGCTGCCTCCTTCAAGAACAAGCAGCTCTTTAATGATTTTCCACTGATCTGTTGGTTCAGCCCAAATGAGATTGGTCTTCTGGGGGCACGTTGGAGAGGCAGAGTTAATGAGCTGCCCGTGCTGCATCTGCAGGGAGAAAGGTGGAATTCAAGGCACAAATCCCAGGGATAAAACCCATCCCAACATGGCATTCTGCAGAGAGCAGAGCTTGGCTACAATGCCTTGAGTGAAGCAGGTGTGAACCTAACGAGAGGAACAGCCAGGTGAGCAGTGCTTCTATCCCAACATTTGGTCTTGCAGCTGTCAGGAGCAATTCCTGCTCCTCAAGGAACAGGACAAGCACACATCAACTCTCCTCCAACATGACTTTCCTGGCTTTCTGAGTCTGAGAGGTTTCCAGAACTGGGCAGCCAGTGAGGAGCTGTGTAAACTGGTCTAACTTTTGGCACTCACATCTTGTAGGAGACTGACAGTTCAGCTACAGGCTGTGCCTCAAAATTGCTCTTTCTGGCTCATTTTGAACCAAAATGAATCTACCAAGTGGTACATTCACCTGGCTCTCAGCACTGGTGTCGTGAAAAATGGCAAACCAACCGTCCTTGCTTGGAAAAACTTGGGAAAACTCAAGGTTCTCCCCCTGTTCTCTCTCCCCACTCTTTCCTGGGCTGAAGACTTCTCCTGCTACATGTGGAGCTCTGTGTGGGTATTTTATGGGATTTTCTCCTCTATGTTTGTGGCCCTGAGAGAAAGAACTCAGGGTAATTTTTCCAGTCTCAATACCTCAGTAGGAAAATGGATCATTCTCCATCTCCAAGTCACTGCACTCCCTTCTGCCGCAAGGCTCTGCTACAGATCTCATGGCAAAAGTTGAGTCACCGAGTTGCTTTTACCCATGGCTGGGTTTTTTTTCCTCTCTCTTCAGTGTGTACCTTCCCTAAGGTGGACTAAGATCTTTGGACTGAGGCAGCGAAATGCAGACCTGAAAAAAATCCTCAGTGGTTTTGGACAAGGAGTTTTAAACAAGACACTCTGGAGTTTGTCACCACAACTCTTCCTGGTGTCCTGCGTGGGACTACGGAGCTGCTGCCATAAGGAACCCGCATGGTGGACACCAAAAAAAGTCACTGGGGCATGAAATGAATGTCCTGAGGTCAGAGCACCCCAACCCTCAGCGCCACTCAAGTATCCACGTTCCATCCTAAAGGAGAAACCCAGGCTGCGCCCTCAGCTCCAGCCCCATGGGGATGGAAAACACGAGGGAACAGCTGGGTGTGTTCCTGGCACCCAGCTCAGCCTCACAACTAAACACCCTCCGTTCCTGCTCTCACAGAGGCACCAAAGCCAACCACTCCAGTCTAGGGCGGAGAAAGAAACAAGCACAGAGACAAATGAATCCTCAGCAGGTTTTATTGGTGGCGGAAGGATCCAGCTACAAAAGGAGAGCGTGGGACGTACAAACGGCCACACAGAGCACCTGCCAAAAACCGAGCCCAACACCCAGAGACCACTGCACCCAGTCAGGGAGATGAACTGGGGAGGCTGTGGGGCAAGCCCTTGCCCCCACTAGCCGGCCCTGGTGAGCAGCGCCGGGCAGAACACTTTGTAGTGGAGGTAGCTGAGCTTCTCGGAGCGCGTGCGCTTGAGCAGGGGGAACCACTCCCAGAAGGGAATCTCCACCACCACGTAGCCCAGCAGGCGCAGCTGCCGCCGCTTCAGGCAGTGCAGCCCCAGCAGCCGCTTGGAGCTGTAGCAGAAGTGGTTCCTGTTGGACACCTGCAGCGCCAGCCTCACTTCCCGAGGCTGCCAGCGCCCTGGGTTAGGCTCAGCCCACGATCTGGCACCCGCAGGAAGGGCTCCACCCGAGCACGGCGTTCCTGCGGCGTCCCCTCGCTGCCGTCCGGGAATCCCGGCTTCACTTCCCTCTTCTGTGGGACTGTGGTTATGAGCTCTCCCCTGTAGGAGCTGAGACATTAAATCATCTGTCAGGCTAACTCCCATGCCTTTCAGCTTCTTGGCTGCCACGGGATCCTTGAAGTTGAAAGGGATGGGACATCCATCGGCGGCCAAACGCACCTCCAGGTCGCTGGACCTGGTGTGGGGCAGGATCATGTGGTTCTTCACATACTCGGGGCCTCCCAACATGCTCTCGAGGAGGGACGTGGCTTCCACGATTTCAGGCCTGACGTAGATTTCCTGCTCTGCAAAGCTCGAAACCATCTCAGTGAACTCCTGACAAAGCTGAGGTGGGAGGCGGCTGCCTCGGTAGGACGGGCACTCGATTTCGACGCTCTTACCAAGGGTGAACAGGTCCTTTTCGAGCTCGTATTTGCTACCTCTGGTTTTCTGGACAAACTCCTCCCTCAAAGCAAAGTCTATCAGCTCCTCTGGGAAGCGTTTGACAAATGCCAGGCCAAGCAGAGCAGTGAGGAGATGCTCTGGAAACTTGCTAAACTCATGGAGTTTTGCATGCAGTTGCTTTATCAGGCTGGAGTAGAACTCCTCCTTGTTGGGAGGTTCATAGTCCAGGCACCCAAACGACCACAGGAATTTGGCAGCATCCTTGCTCCGGCAGTAGGACACCTTGGAAGGCAACGAGGTGGCTACAGCAGCCAAAACATCCTCATCAAAGAAGTGCAGGGATGAATAGGTGAGAGCGATGTGCATGATGCCCTGGATGTTCGTGGCAGGAATGCGAGCAGGAATCACCTTCCCGAGCTCCCTCATGAAGGGCAGGTGATCCATGCGGGTGTAGCGGAGCATCTTGAGCACGTTCACCAAGGCGTAGGTGCTCATGTCCTCCATCTGCAGGGACACCCTGTCTGCAATCCTCCTCATGACGTGGTCGGAAATCCCGCTGAGGGACTTGAAGAGCCCCAGGCAGATGGCACCCAGCTCCTCCAAGGTGAAGGCGTCCAAGTGCTTCAGGATCGCGCTCTCCACCTTCTGCACCAAGTCCGCGGGCGACCTCCGGCCTTCCCCGATGATGTAGAGGAGCTGCACAAACTGGGGCAAGGTGAGGTCCCTCCAGTGCAGGTTGGCATAGCTGAACAGGATGCCCAGGTAGGAGGGCACGCTGCGGTCCAGGCAGCGCCAGCAATCCGCCACCAGCAGCAGCTGCTCCAGGCCCATGTCCCACGCCCGCCGGCAGAACTCGGCCTCGCACGCGTCGAGCAGGGGGTGGGAGGCTGGCACGGCCAAAGGGACACAAGCTTTTAGAATCTGGATGAGATCCAGGGTGCTGAACAGCCTGATGGCTGTGGCAGCACGGCGACACAGGGCACCGAAGCGGGGGTCGGGCGGCAGCGCCGCGCGTCGCTCCGCTGGCAAACGGCTCAGCTTGAGGAAACAATCCGTGAGCATTCCCGGGCTGCCCTCGCACCCGGCGACGCTCTGTAAAATCGAGTCCCCTTCCTCTGCAGGGAGGGTCTGTGCTGGCTCAGCGCTGTCACAGCTGAGAGATCTGTACTCAGGCCTCCCCTTCTGGAACATGCGGGGGTCCTCCTTGGAGTTGTGCATTTCCTGTTTTTCTTTCTCTGCCTCCTCCTTGTTCAGCGTGGCCAGGACGGTTCGCTCCAGGAGCGTGCTGGGCTTGGGCCGGGCATTCCTGACGGGTGACAAAGCTTGGGAAGAGGCAGTGGGGAACGTTTGCACGGTGCCAGGGCCGGTGAACGTGTCACCGAGGCCCTGGCTGCTGTCCCTATCCATGTGCTGCTGGGAGCCAGCCCCGCCTTTGGCATAGGCAGCTGGATTATACAACACTCTGTAGTCCTGCGCCTTCAGCAGCTGGATTGTAGCCCCGGATTCGGTCCCAGCCTTGGCTGCTCCTGGTTTCTCTTGATTTTCCTTCTTGCTTCTGCTGCTGCCACGCTTGGCCTTGCGCTTGGCTGTGGTGGAAAACGCTGTCACCCTGCTCAGCCCGGGCAATCTTCGGCACATTAGCACCGTAGCCATGGATCTCAACTTACTGGGGCTCAGAGCTGCTTCCAGGTACTGAAAAAAGGGCAGACGGAGAGTGAGTGGCCTCCACCTCACAGGTTTTAATCAATCCTTTACGCTAACGAGAGGGAGGCGGAGCCGGTGCCTCCCCTGGCCGGGGTGGCTGGGTCCCCGCAAAGCCACCACGGAATGTCACCTCGTGCAAAGGCAGCTGAGGACGAGCACCCAGGTGACCTGGGGATGGAGCAGAAGGTGGCCAGGCATGACCTGCCATTCAGCAGACACAAGAAACCTGGCACAGACTAGGAGAGTAAAGAAGGAAAAAAAAAAAAAAAAAAAAATTTGTTTTTTCATTTTTAAGAGACCCAAGCTGCTTTTCTTTCATTCTGAACAATGGAAAAAAAAAAAAAAAAGTGTTTTTGCAGAAGAGCTGCAGCTTCAAGAGGCTTTATGTGTTCAGACAGAGCATTCTGCTGCTTCGGTCATTGTGGTCTGAATTGCTGACCACCACCTGGGAAGTTGTCCAAATATCCAGGGTGCCACACTGCCCTTTGCACCTGGAGACAGCATGTAGAGCAAAATCTCCACAGAACCAGTGCAGAGAGTGAAAACTGGCCCAGAACCTGCAGATGGAGGTTGGAGGAATGAAGAAATGTGGCCAGAGCGAAACGGGGGAAGAGCGGGGAGAAGTAACACAAATCATTACGTGACGCTGCATCCCAGGCTGAGAACCACGGGGAACAGAGCTTTAGGCTCCGGATTTGAGAGCATTCCCCAGAGTTTTAGGGTACAAGAGGCTTAAAAATGGCTGGTGCCTTCCTAACTCCTGCCTGAAGCAGCTACAGCTCGGAGGGTGAGGATGAGAAATCCGTAGGAGTCCAGCTGGGTGCTGCCAGCCTGCGCTGGCTGCCAAGCCAGCCCTGTTTACCACGATTCAGATGCTGATTAAGGAAAAAAACAAAGCACCAGGTCAGGTTTTTCCTTCAAATCCTTATCCCACCCAAATATCCATCACGCAGGTGTTATCCAATTCCTTAAAATCCCTCGGTACCACAGAGGGAGCTGGGAAACCAGGAAAGCCAAAGCCTGGCAGAGATGTTGTCACTGCAACACACTGTGTTCCTCACATGGGGAAATAAATCCTCATGGACACCCCTCGGGGCTCTGCTTGCATCCATGGCTTCCTGACCAGGGATGGAGCAAGAGGTGGGATCAATGCAGGCAAAGTCAGTTTTGGGCACTTTGGGGCAGAAGAGGTGGGTTTGGGGTGTGTGAGCAGGACAGTGGGATGCAGGCTCACGTGCAGCTCTGGCTGAGCACAAACTGGATTTTTTGGGTGTTTAAGGATCCCCACACCTCCCATGATCCAGGGACACCTTCCACTAGCTCAGGTTGCTCCAAGCCCTGTCCAACCTGGCCTTGGGACACTTCCAGGGATGGGACATCCACTGCTTCTCTGGGCAGCCCATTCCACTGAAGCAGATGAGGACATCTGGCATCCTCTGCTCCATGGACGGAGCTTGGAGGCAGCAAACACCAGCCAAAGAGGGAGGAGAAGCTGCTGGAGCAGAACCCACCCCAGCAGAGAGGTGAAAAAAACAACTGGGCTGGAGATAAGAGGCTCTGGGGGGTGCTGGGAGGAAGGAAAGGCGAACTGAAATGTGGATCTGTGGGGAAAGCCGTGCAAGGAGGAGGGTACAAGAGAGGCCACTGAGGTTTTAGGGTGATCAGTAAATATTGTGAGCTGCTCAACAACCCACTGGGAACCATATCTGTTTCTCCAAACACGCTGAGGCTGTCCCAGGAGCAGATCAGGCTCTGTCCCACAGACCCCAGGCTGTTCCAAGGCTGTGACTGTCCCATTCCAGCAGGAGAAGTCAAATCCTGCCAGGCAGCAGAGACTCTGCTCCTTCCTGCCTGTCTGAGAAGCGGGGAAAGGAAAAGCCTCCTCAGAAGCTTGAGAGGAAAACCTGAGCCAAGAGCTGGATTTCAAAGCAATGTCTGATGAAATGATCATTCCTGGCTCTAGTGGCTGTGGTGTCCAGCCTGGAGTGGCCACAGGTGACAGATGCTGAAGACAGGGGACAAGGCTCAGGCTGCACCTGGGGGAAAGAGAAACCCCCTCCAACATCTCCTCCTCCAGCACCTCACAGAGCTTTAACCTTTAGAGGGGCTGGACCAAGCTCCAAAAATCATCTTGAACAAGAGGAGGTTTACCCAGGCGAGGCTTTCCCAGCGATTTCCTTGCCTGACTCAACTTCTGAGTGTCTTTATCTATTTTTCCGCTAACAAACCCCAGGTTATTTCTATAAACCAACTTCTCTCTGCTGTGAAAGGTGTTACCCCCCAGGAAATCCAGCACTGCTGCTCCCAGAACCCCTCCCAGCAACGACAGCCCCACTTCAAAGTCAGGGAATCAAAGCCCCGGTGAAGGCTCCGAAGGCGAGCGCCGCGTGCTGCTAAGAATATCCTCCCTGGATTGACTGTGGAGCTGTGACACATTTGGGAATCCAGGCAGTGGAGAGATCGTTTCTCTCCTCCTTTGCTCCAAATCCAGCAAAAAAGAGGAGACCACGCACCAGCAGAGCAAGGCTGGGATGGGACAAGACAGTTCCAAGCACCCTCAAGGGCAACAGGCTGCTCCAAGTGATTTTTTTTCCATGATTTTGCCCACCCTTGGCCCAAATCTTTGTGATCTTTCCAGTTTCCACCCCAGTTCTCTTCCAACTCCACCCACACCTTCGCTGGATTTGCCTCTCTGCACCTTGAGCAATCAGCCTTCCTTCCTTCCTCCTCCCACCTCACATCCCAACACAGCCAAGCTCCTTCCCACCTCTGGGCAGGTCCCTCCAGAATTTTCACTTCCAGCAGCTCCAAGGAGCCAAGGAGTTTTGGAGTTGGGCTCTGCAGGCTGGGAATGCCCTCTGAGGAGCTGCTCAGGCACGGAAACGCTTCTGTTTCAGTGTCACAGCTGAGCATCACTAAACACCTGTAAAAGAACATTCCCAGAGGGATGTCACCCAACCCAGGGGCTCAGCCCTGTGGAAAGGGATGTTGGTGCATCCCAAAATGCTGTCAGGACTTTTGCTCCCTCTGGAACACTCACTTTTTGGAAACCCCTCACTCTGTGCTTCTGACAGCCAAAGGGCAGAGGGAATCTCCTGGGGATGTGTGAGGGATGAACGGGGTATGAAATGTTGGGGATAAAACAGCTCCTTTTGGCCAACAGCCTCAAGGGAACTCCTGGACTGGGCTGAAGAGGAGAAACAGAAAAGGGATTTTATTCCCCCAAAAGGTTATGATGTCAGGGAGTGAAATTGTCACTTTTTGGGTTGTCTGTGCTTTTTGCTTCTTTTTTGAGATCACAGAATGGTTTGGGTGGGAAGGGATTTAAAGTTCATCTCATTCCACCCCTGCCATGGCAGGGACACGTTCCACCAATCTAGGTGGCTCCAAACCCCATCCAGCCTGGTTTTGGACACTTCCAGGGATCCAGGGGCAGCCACAGCTGCTCTGAGCACCTTGTGCCAGGGCTCAGCACGCTCACAGGGAAGGATTCCTTCCCAATATCCCATCCATCCCTGCCCTCTGGCAGTGGAAGCCATTCCCTGTGTCCTGTCCCTCCATCCCTTGTCCCCAGTCCCTCTCCAGCTCTCCTGGAGCCCCTTTAGGCCCTGCAAGGAGCTCTGAGGTTTTCCCTGGAGCCTGCTCTCCCCGAGATGAACACCCCCAGTTCTCCCAGCCTGGCTCCAGAGCAGAGGGGCTCCAGCCCTCGCAGCATTTCCGTGCAATTCCCTTCTCCCGGGGCTCCAGGGCAGCACCGGGGGCGGGCAGGGCTGGAAGCCCCAGCCCCTCTACTCACCCTACGGCTGCACCTATAGACACATAACACATAAATATAAATATACACACACAGAGACGTATATATACGTACATAGACATATATATATAAATATATGTATATGGGGCAATGCAGCTCAGGGCAGAACGAGAGCGGCCTCGCCGGCTGAGAGGGTGGCTCGGTCAGAGGACGGGGACATGGGAAGAGGTAAGGGAACGGGGATGAGAAGGGGAAGGGAACGGGCACGGGAAGGGGCCGGGACTCACCGGGGCCGCTCCGGCGCCGCCGCCGCCGCCTCCTCCTGCCCCCTTCGCCTCCTCCCGCCGCTTCCGGTCGCGCGCCGGTGACGCCACTTCCGGTTCCCAGAGCGCGCGCGGCCGGCGGGTGGCGCCAGCGGCGCGCGGCGCGGGCCCCCCTCCCCAGCCCCGCGCGGCCACGTGACACGGAGATCACGTGACAGCTCGGAGTCACGTGGGCGCCGCCATGGCGGACCCGGGGGTCCTGAGGGGGACACTGAAGAGTCGTGACCGTCCCGCAGCACCCGAGCCCTGCGACCCGCCGGAGAAACTGCGGCTGCCCCCGGATCCCTGGCAATGTCCGAGGCCAGGTTGGACGGGGTTTGGAGCAACCTGGGCTAGTGGAAGGTGTCCCTGATCCCTGACCATGGCAATGGTCTTTGAGGCCCCTTCCAACCCAAAGCATTCCGTGGCTCTCTGAGTCTGTGGTTACAGGACACCCTTGGTGGCTGCAGAAACCCGCTGGGTTCGTGCACACCCATGGATGTCCTTTTTTTGTCCCTAGGGACCAGCTCCCTCGCGTGTGTGGGCTGGGGGCGTGAGTGCGGTGTGTGGGAGGCCGGTGTCCGAGCTGACACCCGTCACTGCAGCTGTCCCAAGAGAACGAGGGGAACTCCGGTGACTCTGGACCTGTGAAGGTCTCGCCTGAGCCCCTGCTCTGGCATGGCCACCCACAGCCCGTTGGCAAGGGCTGTGTCCACACAGATTTTGAGTATTTCCAATAATCACGGCTCCACTGTTCCCAGAACTCATCTTCCCGTCCACTGCAGGCTTTCAGCACTGGCAAACTATTTAAATATTGCCTTGAACCTTACATAGCGCTTGTGTCTCCTCCTGATATTTCTACCAGGTTTACTTTCTGTCCACCTCTTCCTTCCGACCAGGCTTTTATCCCCTGGCAAGTGAGGAAATCCCATTTTCAGGAGGCCACAGGGGTTTGGAGGGGAGCCACGCTGGCTGATGGCACCTCATGAGGGAACTCATGGAATCCCTGACTCACTTTGCCCTGGGAGGCACCAGCTTTGTCACCAGAGGGCAGGAGACCTCTCTAATAAAGCTGCCATCGGAAAAAGTGCTAGAATTGCTGGGTTTTTAAAGAAAAACAACAGTTATGTGGGTTTTTTTAGTGAGGCCGACAGAGTTGGGCAGGATTCATTTGAGTAAAAACCTGCGGGAGGTTTTGGACGTGGTGTTTGCCTCCCTGGTTATGAGGCGAGGTGGATGGGCCTTGGCCTGGGGGCTGCATCTGAATCTTCACCCCGAACATCTGGGATCCAGCACAAATTTGGTGCATTTTGAGTGTTTTCCACTGCTTCAGCCACGTGAAGGGCTCGTGCTGGGGAAATCAGGGAACCCCCAGAGATGCTCCAGTGTGGGATGTGGCTTTTCCAAGCGATGGAAGGGGAATTGCCTTCCCACCACTGCAGCTGGATGGGAGCGTGCTGCTACACCCAGGGTGAAGCTCTGCCCCAAGTTCCCCAGCCCAGCTGTGGATCCATCCCCAAAATCCCCCTGGTTCTCCCCCCCTTCTCCCACCCGTGATGCAGCCAAACAAACCACGCAGTCCTGTTTTTAAAACGGGGCCTTTCTCCATTTTATTTTGCCCAATAAAAATCCTTCACAGTCAGGTCGAGAGAGGAGAGTTGGAGATACGTATACATATAGATCTGCATGTCTATTTATATATATACATACCTCTGTACAGATATATTTATATTTTCACCGTAGAAAATGGCAAAGGCAGTAGCTCTTCACATCTGGATAACCCAATGGGAACAGACAACAGACCAGCAGGGAATTGGGAAGTGTGGTGGAGTTTTGACAAAAAACCTCTGAAACAGATACACCTTGGCTGTACAAAAAATCTCAGAACGCTGCGTGTTACCTCTTTTTTTCCTTTTTTTTTTTTTTTAATTTTTTTTTATTTAGTTTTTGTTGTTGTTGTTCAACCTCTTTAAACACACTTAACCAGAGGCAAAGTCAAGACAACAGTGTTTGGAAGTGACCAGTGACCAAGAGGACAGGAGAGACATCCGACTTTATGGAGTTGTTTTTTAAATATTTTTGTTATTTTTTTTTAAAGTATATATATATTTTTTTTATATATATATAATTTTTTTTACAATTTTTTTAAACAATTTTTGTTTTTTTTGTTTTTTTTTTTTTTTTTATTTTTTTTTATTTTTTTTCTTTTTTTTTTTTTTCAAAGTCTCGTTTAAACGCAGTTCGGAGAACCAGCAACAGTCGACGCAGAAACAGAACAGTAACGGAGTCGAGTTCAGAACACTTCTGGTTTGAATTCACAGTCAGGAGAGAGAGAGAGAGAGAGAGAGAGAGAGAGAGAAAGAGAGACACCGAGGCATCAGGAAACGAGAGGGAAGAAAGCACGAGGCTGGGGTTGAATTTACACTCGGGGAGGTCCGGAATGGGACGAGGGGTCTCACGCAGGAGTTCCTGCAGAGGGGCACGGCCCGGCGCCAGCGGAGCTCCCGTTATTGCTGGTGAAGTCGGACAGCAGCCTCGCCCCACCCGCCCTCGGGAGCTGGGGGTTGAGGGGACAGCCATGGATCTGCTGCAGAAGGGACGACTCAGCCACGTGCGTCGGTTTGGGGCGAGGAAAACCCTCCCCGGCGCGGTGCCCGGAGCGAGGCAAAGGCCGGCGCGGCTCCTCTGGGCTCACAGCGATTACCAGGTCCCGGAGAGTGCAAACGAAGACACCTTGGAGGAGCCCCGGCCCCGGGCTGGGCTCTGCGGGGACACGGCTGCCTGGGAAGGGACTGCATAGACACATCAGCCGGGTGTGCAGCATTGGGTGGTGCCGGGACGCTCCTGCGCCGGTGCCGGAGCTCTGCCCGCACGCGTTCTGCTCCTTTCGGTCATGGGAAAGGGGTGAAGGGGGCCTTCTCCTCCGAGCCTGGCTCTCAGGGATGGCAGAGCCACAGTGTCCCGCTGGGATGCGACTCCATGAGCTCCGACACCCCAGTGGCTCCCAGGTGGAGAAGACCCGCTGCAGGGACCCAGTGGCAGCCATGGGGTGGGCACCAGGAGGAGATGGGTCACGCCTGCTGGTGGCCTGCTGGGTGTGGGCAGTTTTGGGCTCTCCGGATGAACAGAGCCACCTGTTTATTTAGAGCTCAGACCACTGTGGTTATTTAGAGCCAGACTGGGCCTTGCATCCCTTTCCAAAGGAGTCGAGGCCAGGGCTGGAGCTGTGAAGGTATTCACGGGAATGTTGGCTTGCCTGCAGGCGTCAGAGTTGGGAATAGTCCCTTTTAAATCTCCCTGGAATGGCCTATTGCTTTGGGGCAGAAAGCAGAGACTTCCTGCTGGAGAAAACAGATTTGTGAAAGAGCTGTGGAAACACAGCCTGGTCCCAGGCTCCAGACCTGACACGATCTCCGTCACTGGGAGAACCACGGAGGAGGATTATCCTGCAGGTTGCACTGCCAGCATGGAACATCCTACTGGGAAGCCAACATCTGCAAACAGCTGGATGTGATCCCAACCCTTTGATACACTGTGGGATCCTGCATGCCCCTAAGGACCTCACAGACCCCTCAGACCCCTGTTTTTTCCAGAGGGTGGAAGAACCAGGGAGCTCCAGAGCTGGGTGGTGATGGTGTGAATCCCCGTGCAATGATCCCACAGGATTGCAGGCCATGGGAATGTCCTTCAGCAGGAAGCCAGGTTGTCCTTGGAGGTAAAGCAGGGCTGATGGAGCTGCCATGGGGATGTCAGAGAGGAGTGGATCAGTGTTCTGGAAAGCTCCTGAGAGCAGAGTTGGGATAACCCATTCTCAGTGGGCGCTGTAGCTCCAGCTTGTCCGGATGTACCTGGGAGAGCACTGGGAGAGGCACTGACTGCTCCAGTGGGATGGGGATGATCTAAAAGGAGGCAGCAGAGCCTGGAGAGCTGGAGCAGAGGAGCAGCAGGGCACATGAGCAGATCTTTAGCAAGGGGTCTTGGTCAACAGTACCTTATATTAAGGGGTTCCAAGGCTTAAACTGAAGGTTTGGGTTAAATTAACAGTGAGTTGGGCTCTCTCCCACCCCAGGCATGGAGTGGAGGAGGCTGAGAATGCCTGGGGAGCAGAGGCACAGTGAGAGGCATCTGCCCAAGGCCCAGACCCACCTGCACACCCACCTGCAGGAGCACAGATCTCCCGCTGGCCTCCTGCCAGGCCCAGGAGCCTCCATGGAGCAAAGGTGGGCGGAGATGCTTTCAACACCCCAAGCAGAAGAAGCGAAGAACACGCTGCCTTCACCTCGGAATTTGGTTCCTTGGTAAGGCGGGTGCTGAGGATGCCCTGGGGTGAGCTGTGGGCGGCAGCCAGCAGGACCACCAGCTCTCAGGATGCTGATTTTCCTGGACAGTTCCCACTGAGCCAGAACAATTGACTGGACCCTGTTGTGGTGTCTGCTGCTAACCTAGAGCAGACCTATTGCTCTGAAGATGAGAGGCAGGAATTTGCCTGAAGACTGGCAACTCTCTTCTCCTCAAGAAGAAAGGGAATGGCATCCATCTCAATTCCTAGGGACAGTCCCTGGTCCAAATTCTCCATGGGAAATGGAGCCAATTGGTATGGCTGTGGAGGACACTGGTGTCACCAACTGGGGACAATCACCTCACCCAGGAACTCCTTTCGATGCTGTCCTATCTCATACAGGAAAGGCCCTCATGGACCTGCAAACATTCCCAGGTGGGACGTGGGGAAATCAAGACCCTGGCCAGCTCTCATTCCCCTTTTCCAGCCCACACCAGCCTCATCTCTCTGCAGGAAAGCCGGAACACAGCTCCAAGCATGCAGCCCAACACTCTCTGGAGATCTTTGGTCATGTTGCTCGTGAGTTCGCTGCCTTGAGCGAGCTATAAAGTGCCACTGCAAGGGGCAGGAGGGGAGCAGGATGGTTCTTTCCATTGGCAGAGCTCAGGGGGGACACATCTGGGAGCCACTGTCTGCCTGGAGTCTGGGTGTGACACCGGACAGGCAGCAGGGACGTCTCCCTTAACCAGGGGGCAATTGCAAACCTGGCTCAGGGTGACCAAAGCAGGACAGAGTGACACCAGGCTGAGCTAATCCCAAATGGATTGCGTTCCTGGGAGGTGCTGAAGCCCAGATTCTCAGTGCAGCCAGGCACAGGTCGGGGTGCTGAGCACCCCCTGTGCGGTGCTCAGCGCTCGGTCCCCCTTGCCAACAGAGAAGACAGAGAGCTTTCTTGTCTGCATTTAATCATCAACATACAGAGCTGGGCTCTTACTTACATCCAAGTGCACTTCTCTCTGTACAACAGCGTAAGAGAAACAATTCCATTCCTCTCTGGAGCGTGGAAACCCGGAGGTGAGAGACCACCACCAGTGACAGCAGGACTGGGTCCACCAGCTGCCAGCAGACAGGAGCTAAGTGGGGCTGTGTGAAGCACAAGCACGTGCCCTGGTTGTGGTGTCCACCCTGGGGGTGAGAGGGGAGTGCTGGAATCAGCCCAGCTGGGTTGCTGGATCAGCAGTAGCAGCCAGCTTTGGGATGGTGGCGGAGCAAAGCAGCCCCGCTCACAGCAGAGTAAGAGCTTCCCTGGCACCAGGATAGCCTGCTCAGCCCACATCCTCATGGATGGAAGCCACTGGAGCTGATCAGCGCCCTCTGTTCGCCGTGTGGATGTGCCTGGAGTGTGACTGGGCTCTGTACATGGGGCCCTGTGACACCAGAGCTGCTCCAGGACTGCCACCACTGGCCTGGTTCTCCCAAAAATCTCGGATCATATTGTTCAGCTGCATGTGTTGGTTATCCCAGAGCATCTCTAATGCTTGTGGGCAACTGAGCTGAGACCCTCATGGCCACAGCTTGTGGTGGGGGCCAGTGGCAAGTTAGAGAGGATTTTGGGGCCAGGACTTGGAGAATGACACGTGAGCCAGGACGTCATGCTGAAATCCACTAGCTCCGAGGTGGAGTGGACAGCTGGGGGATGGTCAAGCCCAAGTTCCATGGGACAGGAACAATTTATCAGCCCTGCCTGAGCCTTCAAGAGACACACGCCTCCTTGGCCATTCCCAGGATATAGTCACCCAAACACCAGCCTGGCACCCCTTGGCTGTCCTAATCCAGGGCTAAGACCCCAGAGCCTCAACAAAGCTTTTGATGAGAGATTTCATCAACTCGTGAAAGCGTAAGGATCTGGAAGGAGCCAGGTGAGCTCCCACCTGGGCACAAACAGCAGGAACCCAGGTGTCCCGCCATCATTTTGCTCCGTCTCTGCTGAGCAAAGGGCTGGCTCAGGGGAGCAGCACATCCAGCTGTGGGAAGGAATCCTGAAGCACAGGAATCCTTTGTGGCAGTTTGGCTCCCAAAACCATCTGTATTTTCCGTAGCACTGGTGGGGTGGTTTCTGCAGGACAGCCGGATGCTTGGGGGATCCTGGGTGGGAGAATCCCGAGAGAGGGAAAACCAGCAGCAGAGCGTCTTAATGGATGTCTGCAAGGCTCTATCATCCAGGGAATGTCCACAGTCGAGGTCTCTCAGATCTGGATTGAAACTCTGGATCGATGTGATGCAGTGAAGAAGGTGGAGGGAGTGGGCCTTTCCTCTGAGGTGAACAGTCTTCACAAGAATAGACACCAAACACCTGCCTTGAGGCGGAGGACAACGTGGGCTTGTCTGATGTCAAAAGAAAGCTGAGATGGTGCAGGACAGCAGATGTCCAACCCTGACACTGTGGGATGTTTGATTCTGTCTGGAAGGCCTGGAGTATGACATGGAGGAAGCTCTAGGATTTGCCTGGCCAGGTGTACGTGGATGTCTCCCTGGGCATGGCAAAGTCTGCAGCTGTGTGGCACTGGCAGTCAGCTGCACTCTTTCCGTGCTGGGGCGCACGGGCTGACATCTGAAAGCGCTGGAGCATCTTCAGGATTTGCAGTAGGACTCTTCCCCACACCTGTCAGGAGTCAGACCTGACCTAATCCCCCTTTTATGGCTGGTCCAGGGAAAGGGGCTTAGCCTGAGCAGCCCGGGTGTTTTCCATGAGTTGTCTTCCTCCAGCTCCAACACAGGCAGAAGTGGTGGGCAAAGACAGGAACGGTCAACTTGGATCTTGAAATGCCCCTGGTCATGTTGCACTTTTCAATTTTTCAATGGCTCCAGGGATCTCTGGCAGCCAGCTCCTGGCCAGTAGCACTGGCTGATGACTTGGGCTGGTGGGACTGACTTCAGTCTCCACTCTGCTCAGTCTGGAGCTCATCACAACAATATTTGCTCTCAAACTGAAGGTCAGACCTGGTCATGAACAGGAGAGCTTTGGGGAGACAGAACATGGAAAATGTGCAGCTTCAGGGCTTTTGTTTGGAAGGTCTTCAGCCCCCCAATGCCTCGAGGTTCTTCCTTGGTATGCACATGAAATTTAATCTGGCCAAACTCACCCTGGAGTCACAGACACTTCAAGACATCCCAGTGCTAATTCTAACTTTTCTCTTCTAGCTGCTCCCCAGGGCAAAGAGCCAAAATCCCCACTCCTATTGATCCTTTGGCCAGTGCAAACTCCACTTTGCAACATTTTTCTCCTCTTTATTGTGACTCATGGTAAAAAATTGTCCGTGACAGGAAGAACCGAGCTCACTTTGCCCGTGTTTTCAAGCGGAATGCCAGGCTTTGCTGCCTCGGTGGCTGTGCACATAGGATTTGGTTTATTATTCTGCCACGGCATAAGCACTTGCGTGATCTTAAGCATTTTCCCCTCTTATGACTTCTTTCATGCTCAGAGTTCGTAGCTGAGTATTTTCTTGAGCGAGGCCTGCGAGTTATTATCTCCATCCCTGGATTTTGGGATGGCTGTGGGCGCTGTTTGGAATGGCAGTACTGAAGGCTGACCATTGCCATCCAGCTGTGATGCTGCTGTGCCCCCCCCTGCAGCTCCTGAGTGAGGCTCGAGTGCTGTTTTTAAGCAGACCCTGGACCAAGAGAGTGCACCAAGGTGTCACTCGTTTGGGGATAGGGTGGCACAATTGCCCTCTTTTGGGGCAGATTGCTAAAGCTTCAGTTTGCATAAACATCCCATGGATTTGGAGGTTTCCCCAAACCTCGATTCCATTGACTTTGGGAAGTCAAGAGGGCTGTTGGGAAGGGAAACTAGCTCGGATTTCCGAGCTTTTTTCTTGCTGTAGCCAGCTTGGGTGTAGAGTAAGAGTACGGGAACGAAGGCAGAAGTGAGAGGGTATTTCTGCTCCCGGGGTTGGTCACAACCTGGGAGAAGAGTGGAACTGCAGGAGGAAACCACAAGGAGGTGAAAACGCAGCATATGTTAGGCTCTGCTGAGCCTCCAGAGAGGCTCCTGCTGGGACATCATTCCTTGTTGGCTTCTGTTGCCAGGACAGGCTCATCCTGCTCCTCAAGGATGTCCTACCCTCTTGCAACCAGGGCAAGAGGGAGTTGTCTGGTAGAGATATGTCTGGTTTCACTGAAATCAGTGGCCAAGCTCGCACTGACTTCACTAAGACCACCGTCTAGACAGGATACTTGATGCAGAACACTTGAGTTTGCTCATGATCCCAAGAGCTTTGCTCCATTAGCCAATGTGGCTAAAAACATCCTGGAAAACAAAACAAAACAAAACAACCCAAAAAACAACAAACCTGCCACTTTGAACTGTTTCGCTGCACGTAAATGCTTGGAAAAACCAAAGAAACCGAATACAACCCTCCAAAACAACCCACCAAGGAAGGGTGAATTGTAGGAGAGGGGGTGGCAGCCTCTAGCGAAGTAACAGTCAGGGCAGATTACAAAAGAGCCAATTGACCCTCACCAGCTGTACTAGGAAAAAACCCAGATGAGATGTTGCATTATCGATAGAAAACCAATGCACATCCACAGTTATTTTACCTACAGAGCACAGAAGTGGAGGGTAAGGGTGATGGAGCCTGGTGGGAGCACACTCACACCGCTCCGACAGGAGCGCATTATCCTTCGGAAGATCACTGGCTTGAGTAGGTAGTACATGCACAGCAATGAAAAATTCCGTTGTGTCTCCTCGGTCCCTCCTCAGATCTCGGTGGACTCTATTCGCTCGAGTCGGGAGGGAGTCCATGTCTTCTTCTCCTCGGTGTGCGGTGGGCTGGTGGCCTTCGTGTTCATCTCGTTGACCTTGTGCTCCAGGAGCTGGTTCTTCTGGTACATCTCCACGTAGTTCAGCTGCAGCTGCTTCTGGTACTTGATGACTTTCTCCTTCTCCTCCTGCCACGTGCGCCGCTCCTCCTCGAAGTCCATCACCTGCTGCTCCCGCTGCTGCCGCTCCAGCTTCAGCTCCATCTGGAGCCGCTCCACCTCCCTCCGCAGGGTGTTCACGCTGTCCTCGCTCTGCCGCTGCATCTTGGCCTCGTCGCTCTCGCACGCCAGCGGGTCCCGCAGCTTCTCCCCAAGGTCCCCGCCAAAAGACCCCGCAGGTGCCATGCTGGCAAGTGTCCGCTTCAGGCCGGAGACCTCCAGCTCACAGTGGTTCAGTTTTTCCCTCAGCACCTGGACCTCGCTCATCTTCCTCTGCAGCTCGCCCTCGCAGATCTCCAGGTTGACGCTCTTGGAGCTGTAGGAGTCCTTCAGGGTGAGGATCTGCTCCTCTTTTTCCCGTAGGAAGTTCTTACCTTCCTTGAGCTGCGACCGCAGTCCCACGATCTCATTGAGCTTCTGGGAGACGTCGGCTTGGGAGTCCTTCAGCTGCTGCTTGAGCAGGGAGATCTCCCCTGCCTTCTGGCACACCTGTGGGGAGAGCACTTGTGAGGCTGGTGGATGGCAATGAGGAGCTGCTTGTCCCCTGCACTGCCCATGAAATGACCGTGCTCAAGGACCCAGCCTTCACCAGGACCCAGACCATGCCACGGACCTAGAGGTTGTCCCTAAAAAACACCTCTGTGTTTTTTCCTGGCTCTCAGGGACCCGACGCTGTTCCCAGCTGGAGTTGCCCAAACAGCCAAGCCCAGTGCTGCAGTCCCCACCAGCGATGCTTCGCTCCTGCCTTCATCTTGCTCTCCCACACACAAACCCGCGGGGCTCAATCCCAAACCTTCTGCTGAACATCTGCAAAATGCCACATTTCAGAGCCTAATTAATCCCAGCTTCAGTGACTTTCCATCAGGATTAGCAGAATAAGGTCTTCTTGATTCTAGGGCTATGTTTTGCCTCTGCACTCTTAATAAATTTAAAGTTTCTAAGCTGTGCATGGGAGGATTAAAATTCTTCACATGATCAAGATGAAAAAAAGGTACGTTAGCACTGGCTATACAAACAGACCTTGATAAAATGTTCTAAAAATAGGAACAGTAGGAAAAAGTTATGTAGGTCTCAGGAGGAGCACTAGAAAGAGGAATTTGTCTTTCAGCCTTTTAAGAGAGACAAACTTATTAACAACTGAAAACATTGTGTTACAATGGAAGGCATGAGGTAGACATGGCTATCAATGTCACTCTTAGCTCAGTTGCTTTTATATCTTCAATAAAAAAAAAAAAAGTCCAGTCTCTGAAAAGAGGTTTCAAGGTTTGCCCAAATGCAAATGGTAAAAGAATTTAATTAAAATAGACTTAAGCCCATTTTTGGCAGGCACAACTACCTGTGTGGAAAGACCTGTGCTCCCTGAAACTGGATTTGAATGTCACAACTTGGAGTGACCAGACCGTGAAGTCAAATTATTAACCAGCACAGGAGGGTGTGCACAAAAAACCCCTGTGCTTATTTTAGCTTTACTGAAATCAACAGGCCTGGGACTCAAGACAAGTGAGGTGACAAGGGTCACCTGTTACCTGTAGGTCACCAACCCATGGCTGTTATCTGTGGGCTCCACTTAGGGCACGTGGGAGGTATTTGGGTCACCAGATTCCGCGATGGAAGCCTCATTCACGGCCTGTTACAACAACGCTCTTACCTCCCACTTGGTCTCTTCAATCTTGGGGAGAAACTCAGCCTGCTCCTTCTTGAAAGCCACAAATTTCTTCTCCAGCTCCTCTCGTTGCTGG
Organism: Hirundo rustica; assembly: GCF_015227805.2. Lineage (NCBI taxonomy): Eukaryota > Metazoa > Chordata > Aves > Passeriformes > Hirundinidae > Hirundo > Hirundo rustica. Next base: position 1,964,574 of record NC_053454.1, on the reverse strand, counting down.
AGGAGTTGTCCCATGTCATCCTGGAGTTTTTTTTTCTCCTGCTGGAGCTTGAAGATTTGGAGCTGCAGAGCCTGCTGAGCCCGCTGCGCCTTTTTGGAGACCTGCTGCAACTTGTTGGCATAGTTCTGCCTCAGGTCCTCCATTTCCCTCTCCCAGATCTTCTGCTTCTCCTCGAACACCTGGAAGATGGCCGCCTCGCTCTTGTCCAAGTTCCTCCGCATCTGCAGCACCTCCTGCTCCTTCTCCCACAGCCGGTCCTCCAGGTCCTGGATGATGTCGTCGGTCGAGGGCGAGTGGAAAGGCATCGTTTCGTTGAGATGGTTCAGTCTGTTGAAGGACGAGGTGCTCTTGCTCGAGGACCGCCCGCTGTCTGAGGTAGATATCCCGTTGTATCCCACGATGTTCTTCTCCACGTAGGTGGTCCCGATGCGGTTGATGTGGCTCGTGGAGGCGCTCATGGGGCCCACGTGCTGGCTGTAGCCCGTCCCGTAGGTGGGCAGGCTCGTTAGCGAGTTACGCCCCGAATCCGAGAGCCCCCCGCCTTGGTTTGTAGTCCTGTTAAGGCTGCTCTTGTCGAGTCCACCCTTGGGTGCGGACGGGCTATTGCTGTTGGCATGGTTCAAGCTCTTTCTGTTCTCTGCCATCCCGTTGCTCTGCGGCGGGCAGAGGTTCTGCATGGAATGGAAGTTTTTAGGAACTACTGGTTTAAAGGCTGAGGGTCTAACTAAGGGCTCATTGCTCTGCAAAAAGGAAAAAGGACCACGCATCAAACACGGCAGGAGGCTCGGTAACAACACACAAAAGAGACACGTCAGCACGGGGTGGGGCTGATGCAGCTGGTGCTGGCTCCTTATCCCACCCCGTTACACCCTGGACCATTTGGGGTTGCACATGAGGGACCTGTGGTCACTCGAAGGGCAACACAATGCCTTCCCTTGCCCCAGCTGAAAGGAAACCATCTTGACTCACCCCAAACCCGCGTGATTTTTCCCTAGAATCCTCCTTAGTGCTTTTCACAAGGAGGGCTGCCCCTTGCTTACCAGACTTGAGCAACTCTAGTTTTTGCTGATTATATTTCTACCCTTGAGGTTGCATTGCCTTTTTGCTGAAAGCTGAATCAAAACCTTGGATTTTGCCTCAGGAACATCACATCTCCCTACTGCCAGCAGTGACCAGTGCCTGTGGGGACCTCGTGTCCTGCTTGTCCTCAGACAGGAGCAGGTAGGAGCTGTGACAGCAGTGACACCAACTGGAGCTGCTCTTCATTTGAAATTTGTGTTTTCTGTGGCATAAGCAATGCTGGGGGACAACAGGCCACAGCTGTAAGGGATTTAGAAAGGATTTTAAAGGATTTGCACACTCCTCACCCCATCAATGCACCATTAGAAACAAAATTTTCCTCAAAATGGGGTTGAGCCTCCCCTGCTGCAGGTTGGATTTTAGGTGAAAATTAAACTGGAGGAAGCAAAGGTATTTTGAAAGTGCCTTCTAGGAGAAACAGAATAAGCTCCACTGAACAGGTTGGAGACCAAGTGTGAGACTGAGATGGACTGCAGGGGCTGTTGGATTAACAACCCAGGAGAAAAGGCCACCAAAGGCTGCAGAAATAATACTGGACAAATTATGGAAGTCACTGGAGCAGAGCAGCAGGCTACATAAAACACTGCTGGCTCTGGGGCTCTGTTCCTCTAGGCCTGGGAGATTTTGCTCCTATGGCTCCAGTGGACGTTTTTTATCAGAGTTCCAGGGTTCCAACTTGCTCCCTGAATGAGCAAATGAGCCTCAGTATAAACCACGAGGACTGGGCTGGGGGATAAACTTTTACAGGGGTAGTTCCCAAGCCTTCTCCCTCAAAAGGGGCGCTGGGATTGCGAACAGATGCTCGTGGCTGCTTTCAGGCAACAGCCTTATGTGGCAGTGGGTGTTTGGAAACTGCCTATAAAAGGCACAAAACAGGAGTGGGACTCAGATGCCGGACCTGCTGAAACAGGAGCCAACTCCAGCTCCTTCCCCATCCTCCAGGGAGGCAGGCACAACATCTCAGGGAAGTTGGAATAGCCAGTGACTTAAACCCAGGCTAAAATGAGCTGTATGTGGAAGACTTGTGGTCATGCTCTTGGGTTCCTCAAGAACTAACAACCCCCCTGAAAGTCACAAGAATTATATCACCTCTACATAAAAAAAACGTACAAAATAAAAACAAGACCATCAAGACTGCACCAAAGCCTCCTGGTCTGTGCTCCCAGAGAAGCTCCACAGCCACCCAGCTGCTCCAGGAGGTCCTCACCTGGTCTAGTTTGCCGGAGATCGGCAAAATCTTTGGTGGGTTACTGGGCTCTCGGTACTGGGGAGGCGGCGGCAGGTTCTTCTCGTTGTTGGTGGTCACGTTGCCGCAGATGTCCATCTTCACCTTCTCGCTCTTGCGCAGGTCGCCGTTGATGTAGAGGGAGTTGGAGACTTTCTCCGACTTGTAGGTCTTCTCCTCGCCGGAGTAGCGGTTGGAGATCTCCCGCGCGGAGTAGCCGTTGCGGGGCCCCTCCGTCTGCCGGCCGCTGCTCTGCGTCCGCGTGCCCACGCTCTTCATGGCGAACTCCTGGTCGTTGGCCACTCCGCTGCCCACGCTCCCCATGGCGCTCTTGGGGATGGTCTGGGAATACCGGGGGGCGAAGCCGTGGAAGTTCTCCGGGCTGGGGTAGGCCGGGTCACTGAGGACGGGCAGCGTCTCTAGCGTGGCCATGGCAGCGTAGGGGTGAGGTGGAGGCACAGCTCAGTGGCACTGGGACAAAGGAGGGAAAAAGGGTCGTTAAAGAGATGCCTTTTGTCCGCCGTGCCCTTTGCGGAGTGAAATCGTGTCCCAGTGACGGGGTTTTCCTCTTCTGTGGGGCCCCCAGATCGCTCGGAGGAGCAGCATTCCCCAAATCCCACCCATTGCTATCAAAAAGAGCTCCTAATCTTCTCAGTCCAAGGGTTGTGGTTCCCAGGGTGAGTTGCATGGATTTTAATACGGCATCGGTGAGACACAACTGTTTGCTGTGCCCCAGATTGAATTATTTCTGTCCCTTTTCCCAGGTTTGTGTTCCCATGGGGATGGAAGGTTTCCATCCCTGCTCCTGGCTCGTACAAGTGCTCCCTCCAGCACATCCCTTAGGGATGACACCACAGGGTTTAAGCAACACAATTTCCGTCTCTTTCTCGGGATTGTTGCTCGCCTGAACTTGAGCTTTTAAAAAGATGCTTTTGTGCAGGTGTCATCCGAAATTTTCTTTAAAATCTTTATTCCCCTTTTCCATTTGGTTCTTACTTAGGCTGTGCCTTGGGTTGGCCTAAACTAGGCCATGGGACATGGATAACATGCAAATAATGGTTTCAAAAGTTGTCTTTCACTAGGGTTGTCCTGAGACCAATTATCCATGGGACCAATTATCACACGCTCTTCTTCAGCTTTTACACAAAGGTGTAAAATCCTATTTAAGAAAATAAAAGACCCATAACAACTTTTTTGTTGTTGTTGCCTTATTGAATAATGGAGAATTTGAACCTGTACAAGCCAAGGATCTCATTACCTGAAGGAAGGGGGAAGGTGCATTGCAAATTTTGTGTGGCTGAACCAAACCTGGAGGAGCAGGGTCAGGAGCACGGTCAGTGGCTCGTGGACAGCAGGTGCCACTCAGCTGACCACTGTCCACCCGGCCCTACTGAGCTCATTGACTCGGTCCCCATGGGCCAGAATGGATGCTTTTCTTTCCTCTCAGTTCCAGGTTTTCCAGGATACACCATCCTGGCAGGGTGGGGACTAAAGCAGGACTTAAGGGCAGCAGAAGGTGCAGGTTTCCCTGTGGATGGGATAAAAATAGTGATGCCCTTTGGAGAAAGGTTCAGGGGTGGCAGGGGTTAGGCAGGACCAGCAGGAAGGGGAGATGGAGAAAATCCCCATTTCAGTGGGGTTTTCCCTCTCCTTGGGGTAGGGATGTTCATTCAGCCCTCCCTGTGTAAAGCAGAACTGGGTTTATTTCCCCAGAGAGCAAGCTGAGGTCTGGAGCTCAGCTCCCATGTGGTGTCTCACGGGGCCTTGCTATTTGCACTAATAATGGCATGGAAAAAGAATTAAAAAGGTTAAAGCAGGCCCTGTGCTGCTCAGCTTTGCTTTTATTAAACCGCTTTTCTGGAGGCTTCTCCTCCCCCTATTCCCAGCATCCTGCCCTGTCCAAAGTACAGCCCGAGTGGCAGATGTGGCAGCTGCTGTGCCGCAGGGAGAGGACACAGAGCTGCTGAGATGGGATTTAAGGTCCCTTCCAACCCAACCCATTCTGGGATTTTATGATGAGCAAGCATTAAGTGAACACCTTGAGGTCCCTGCTGAGGACACCCTGCAGGCTGCACCTCTGTCCCCAGCGGATGATCTCGTGTCATTCCCTGATGGAAGTCCAAAGGCCAGGCAGTAAAGGAGGATCACATGAGCACGTATGGAGATCCACTATAGCCAAAACACACGAGTGTTGATTGATCACAGGTGACAAAACCTCTGCCAGCAGCAACAAGTGGCAGGGTCTGGTCACGTGTCCGGCAGGCGACGTTTGGACACGTGCTCTGAGCAGCACCCAAAGGGCTCCTGACCCCGTCACACCCTAAAGATACATCACCACTGACAGCTCACAAGTGCACAATGCCCAGGGGTTAATCCAGGAGCACCTGGAGACTTGGCTGGGCTGTGGGGCGATGAGGAAGGATGGAGAACACCCACCTGAAGCCGCACTCAACCAACGGTGCCATAAAATTGGAGTTTATGAGTCAAGGGGAGACTTTTTGTCCTCCTAATTTAGGAATAACCTGCTTTTTGGTGACTTTGGGAATCTTTATAAGCTGTGACTTCTTTTTATGGGACACCAGGCAGCAAGGGAGGGATGTGCTGGAAGGTCTCAGCTCCAGACAAGGAAGTGGCATTGTCTCCTTGCAGTGCTCCCCAGCCAGCAAGGGAGAAATCCAGGTTACTTTTCCCTCGCTGGGTAAATTTCACGGTGACATTTGCACATTTACATTGACTCTCTGAGGGCAGGATGAGGTCACTGGAAAATTTGATCCTTCCAAAAGGAAAAATATAAAAAGGCCAACACAACAACAAGGGTTTTCTTTTAACTGGGAATCATCCGAGAAAATATTCTGAAAAAAAATAAACAAACCCCTTGTTCTTAGCTTATGTTTACTGCAAACCCGGGATCTGATAAAGAGAGCATACAGACAAGTGTTACAAATATGTTATTAAGGAGATTCCAGAAGTGCCAACAGATTCCTGACAGTACAGCTTTGTTTGCCAAAAAGGGCCATTTTTTTCCGAGAACAACAACCCTTGGGTTTGTATCTTCCGGCCAGCTCCAGCTCCCAGTCAGGTTTTACATTGGTTGTTCCTCAGCCGAAATGTGAAATCAGATTTTGAGCACAGGAACAAGGTTGCCAAGCTCTGGCACAGAGCAGGAGAGGCCTTTTTTTTTCTCCTTCCAGGTTTGGGGGAATGTGTGACTGAAAACTTCCCCAGGACATTTCTTCTCCTTAAATCTCATCATCTCTGGGGCAAGAGGACAAGAGGGAATGGCTTCAAACTGAGAGGGTTAGATGGGATATTGGGAAGAAATTATTGACTGAGGGTGGGGAGGCCCTGGCACAGGGTGCCCAGAGAAGCTGTGGCTGCCCCTGGATCCCTGGAAGTGTCCAAGGCCAGGCTGGAAGAGGCTTGGAGCAACCTGGGATAGTGGAAGGTGTCCCTGCCCATGGCAGAGGGTGGAACTGGATAGTTTCCAACCCAAACTATTCCATGATCCCATGATAACCGCCCCCCTCCCACGGGAACATGAACTGGAAGCGGGTGATTCCCAAGGGTGCTGAGCCTGTCCATGAGCACAGGGAGGCTGAGGGAAGCCAAGTGGTTTGCCTTTAGCAGCATTTCATTCCCAGGCTGGTCCTTTAGAAGGAAAGAAGAGCTGGGCGACCTTCTCCGACCAGGGGCACTGGGAATCCACAACTCCACATTGCACCACCTCCCCATCCCACCCAACTGCAGCGGCCTCTTGGCCTTTCCTGCAGCAGCCTCGCCACGGAGACAGCAATATTTTGATGCCTGATGCAGAAAATCTTGGGGTGAAATGTCCTTTTCCCCAGGCAAACCCTGCATGTCCACCACTTTCCAAGGTTTCCTGCCGCACCCGCAGCTCGAGGACGCTCCTGGACGTTACTGTGAATACAGTAATTTGTAAAACAACAACTGCATCTTTGCACTTGCTCTACCCAGACCCTTCAGTGAACGCCTTCCGGTAAAAAGAAGAAAAAACTGCTCCGAGGTAAGCAGCTGAATGGTTAACTAAGACTGAATCATGGAGGCCTGGCTCCAGTTTCTGCCTGAGGAGGTTAATTGTTAACGCTCTCCTAACAAAGGCCTTGGGGAGGCAGACACGCCTCGGCACCGTGCCACATGGAGAAGGGGATCAATCATCGCTCTTGGAGCCCCAGAGCAAGGCAGGGCGCTGGCACACGCGCCCTCCCAGGCATGTGGCGCCGGCAGCACGGGCAGCGGAGGCGTCTGAAGGTCAGAAATTCCTGCCCTTGCCAACCGTGGTAACAGGTGTGCCCCTGACCTTCATCAGTCAGGTCGGTTTGCGTGGGCTTTAACGAGCGAGCAATTACTGACACCATAAACCCCGTGTTCTGCTCTGTTGTTTTTCTAGGGGCAGGGCCCACACCTGCCTTGTGTTTATGGCTTGGCCCTGCCAGTTTGTTGGCAGCGCTGCCAAGGGCTTGGTTTGGCCGGAGGAGAAAAAGTCAACACGTCCTGGGGTGGTGGAACGGGTTGGAAATGGTGGGGAAAGAATGGCTGCGGTAATTTCAGCTTCGTCCAGGAAGATTCGCGGAGTGGGAAGGGAAAGACGGGAATGGGTTTGCAATAAAGACGCAGACCCTGCAGGGAGCAAAACCACCTGTGTCCAGTGAGGCATTAACAAGCCCTGGGGAAAAAAGCACCACTGAAACACAAGACTTGCAGTTGTACCTGTAGAACCGTAGGATCACTGAATTATTCAGGTTGGAAAATCCCTCTAAGACCAAGGGATCCAGCTGTTCCCCTATCACTGCCAATCCCACCACTGACCCCTGTCCCCAGGTGCCACATCCACATGGCTTCTAAATCCCTCCAGGGATGGGGACTCCACCACTGCCCTGGGCAGCTGTTCCAGGGCTGGACAACCCTTCCATGAAGAAATTTTCCGTGAAGAAATTTTCCATGAAGAAATTTTCCCTAATATCCAGTCCTAGACCTCTCCTGTTTTGAGGCTGTTCCCTCTTGTCCTCTTGGTTTCAGGTGCAGGTTTCAGTCATGTCCCTCTTCCTCTCCCTCATCTTTTCTTGTACATCACATCCTCCAAAAAGAACCACTCAGCTCTGCCTCCTGTGTGTCACTTGCCACGTCCTTACGGCCGTGCTGGGCCCAATCCTGGTTGAGAGCTCCTCCACTGGGATTGATTCCAGAGGCAGGGACCCCACAGCTCCGCTCCCAGCTGGCTCCAGTGCCCCGGCACCTCCTGTTCTCCTACACCTTTCTCAAGTTGCTCAGTCTGAAGAGGGGAACAGAATGAGCTTTTCTTGTCTCTCACAGGCATTTTTTTTTCCTAGCCCTCAAGTAACTCTTGTGGCTCTTTCCTGCACCTCCTCCTACTCCTTTCCCCCCATCCTGGCTCGGTGGCTGCCAGGTTTTTTCTCCACTGCTGGAATACAGCACAAACACACTTGAACCTGTCTGCAAAAACATGCAGATCTCGAGCTTTTCGACCACAAGTTTTTCCGCAACCAAAAGCCAAATGAAGTCAGAACAGTTCCTGCTCCTTCCCCAGGACAGAGAACTCTCTTTTCCCATTTATCCCTGAACTGCAAATCTTTTTCTCCCGACTCAGGGCTAAAAAGCAAACCCAGGAAGGCAGGTTGAAGGCTCAAGCAGTGGCAAATTCTTGCAGCCACCCTCAGACACCCCTTGGGCTGTGGCACTGCTGTGTATCTGCACATTTTCCATCCTTCTGTGCAAAGGAATTATGATTGGATTTACTTTTGGACACGATCCTGAGCAGGCACCCTGCTGGAGCAGGGAGGTTGGACTTGCACTGCCCAGCATGGTAGTCCTGCCTAGGAACATCCAATTTGGGAACATGGGGACTGTCCTGTCCCTCTGTGGCCCCTCCACTTTCCAGCCAGCCCCTGAGAGCACTGAGGGGTCTGCACAGGGACTTGCAGCATCCTCTGGATAACTGGTCCCAGCTCAAAACCCTCAATCCTCCCAGTACAAACCCATTTCTGAGACAGGGGGATCACGCTCTGCTTTTCTCTCCTGAAAGCGTGGCAGCGTCAGGAGGGGGTGGCAGGATTAGGGGCAGGCAGGTCCCGGTTTTGGGGGCAGCTGTGGGAAATAAAAGTGAGTCGGCTTAGGAACATTTCCTTTTCCTTTCCGCCTGCTAATGAGATAATTACAGCCTTTTGTATTCCGGGAAACCACTTTCTCATTATGGGGGCCGCATCAGCTATTTACATAATAAGCCTGAAACAAAAGGGATGAGATGAAAAGACCCAGGCGGGCTCTTCGGGGGAGCTCTTGTTGAGCTGCCAAGGGACAGCCTGCAGGATGACGGACTCCTGCATCCCCCCAAAGCTCCTCTGGTCTGGAGTGGGTGGCAGCGCCTGATTCAGGATGTCCCCAGCGTGGGATGCTCCTCGTTCTCAGCTGGGAGGGTCCCCAGGGTCCTCAGAACCAGGTCTTTCTTAAACCACTCCTGGCAATTCCTGATGCCAAAGGATCTGGGAAGGTGGCCATGAATCCACGTTCAAGGAGTCACGTCAGCACTTGCGGGGCTCACAGTGGCACCTGGGGATGAGTCCCACCACCAGAGGATGTCTGGTACCAAACTGACCCGTCCCTTTTCCCATCTGCTGAGTCCCAGTTTCCTCCAACTGTGGTCAAAGGACATTCTGGGTACCAGCCTGTCCCATATCCCATATCCCATATCCCATATCCCATATCCCATGTCCCATATCCCATATCCCTGTTCCTTGTCTCACTTTCTGACCCCGCAGTTGGCCAAGGGATGCATTGGTTACAAACCTGTCCCATTCCATTTCCATTTCCATTTCCCATTCCCCCATCCCCCCAGCTGCCCAGTGTGTGTCGCAGCCTGTCCCAGACCATTTCCCTTTCCCCCCAGTTGGCCATGGGATGCATTGGCTACAAACCTGTTCCATCCCATTTCCCATTTCCATTTCATTTCCATTTCCCATCTCCCATCTCCCATCTCCCATTTCCCATTTCCATTTCCATTTCCATTTCCATTTCCATTTCCATTTCCATTTCCCATCTCCCATCTCCCATCTCCCATTTCCATTTTCCATTCCCATTTCCCATTTCCCATTTCCCATTTCCATTTCCATTTCCATTTCCCATTTCCCATTTCCATTTCCCATTTCCATTTCCATTTCCATTTCCCATTTCCCATTTCCCACTCCCATTTCCATTTCCATTTCCCATTTCCCCAGCTGGCCAGTGTGTGTCCCAGCCTGTCCCAGCCCACATCCCAGTTCCCTGGCCCCACACTGGGTACCAGACTGTCCCACCCCACACGCCAGTGCCCCGTGCCCCAGCTGGCCAGGGAACTCTCTGTGTTCCAAAGTGTCCCTGCCAGCCTCGCCACCTCCATTCTCCAATAAAGGCCCCATTGTTCTCCCCCGACAAAGCCTGAGCACTGCAGCCTGCTCCACCTTCCCTGGCCAATCCTCCCACCCTGCTATCAGCTTTCCTCCCTCAGCTGGTCGCTGTCTTTGAGGGACACAGTCCAGCGCCACGCTGTCCCCATCCCCCAGGACGTGGCAGCAGGGGGAATCGTGGTGAAGCACAATCTGCACTGTGGAGCGCACGGCCTTGGCTCTGTGCCCTCCTGCTCGTCCCTCCTTCCCTCTCAGCTCCCTGAGGGTGTTCCTGGAATGGACACCCTGCCACAGCTTCCCGAAAACCTCTTACTGACGGTAAAATAATCAGTAAATCAATCTGGGCATGGCCATTGTTCATCCTGAGCGAGCTGCTCCACCTGTCCCAAGCCCATCTCCTCCATGCCAGCTCCTCATCTCCCGGGGCTCCCAGTTTTAATCCACAGGATTTTCAGGATCCAAAAAAGCAGCCAGAGTGGAATAAAAAGCCAAGCACCTGGCAGGACGCGCCAGTCTTGAGCTGTTCCAGTAAGGGAAGAAATCAAAATTATCCTGGAGGCTGCAGCGAGGTGGGCAAAGCCCCAGAGAAACCTCGGCAGGTGACGTGGAGGTGTGACAAGGCACATTTGTACAGTCCCAATGAGGCTTTTTTGTCTCGTCCTTGGAGGTTTTCAAGCCCTGAATGGACCAGGCAGGGTCCACCAGCAGCAAGATGGCCTGGAGAGCCCCAGGGGTCCTTTCCACCAGGAATTATCCTATGGATTTTATTGCAAGCCACACTGGATATCCACCAGCATTCCCCTGGCCAGTGTCCTCATCCTCAGGGGGATTTTTTCCCCCTTTTCCCCACCTGCTCTCAGAGCCTTGGGTTTGGATCGGGGCTGGCATCCTCCAGGATGCACCTGAGGGGAGATAGGAAGGGTTTTCCATACCCTGCCTTACCTGTCCCCCTCATCCCAAGGGGCAGCAGGACAGGATGGTTTCCAGCTCGGCCCAAACTGCCATCCCAAACCCCATGTGTCCATCAGGATGGTTTCCAGCTCGGCCCAAACTGCCATCCCAAACCCCATGTGTCCATCAGGATGGTTTCCAGCTCGGCCCAAACTGCCATCCCAAACCCCATGTGTCCATCAGGATGGTTTCCAGCTCGGCCCAAACTGCCAACCCAAACCCCATGTGTCCATCAGGATCTCATCTGTGACCTTGTGACCCCCAGAAGACATTCGGGGCCAGCTGTGTCATTGTCCCCAGGGAGGTCCCGATGGCAACCTCTGCCCAGGAAAGCACCAGCTTTGGTGGCACAGGGAAAACTCCCTGATTTCCCTCAGTACGGGGAATGGACAGATTGACTGAGTAGCCTCAGTGCTGGCTGCAGCCCTGAGGGTCAGGCTGGACTGCTTGGGGTCATCCCGGCCCTGCGTGCCTCAGTTTCCCCTTGTTAAGGGGCTGCCAGTGGGATCCAGGGTGAGGTTTCCCCATCCTGAACAATCCACCTTTGTGCATCCATCCTCTGACCCCCCCGGGTGCAAACACAGCCCGGCAGGTACATCCCATCCCGAAAAAGCACCTGGAAAGGGTCCCACTGGCTCAGCCCTGCATTAATCCCCTAAAAATTCTTTGGAAATGTGGCTGGAGATGAGGTGCTGGCAGCTGAGCCTGTGGGACTCCCGAGCACGGGGGATATGGGGAAGCTCCTGGTCACCACTGAGAGTGTCCCAGCACTGAGCTACATCCCTTGCCTGCCTCCTCACACACCCCCACACCCCAGTCTCCGGGATCCCAATGTGATCTCCTGCTCCAGCCCAGCTCCATCGCGCCAAATGCCGTGAGGACCCCCCCTCTTTGTCACCAGAACCCCCCCTGCACGATTTAAACCCCTGTCCCGGGCGAGATGTTCTGGGGGGAAGCTGATCCTGCCCTTTGGGATGAGCCATCACCCCCAGAGCGTCCCCACGAGCCCTGCCTGGCTCTGCCGTCCCAAAACTTTACCCAAAACCTCTGTCCCCGCAGGAAGGACAACGAGGGGACCGGCCAGCAGCTCCCACCGCCGCCCACGCCCACGCCCCCAGCCCGGCCGTGATTTATCATTAACTCGCCCCGAGGAATTTCTCGGGCGCGGAGCCAGCCCGGGAAGCGCTCGCTCCTCCCCGGACACCACGCTCGGAGCAAACCCCCATGGTGGCTCGTCCCGGCTGTGCCTTGTCCCCACCGCCGGAATTAGCGCCGCTAAACCGGAGTGACGCCCGAAAATCCGCCGGGGTGCAAGGTCGCGGTGCCGGGGGAGGGTTCCAGCTGGATCCAGCGGGGTTTACAGAGGATATAGAGGAGGAAATCGCAGCTTTCCCCACCCCGAGCCACCCAGCTCCGCGCACCCCATCTCTGCTCCGACCTCCGCGGCCAGCGCTGCTCGGTGTCCCCCCCCCCCCAAAAAAAAAAATCACCTGCGAAGTGTCCCACGGGCTCAGCCCTGCACGAATCCTCGGAAAACTGTTCTCCCCCTTGCCCGGCCCCAAACAAAGACACCCAGCGAGAGGGGGGAAGGAGAGGAAAGATCCCACAAAACAAGCCGGCACCCACCGTGATTTACCCGGACAACCCAGGGGTGCGTCCCGCAGCTCCCCATCCTCCGCCGACCGCCAAAATTCATCGTTTCCCTGCGCGGGATCCCGGGAAAAAAGTCCAAAATAATACCTGCGGAGAGCAACCTGCTGCTGGGCTGCGGCCAAGCGCTGCCCTTCGCTCGGTGGGATTGGCCACGGCGCCCGCAGGAGCTTTAACTCTTTGTGCCCACCTCCGGCAGGGATTTGGGGAAGGGTTTGGCTCCGTCCTCCTCCAAGGGGAATTTGGGGCTGATGGTTTGTTTTAGCTTGGAGCGGGAACTTTGGAGTGAGACGCTGAGGTTTTCCCGAAATAAGGGTTTGGAGTTTGCCTTTTCCTATTTTCGGACGGGGATTTTGGGGTCTGACGGCTTGTTTCTGCACCAAAAGGGATTTGTGGGTTTGGAAGGTTTTGAGGGTTGCTCAAATAGGGATTTGTGGGTTTGAAAGGTTTGGGGGTTTGCTCGAATAGGGGTTTGAGGTTCAGGGGCTTGTTTTTGCTCAAACAGGGAATTTGGGGTCAGACCGCTTGTTTTTCTTCAAATGGGAATTTTGGGGTCTGACAGCTTGTTTCTGCGCGAATATGGGTTTGTGGATTTGGAAGGTTTTGGGGTTTGCTCAAATAGGGATTTGGGAATTTTGAAGGTTTTGGGGTTTGCTCAAATAAGGATTTGTGAATTTTGAAGGTTTTTGGGTTTGCTCAAATAGGGGTTTGAGGTTCAGAGGCTTGTTTTTGCTCAAACAGGGAATTTGGGGTCAGACCACCCATTTTTCTTCAAATGGGAATTTTGGGGTCTGACAGCTTGTTTCTGCACAAAAAGAGATTTATGAGTTTGGAAGCTTTTGGGGTTTACTCAAATAGGGGTTTGAGGTTCAGGGGCTTGTTTTTGCTTAAACAGGGAATTTGGGGTCAGACCGCTTGTTTTTCTTCAAATGGGAATTTTGGGGTCTGACAGCTTGTTTCTGCACAAAAAGAGATTTATGGGTTTGGAAGCTTTTGGGGTTTACTCAAATAGGGGTTTGAGGTTCAGGGGCTTGTTTTTGCTCAAACAGGGAATTTGGGGTCAGACCGCTTTTTTTTCTTCAAATGGGAATTTTGGGGTCAGACCGCTTGTTTTTCTTCAAATGGGAATTTTGGGGTCAGACCGCTTGTTTCTGCGCGAATATGGGTTTGTGGATTTGGAAGGTTTGGGGGTTTGCTCAAATAGGGATTTGGGAATTTTGAAGGTTTTGGGGTTTGCTCAAATAAGGATTTCTGAATTTTGAAGGTTTTGGGGTTTGCTCAAATACAGATTTGAGGTTCAGGGCCTTGTTATTGCCCAAACAGGGAATTTGGGGTCAGACCGCTCATTTTTCTCCAAATGAGGATTTTGGGGTCTGACAGCTTGTTTCTGCACAAAAAGAGATTTATGGGTTTGGAAGGTTTTGGGGTTTACTCAAATAGGGGTTTGAGGTTCAGAGGCTTGTTTTTGCTCAAACAGGGAATTTGGGGTCAGACCACCCATTTTTCTTCAAATGGGAATTTTGCGGTCTGAGAGCTTGGTTTTGCACAGAGGAAGTTTTGAGGGTCCGACAGCTTGTTTTGCTCAACTGGAATTTTGGGATCTGACTGTTGGGTTATTTTGTTTTAATTTTTTTCTTTTTTTCTTTTTTTTTTCTCAAATAGGGAATTTCAGACTCTCAGGCCTTGGTTTTTCCTCAATGGAGGAATTTGAGATTCAATTTGCTCAAACAGGGATTTTAGGATCAGATAGCTGAGGTTTGGGTTATTTTTCAAATAGGGAATTTTGGGGTCTGATGGATTGGGTTTGCTCAAATGGAGGTTTTGGGATCAGGTAACTTATTTTGGCCTAAAGCGGAATTTTGGGGTCTGGCAGAAGGGTTTTCCTCAAATAGGGATTTAGGGTCTGACTGCCGGTTTTGTTTTTTGTTTATTTGTTTGTTTTTAAAAAGGGATTTTAGGGTCTGGGGGCTTGTTTTGGTACAAACAGCGATTTGGGGCTCTGACAGCCGGGCTTTTTCCAAATGGAATTTTGGGGTCTGACAAACTGGGCTTTTTTTTGAGTGAAGATTGCTCAGCACAGCTCATTTTGACTCAAATAGTTATTTTGGGATCTTTCTATCAGGTGACCCTTCTCAACTTTCCCATCCTTCTGGGGATGCTTCCCATCTGCGTGGCTGAAATGGAATGCTGTGAGGAGCTCTCAAAGAGGGGCAGAGACCTGGATGGGTGGGAAGGGACTTCAAACCTCATCTCATTCCAACACCTTCCACTATCCCAGAGTGCTCCGAGCTCCACCCACGTGGCCAAAAGCTGGAGCTGGATGCTTCCCTCCTTCCTTTCCATCATTCAGAGCAGAGCCCTGCAGACACAGGATGGCCCAGAGCTCCTTTTCCCACTTTCCCAGCTGCCAGCGCTGCGGCAGGAGGGCAATCAGGCTTCCCATGGGGGGCCCATCCAGCCTCAGCACTTACTCTGGATTATTTGCAGTCGTGGAGGGAGGGAAAGAAAAGCCACACAAAGCTACCGCTAATTTAGAGCCGTTTGCTGGAGTGAATTTTCGATTGGCAGGATGTCTGGGGCTCAAAGGAGTCGCCGGGTCGGGGCCTCGCAAACGGTGCCGGTGTTGGTGGGCAAACAACAGCGAGAGCGGCAAAACAGCAATAACGCCAAAATAATCAAATATGGGTTAATGTGCGGTTAAACCCGGGGAACAACACGCTGCTGGGGTGCAGGGGGAAGGTGTAAATTATACCCAAATGCATTCCTGCGGAGATTCGAGCTCTTAGTTTTGCCCTCAAGCTCCAGAAGCAGAGAATTCTGACGAATAGGCTGGTTTTGGGGATGTGTGTGCACCTCGGAAGCAGCGACGCAGACAGAGAGCCCTTTCCACCGCTGGCACCGCCCTGGCAATAACCAGAGGAGCTCTGCTGGGACGTGGAGCTTTCCCAGCAGCGGGATTTGGGGAAGCTGCCCGAGCACAGGAGCCTGTGGCTGCCCGGCAGGGCACAGGGAGCAGGCAGCTGGTGCAGGCTGTGCTCGTGCTCCCTCTGGGAGCTGAGTTATGTCTTAGCGCTTCCCACAGATGAATAAATCATGGTAGGAGAGGCTTTGGAGAAGGCTGGGAAATCCAGGATAACCCGTGCTCCTGGCGCTCTCAGGCGGGGCGTAAACTTTTGAACTCCCGACTCCGGTTTCTAACCCAAGGCTCGGGTGGCTGAGCCAGGAACCTCTCTGCCCACCCAGCTCAAGTCCAGCAGAGCCCCTCCAGCACCTCTGAGAGCCAACAGAGGCCCGCAGTTCTCACCCAATTTGTGCCAGGGCTCCTGCACAGCTGGCTGCACCCAGCCCACCGTGTTTCCCTGTCCCCATGGGACACAACCACCAGGACTTGGCCTCGGCCCTTTGTGGGGTTTATCCTTCTCTGCTCTGCCCTTTTTGGGTGGTCATGGTCAAACTGTGTCACCCAGGCCCAACCACCTGAGGTCACCTCCAGCCTGGGACTACAGAGTTGGGTTTACCCACCTAAAAATCCTTCCCTAGCCAGCCACGATGCCCTCGCTCCGTCCTGGGGCTGAGGCTTTGCACATCCACCCAAAAGGAAAAACTTACTCTTCCAAAATCCAAACTCTTTGTTCCCGTGTCCTTTCGTTTCCTTTTTCGTTTTTCCTTTCCCTTGCAGGAGTGGCAGCCCCTGGCAGGGTGATTCCCATTCTCTCGGAGCCGTTTCATTTCAAGATTCCCAAGCTCTCCAAAGTCTTTGGACTGCACCTGCAGGATTGGTTCAGTGTTCTTTGCACTGATCAGAGAAGGAGGAACTCATCAGCTGCAGTGAGGTCTGAAGGAGCATCAATGGCCCGGGACATTCCCCAGGGAACACACGGAAAGCGTTGATGTGCTCAGGCACGCGGCCAGGCGGAGGTGGAGATGGGAATGGGAGCAGAGACAGCAGCTCCCTGCACGGGGATTTCTTCCTGGAAAGCCCTGGGGAGCTGCTTTTCGGTCCGAGACATCCCAATGTGAGCAAGAGCCACCCTGCTCTCTTCACCCAGACTCCTTTATTTGGAGAGAAAGATCATTTTCAAAGCCCTGAGGAGCAGAAAAAGCCCCTCAATAAGGGTGCCCTGGCTGTTGAACACACTTTGAGGCCATGAATGAAGTGGCATCTCCATCCCAGGATGTCTGAGTGCCTTGGCTGGGCCATGTCAAGGCCTGGTCTGGCGATGAAGGCAGTTCTGAGCTTTCCAACCAAGAACTTAAACCCAGCTCAGACCTCAGCTGTGACCTGGCTGTGCCTGTAAGAGCTTGACATCCATCAGGCTGGACAGCGAAACCAGAATTCCTGCAGTACCTCCCTGCCAGGCTCTGTTTGAAGCCCCTCCCCGCTGTCTGTTATTAAAGCAGAGATCTCCAGCCCTGTTTTCCCAGGAAAGACCCTGTTTTGTGTGAGAGTCAGTGGGTGTGGAACATCCAAGGGTTTCCCCGTGTTTGTGGAGAGATGCTGCCTTGCCTGATTTGTTGTGAGTGATCCCTGCAGGGATCGCAGGGACCACAGCCAAACGTGCAGGATGGGGCTGGTAGGGGAGCATGACTACGCCATGCCAGGAAATCCGACCTTTATCAGGGAAAACAGATAAAAATCCCCCGCAGCCTGCACAGCCTGAGCAGGCTCTGTGGCTGAGCTCCCAGAATAAATGTCAGGATGACACCCAGGGTTTGTTTGTGCAAGAAGAAACTGGTTAGGTGGTAAAACAAACCTTCTCTGCACCTGGGGGTTCACCAGCACAGGGATATCCCACCAGTCTGGAAGTTAAAATGCTGGGAGAGGCTCTTCCTGCTCATTAAATGGACTAATTTCAGCCTGTGTGAGACCTCTTCATACCCACACACAGCTGGGGATGCGAGAGGAGCTTCTCCAAACTGCCACAGGGGGAGAACCGGGGGTGCTGAGGCTGGGTTGACCCCAAAAGCTGAGTTGATGCCAGCTGCTGCAACGGGGGACACTTCCCATCTCCAAGCCGTGACATCTGCCTGCTCGGCTTGAGCCAGCAGGAACAAGCCAAAAGACTCTGGTTTGTGTCATCCAGAGGGATGGGGTTTTATTCTGGAAAAAAGATCCCTGCTGGTATCAGCTGTCTCCTCCTGTACCAGCACAGGGCAGACAAAGCCTCGCAGCGCTGGCAAGCCACAGCCTGGTGCACGGGCCAGGTCTTCCCATAAATCAGGAGAGGCTCCTGCATCTCCACCCGTGGGTGCTGAAAGCCCGGAGTGTGTGCTGGGTGTCCTGGGATTTGGGATTTGAGCTGCCCTGGGGGGAGGAGAAAGTGAATTCTCAGGTTTCCCAAAAATGTCTAGACCTGGGAATCGTGGGATCATAGTATCATCATGGAATGGTTTGGGTTGGAAGGCACCTTAAAGATCATCCAGTTCCAGCCCTCTGCCATGGGCAGGGACACCTTCTCTAGCCCAGACTGCTCCAAGCCCCATGCAGCCTGGCCTTGGACACTTCCAGAGATCCAGGGGCAGCCACAGCTTCTCTGGCCTCCCTGTGCCAGGGCCTCACCACCCTCACAGGGAAGAATTTCTTCCAAATATTTAGTCTAAATCTCTCATCTTTTAGTTTAAAACCATTCCTTAAGCATCATTGGGCGATTATCCAGAATGAAGGAAACAAACCTCCCATTCACAGTCCCAAAGCATCAGGCCAGGCCTAGTAAAAATAAACTGGAGCAGACCAGCCTGCAGCCAGGAGGGCCAGGTTTCCACTGAAACCACCAGGCATTCAAGGATCCTGTTTGGAAGTGCCCTTTCTGTCCATATCAGGAATTAGGGATTTTTGTCACAGCCCCCTCAGCTCAGGGTGGGAGTTTTTTTTCAGGGAGGAACATCAGGCTCAGGACTAAGTTGTGTGTGCTCTTCTTGTCCCATCCATCTCCATCTCCATCTCCATCTCCATCTCCATCTCCATCTCCATCTCCATCTCCATCTCCATCTCCATCTCCATCTCCATCTCCATCATCTCTATCTCCAATTTCCATCTCCATCTCCACCTCCACCTCCATCTCCATCTATCTGATCTCCATCATGACCAACCTCTGCTCTGGGGAAGAATTGGTGGCTGAGTGGCTTCAGCAGGAGCAGAAGCATGAGAATCCTCAAATCTTGGGAATGATCTTCTGGAGGGGCAGTGGAACACCGAGCAGGAAGCTTGGAGCACCCCTGTGGTGGCTCCAGGGCCTCTCTGGATAGGACTCAAGGTTGAGAGTCCCTTTCCAGCTGATACAGTCCATGGACCACAGGGAGGGATTGGCTGACTGGAAATGGGCATGGGCTGAAACGCTGCCTGAATCCATGACCATCTGATGGCCCTGGAATCCCGGGAATTTGGAATTTGCAGTTAATGAATGTCCCGAGTGCTACAAACACATCCCCCCAGTACTGCCTCCCCCATGTCCTTGGAGGAATGTGGGTATTCCCAGCCCTGAGGACAAATTCCTTTGCAGTCACTGGCACTGACCCCGGACTGGAAACCAGTTTCCCCAGTGGGTGAACCAATGGTTTTGCCTCCAGCCCTGCTCCAGCTGCCGTCTGTCTCCCTGGCTTCCTTTTCTTCCGGCTGCATTGCCAATTCCCCCATTTCCCAACTCTCTGAACTCTGCTTCCCCAGCCACTGAGGGACTCAGCCTTGTCCATCTCCAGGCTCATCCTCCTCAATCCATGCCCTGGCTCGGATGCCACGCAGAGAAAAAAAGAGAAAGAAAACTCTTCACAACCCAGATTTGCAACTTTGGTGGCATCAGGATGCCCCAGAACCAGGACTCACCCCTCTGCATCACGTATGAATCCCTAAAAACAGCAAGGAAGGATCCAGGTTTGGCTGGGAAGAGGGATGGAAGAGGGACAGGAGCACAGAGGTACGCAGCCAAAATTTGTGCTGCCTCTCCAGGGTGATGGCTCCAGGCTGCTTACCGACCCTTTTTCCTGAATATCTGTGGCCAAGGCAGGGTTTTACTGGTTGTGCCAGGGGATTGTGTCCCCCCTGAGCAGCACTGGTGGTGGGGAAAGCCTCTGTCCTGGAGATACCCATGGCTTGGACCTCAGTGGCCTGTGGAGAGTGGGGCAGAGAGACTTCAAAGAGACAAAGTGGAGAACCTAGGAAAGGATCCACAAGCAAAATGGGAAACCTCGGAAAGGATCCAGAGGCAAAGTGGAAAACCTCAGAAAGGATCCAGAGGCAAGAAGGAAAACCTCAGAGAGGATCCACAGGCGAAATGGAAAACCACCGAGAGGATCCATTGGCAAAAAGGGAAACCTCAGAAAAGACCCACAAGCAAAAATCCCTCTTGTATTGGAAGCATTTTTTGGCTGTGATCATGCTGTGATTTGACCCTGTCAAGAATGACTTTGTGGATCACCTGGGAGATCCTCCTGCATTCTGGAAGAACATTTTGCAGCAACCCAGGTGTTTGTGACCCACCAAGCCTTCACCCTGCAGGGACAAACCAGCTTTCTTCTGCAGTTTTCTTGCATCCTCGGCATCCCCCAGCCCATTTTTGGGAGGGGGCTCCATGCAGGTGCTCCTCCACAGCAGGACGATGGAGCAGTTGGCTCCTGGTCCAAGCCACAGGAGATGCCAGGGATGGGGAAACCTGGCTCCAGCGTGACCCCCTTGCAGTCCACCAGGTGAAGAGGGGCCTCTTCCCACCCTGCCAGTGCGCAGCCATCAACACCCTCTGCTCCTTGGAGGGGTGATGGATGGGGAAACCCAGGAACGGGATTTCTCTGGAGCTGCCCTTGTGCTCCCAGCCGGCCTGTGGACCTCACCCCATCGCCTTCTGAATGCGGCACAAAGAGTTTAGGGCGAGGAACGAGAAGAAGGAGTTGAGAGGATGGGCCAGGGAGGGAAAATTTCCATAGCTGCATAATAAAGGTGATTACATAAGGGCATCCTGCGTCATCTGCGGCTGGCATCTCCGGAGAAGTAATTACATCTGCACCACACATCTAAAGAAAATATTATCACGTTGGCTTCCAAATTCTATAATTAGCTCTTGCAAGATGTGTGCCAGGGGCTTTATCATTCCGTGTACGTTGGCTGTAGAGCCAGGCACAGACACACGGAGGTTTTTGGGTTTTTTCTGCATTTGCCAGCTAGGAAAATATTTGGAGTTTAGTGTGGCAGCTGACCCCAGTCCCTCGGGAAAGGGCGGCTCTGAGGGTTTGAAGTGGTGTGTAAAAGGTGAAATCCTTTCCCGGCCTGCCTCGGTGCCTGCTGGGCCGTGGGGATCCAGCGGGAGGGCAGGAATGGCAAAGCCAGGGCTTGGCTTTCCCTCCTCCTTCAAATACCCTTTGATTTCTGCCCTGATGCTCTGAACCTTGGGAAGGCTTTTCTTCCCTCGCTAAATAAATGACCTGATTCGCAGGGAGGTGTTGCCCTCACAGGTTCCTGCGCTCTCTGCTCTGTCATATAAAACAAACCCCTTTTGCTCGCCCAGCTTTGGACTTCAGAACCAACTTGGGGCTTTGAACACTCCTCCCATCCCTCCAGATCCTAGGCAAAAGGGAAAAGAGGCTTTGAAGTGGAAGCAGAGGCTGCAAAGCTCCTGGTTTGATGAAGGGCTTTTCATGTGGAGCTGGAGATGGCCACGGGACAAGCTGGCAGCGCCAGGGACACAGCAAGGGATGGAGGGGAGGATGAATGAGGCAGGGATTTGGTTTCCTTCTGTTTTCCATTTGCTCATAACCAGCCTGGGAGCCCGGGAAAGCGCCAGCAGCTCTGCTGCAAACAAAACAGCGAGGAGATTTGTGCACATCTCCAAGGAAGTTCCTTCAGCTGGAAACTGCGCACGACCAGGAGAGTGGGAGGGAGTGCCAAAATCCCAGGGGCTTGGTGAGAAGACGGTTGTGTTGTGTGTGTGAGAGCGTGTGTGAGCAGCTTGGATAAACCATCCTCAAGTGGAAAAACATCCTCTCTATCCTGGCCCCGTGGAGTGGGGTGGTGACAGCTCCTCCCCCTTTCTCAGTTTTGCGTTATTTCCACTCAGAAGATGCGGAGGGCTGGGGGATGGGGAGAGAGGAGGGCTCCAAAGCTCAGCAGAGCTGTCGTTGGGGCCAGCTCTAGTGAAACCTGTGAGCCGCCCTGTGAGCAGGGAATAACCAACCCAGGGGACACGAGGTGAGGCCTGTCCAAAGGGAACCTTTGGCTCCTGTTCACGACCAGTCTCAGGAGCTGCTGGGTGTGTCTGTGATCAGAAATGGTCTTTCCAGGAGAGGAAAACCCAGAGCCAGAATGCAAGCATGAAAAAATATAAAAATCCATGATGTCTCCACTGAGATATCTCCAGCCCTGGTGTCCTCTTGAGCTTTTTTAAAACACCCCGTGGTTGATATAAAACCCATTGCCCCAGTCATCCTGAAAATCATCGTGACAACAGAGTCACAGAAGGGTTTGGGTGGGAAGGGACCTTAAAACTGCCATGGGCAGGAACACCTTCCACTGTCCCAGGCTGCACCAAGCCCTGTCCAACCTGGCCTTGGACACTTCCAGGGATCCAGGGGCAGCCACAGCTTCTCTGGGCACCCTGTGCCAGGGCCTCACCACCCTGCCAGGGGAGAATTCCTTCCCAATATCCCATCTAACCCTGCTCTCTGTCAATATGAAGCCATTCCCCACATCCAAAGTCCCTCTGCAGCTCCCTTTTAGGCCCTTGAGGCACAGCCTTTGTGGCTTTCATTGCTCACCTGAGCTTTGCAGAGCCTCTCATGGACTGCTGGGGCTCCCCAGAATAATGTGGGGTTGTGTTGCGTGGCTGCACCGCTGGGGACATAAAGCTGCTGGCCTTGCCCTTCTGCCCTAACCCTGCTCATGTGTGGTCTTCACTGCTTCCATCCCAATGCTTCTGGGGAACCCTTAAAAAAACCCCAAACTCCTCATCTTTGGAAATTTTCCCTCTTCAGCACCAGAGTCCCAGGGAGAAGGTGGGGAGTGACGCCCCAGTGACACAGCACATCGTTCTGTGTGGGAAGAGGAGAGGTGGAGAAGGGTGATGTGGGAGCAGGGAGAAAGGGAATGCAGCTTTGTCAATGATTTGCAGGAGAGAAAACAAGCTCCTGCATGGTTTGGGTGGTTTCATGGTGAGCTTGGGGGCGCAGGGTTAATGGTTGGATTTGATGACCCTTAGAGGTTCTTTCCCAACCTCCACCATTCTGTGGTTTCCTGTTTCCAAAGGAATGCAGCAGTTCCTAGCTGGGGCTGTCCATCCATCCTGAGCCAGCCCAGAGTCTGTGGCCTAAATCCAGGTGTCTTGGGTTGCAGGGCAGGATGTGGCCAGGGCTATGTATCCTATTACTGTCTGTTGAAACCGGTTGGGGAAATTTTTTTTTCTCTTCTGTGACCCATTCCTCGTGACTTTGGGCGTGTTTTGTTAACGGGCCAGCTGTTAAATCCAGATGGGGCAGTGTTCTTTCTCTCTTCCAGGACCCATCCTTCCTCCAGGGATATCTGCTGTTAATGGGCCATCCAGGCTCACTGCATGGCTGATACAATTACATCATCCCATCGGGAGATGCTCCACCCAGAGGGAGGAGCCAAGCATTCCTACCTGGATAAAACCTGGGATTTGGAACACCAGCACAGCCTGTGTGCACTGGATTCCCAGAGAAAGACCGGACCCATCTCACCACCACTGGAGCCTTCAGAGGAAAACTCCACCCTTCTACAGGATCATTGCTCCAACAGAACCACATCGGTCACTGCAGAAGGACTTGATTGCACTGCTCCCAACACCCTGACCAGCAGGGTGTCAGGCTGTGTTCTGACTCTGTCAGAGTTATCTTTTTTTTTTGCTTGCTGGCTTTTTTCGTGCTACATTTTTATTTTTAATATCCCTAGTAAAGCACTGTTATTCCTATTCCCATATCTTTGCCTGAAAGCCCCTTAATTTCAAAACTATAATAATTCGGAAGGAGGGAGGTTTACATTCTCCATTCCAAGGGAAGCTCTGGATTTCCCTGGCAGACACCTTGTGTTCCTAAACCAAGACGCCAGGCAAAGGTTCCTGGTGCTTTGTGCAAGGATTTGCCAGAGGAGA
Organism: Hirundo rustica; assembly: GCF_015227805.2. Taxonomy (NCBI): domain Eukaryota; kingdom Metazoa; phylum Chordata; class Aves; order Passeriformes; family Hirundinidae; genus Hirundo; species Hirundo rustica. The sequence continues at coordinate 1,941,163 of NC_053454.1, read as the reverse complement.
AGGCGTCTGCTGGGGCTGCAGCACCACCTGCTCTCTCCACTCCTCTCTTTCCCCTTCATCCCTACCCTGAGCTCGGGGAAGCAGAATTCCTCAGGCGTGCGTGTAAAAATGGGAAGCACTTGTGAAACAAGCTCCAGAGGAGCTCGGCACATGTTACAAGCTTGCACTTCATATATTTGGGACAGAACTCACCCCGGCACAGCGTCCTGATTAATTTGTCTGAGCTGGGAGCAATCCCACGCCGTTCATCTCACCTGTGCTGCTGACAGGGGCTGCCGTGGGATCTGCCTCTGCAGACATCACGAGTAGTCCCAGCATTTTTCCTCAGCAGTTTTGGGTTGGTTTGTTTTTTTTTTTTTAATGAATCCGTGCTGACAAATTGCTCAGACATTCCCAGGAGGCTCTGTAGGAGCATCAATGGATTTGGGGCAGCGCTTCAGACAGGACCAGAGACACAGCCAAATGACACACAGATGTGGAGCTGTCTCCTTTTTTTCAGTTTTTTAGCACAAAAAAAAAATCGCCGTCAGGAATCAGGTGAAGGCAAAAAAAAGGGAGAAAAGGAAAAAAAAAAACCCTTCCTCAGGTGGTGGTTGGTGGCCTGGAGAGCTCCTTGTCTGGGATGCAATTGATGTTCAGTGTTTGAGGGGAAATTTGGCAAGTTCATGGACCAGAAATCTGTCAGGATCTGCTGCAAATTGCACAGAAGGCAGATTTGGGAGTGTATTGAGGGAATATAAAGCAGGCTGTCAGACTGGCCCTTTTTTTCACCTCTCCCTGCCCATTGCTGATAGAATTGTTAAGGCTGGGAAAGACCTTTGAGATCATCAAGCCCAAAAATTCATATTGATTTTCATCCCTAAAACATTAAGTGCCCCATTGTGTCCCAGGAATGCAACAGACTGTGCAGAAAGAGCTGTCAAAATTAAAATTGTTGTAATCCAAAGGTGCCTGGGTTCATGATTCTACAAAAACCAAGCCAAAACCAACCAACCAGTCAACCAACCAAACAAAAAAAAAACCCCACCAGAACAAACCCTCCTCCCCCAAAAAACCAACCAAAAATCCAAAACAAACAAACCAAAAGCAAAAACAAAAAACCCCAAACCCCCCAAAAAACCAAGACCCCCAATATGCCAACCATACAAACCACCAAACACCGTAATATTTTGCTAAACTAAATGAAACCAGGGAATTTTTCACGCTGAGGACGGATTAACTGTCATGAAAGCAGCTAAATCTGCACGGTAGGACAAGAAATTCATGTCCAGCAGGAAGGTGGGATGGCAAAGAAGGGGAAATGGGGGCTGATTTTTTGGGCAAGCCGTGGGAAGGAAGAGCATCCCCAAGAAAAGGCTGTTCATCCCATGAAGAGACGCTGAAGGCCCAAATTCCCTGATAAGGACAGGAGCAACAGCATGGTGCATCTCAGGCCACCCTAAATGTGGTTTCCCTGGACACAAGGAGAGGAAACGCTGTCCCAGGGCCCATCTGGAAGCTGGAGAAGCCCCATGATGTCACTTTTGCAGGTAGAGGGGTCCCAGGAGCTTCAGGGGATGTGGCCACACGGCCCTCAGACCCAGGAAAAAAGAAAAGTCTGGAAAAGCTCTCAATGGGTTGGTGAGGAGCTTTAAAACTCGATCTGTGAGCATTTATAGTGGGGGGATCACCCTGGCGCAGAGAGACCTCTGAGTGCTCGGAGAAGTGGCAGGCAGAGCTTGGGAAAAACATCTGGAAGGGCTGGAGAGTGCTCAGGGGAGGGAACAGAGCTGGGGAAGGGTCTGGAGCACCAGGAGCAGCTGAGGGAGCTGGAAAGGGGCTCAGCCTGGAGAAAAGGGGGATCAGGAGGGACCTTGTGGCTCTGCACAACTCCCTGACAGGAGGGGACAGCCGGGGGGATTTGGGCTCTGCTGGCAGGGAACAGGGACAGGAGGAGAGGGAATGGCCTCAGCCTGGACCAGGGGAGGTTTAAATTGGATATTGGGAAAATTTCCACCCCAAAAGAGCGGTCAAGCATTGGCAGAGCTGCCCCGGGCAGTGCTGGAGTCCCCATCCTGCAGGGATTTAGAAGCTGTGTGGATGTGGCACTGGGGGACAAGGGTCAGTGGTGGCCTTGGCAGTGCTGGGGGAATGGTTGGACTCAATTATCCTGGAGGGATTTTCCAACCTGAACAATTCTGGGATTCTCCCTGTGCATGGCTTCTCGCTTTGTCTCTGTGGCTCTTGGCAGCCTCTTCCAGGTCACCGTGATCCTGCTTCCCTCATCTCCCCGCCCCGTGAGGCTGGCACCTGTTTGCCTGGGGAAGGCTCTTTCATTCCTTCTTCAAGGCACTGCTGAGATGCCTCTGTGGGAGGAGGCAGAGGGGTTAAACCCCCCCAGATGTCAGCGGTCCTAAAAATAGCCCTAAAAATAGCCCGGCTTTTCCCGCTCACATTGACTCACCCGTCACAGGCCACAAACTCCTGAGTCACGGCAGGGGCCGTGGGGAAATCGTCCTTCTCTGCTCCGCTCCACACAGAGCGTGTTTGTGTCCGGAGCCACCCTTGGTGACCCCCGGAGGCACAGCCCTGTCCTCAGGCACGGGGAGATGGCACCGGGCCGGGCTGGGGAGGATCCTGAGCGGAGCATCCTCACCCTCTTCTGCTTCTCCCGGGATTTCCTGGGGTCCTTCCTGGGGCTCAGCCCTGCTGGTGGGGGTTTCTACACCTGCAGGAGCCTCACCCTCTGGAATAAGGTGTCCAGCGGGAAGTGGGACCCTGTGTGCGTCCGTTCTCACCCCATGGGATTTCGCTTGGCTCTGGTTTGACTCCCACCCCCTCCTGCAGCTCGCAGTCCTCTCCTGTCCCTTCCCGAGCGCCAGAGCTCTAACCCCACGTGGGAACAACTCAAAACACCTTTCTCAGAAAGCCTCACTTCTTGCTCCCAGCTGAAGAACAGAAATGAAGGGAAAAACCCGAATTTTCCTGGAGGTGTGGGGTCCAGGAGTCCATCCAGCTGCCTCTGGGACCACAGCCAGGAGAAATGCAACCTCCAAAACCACCAGGTGACCCCAGGAACCCTCACAGCCACCAGGGAAGTGGTGACCACAGGAAATGGGGCAGAGGAGGGGGTCCCTGGTCCTTTGGTGGCAGCCAACACCCTTTTCCCTGCAGCAGACTTCCCACCCAGAGCTGTCCCCTCTCCAGCACCCATATCCTCGTGATCCTGACCCAGCATTCCCAAAACTCTGCCCTTTGGTCGCTGTGGCCCTCTCCCACCAAGGGGAAGGTGCAGAAGGACGTGCCCACATCTCCCCTGCTCAGTCCCACCGGAGCAGAGACCCCATCCCGCAGCTGGGGTTAAAGGAAAAGTTCTCATCGATATTTTGGGAGCCGCTTCCTTCCCCTCCCCTCCTCCAGAATAGCTTTTTGTCTTTGGGTTTATTTTTCTTTGTTGCCTCATAAAGGTTTGACCCTGGCGGTGTTTTGAATGGACTCGGAGGCAGCATTGAATTCCTCCTGGGATGTGGCTGCCTCGGGCACGGGAGAGAGGGAGGGAGGGAGGGAGGGAATTTCATTGTGTGCAACCTTGCAGACCTTCGGGGAGGAAAAGCAGCGGCTTCTCCTGCTGCGGTCCCTTGTCTGCTGAGCCCCGTGTCCTCTGCCAGCTCCTCCCTCGGCTCAGCCACCGCCACTCGTGTCACTCGTGCCCGGCAGAGCTGCTGGGTGACAGCTCCACCAGCAGGGTGGGAAAATGGGATATCCATCCCCTGGCCAGGTCTGACCCAGACCCTTCAGGAGTCTTCACCCCTCTGCTGCAGCTGGGAAAAATCACCACAAAATCCCTGGGGACCCCCCTCCAGCTGCTTCTTGTGCGTTTACAACGTCTCGAAATAAAGAATAAAAGCTCTGGTTAGTGATCACAGGATCATTGGGGTTGGAAGAGACCTCCAAGGCCATCGAGTCCAGCCCAGCCCTAACGCCACCTCAACTAAACCACGGCACCACATCCAGTCTGTCTTTAAACACATCCAGGGATGGTGACTCCCCAGGCAGACAATTCCAGTATTTTACCACTCTTTCCATAAAATCTTTTTCCCGACATCCAACCTGATGTGGCCTCCTGACCCACCAAAGGGTCTTGGAGAGCTCGGTTTGCATTTGGGCTCTCTCTTTTCCACCCGAAATACTTAAGAACCAACCCTGGCAACCAAGACAAAACTTACTGGCATTCTGGATCAATAAAGTTACGGAATTTACTCCATAATTCGGTCTGCAATTGGTCCTATCAGGTCTCTCCTGGATGTTCATGGACTACGGGGAGGAAGCGACTTTTAATTTGATTTTACAAAATTGAGAGCAGCAAAATAACTGCAGCAGCGTTGCCTGTCCTCAAGCTGGAGATCAGGAAATTGCTGATAATAACGGAGGGGGAAAAAAAAAAAGAAAAAAAAAGTTCAATAATTTCTGTTCTGGCTTCGGAAAAAAACGGCCTGACGTTCTCATGTTGCACAGGGACAACGAAGTGCTTTCTAGTCCATTAGTAACCCAGGAAGACACTAAATGGCATGGCCTGAGGATAAACATTTTTAAACAGCAGGTTCAGATTAATTTGCTCCCAAGAGCCCACTGGAAGCTGGACGAGGAGAGGTATGGGCTGCTGCTCATCCTCTCTAAGAAGTCCTGGGATTTCTCTCAGATCCCAGAAGAGTGGAAAGATGATAATCACAGGGTAATATTAAAGAAAAAAAAAAAAAAAAAGGTGGGGAAAGAAGAGTTGGAATGATGCAGCTTAGCCTGGTAGAAAGGGATGCAGGATTAGAGGGATGGAGCGTGGGGAGCTGTCAATACAAATAGATGGCTCAATAAAACCCCAGCATTTCACAGAGTCCTTTGGCCTCACTGTGGGCAGGTTTGGATCAGGAGAGCCCGGCAGCGCCACAGATGGAAATGTGCCCGTGTGAGGAGCTTTGGTTTGGGGTGTCCTGGTTATTCTGGTTAAAAAAAATGAGTTATCACAGAACCGTGGAATGGTTTGGGTGGGAAGGGATTTAAAGTTCATCTCATTCCAGCCCCCTGCCATGGCTGGGACACCTTCCACTGTTCCAGGTGTCTCCAAGCCCTGTCCAACCTGGCCTTGGACTCTTTCAGGGATCCAGGGGCAGCCACAGCTTCTCTGGGCAGCCTGTGCCAGGGTTCAGCACCCTCACAGGGCAGGATTTCTCCCCAATATTTAAGGTAAATCTGCCCTCTGGCAGTTTAAAGCTGCTCCCTTTGTCCTATCATCCACAACCTGCCCCTCTTCTTTTGTCAGCGAAGTTCCCAGTGGGAAATATTGGATCTTGACTGGATCCCAAGGGACTGGGACAGGGACGGTTCTCCCTGCCTCCCTCCTCCCTGTGCAGCTGCTGCTTAGAGGAAAAGGGCCTGGGAGCACGGGAGTCTCACTGATCCCATCCCATTTCCCCTGAGCCTCAGAGCTTTTCGGGGACGCCTCCCACCCAAGGTTGTCTGGGGGTCCCCCAGCAGGTTTGCTGCCATCAGAGGACGCTGACACTGCCTGCTCCCTCCGAGCTGTTCCACCCTCCGTGAATTTCTGGCAGGGAATTTTCAGAAGGGAATTTTCAGAAGGGAATTACGACCTCTGAGAAAAGCTGCTTCGCTCGGTTTGTCTTTAACCCAGCGCTTTGGGTCATCTCCCGTTGCATTTTGAGGTGGAGCGGAGTCACATCCCCTCACGCCTTCACCACATAAACGGGGGCTTTAACCCATTTTAGGCTCTGTAGCAGCTACTCGGGACATTTTGGTGGCTCTGAGGAGCTCCAGGAGTTCAGAATCCCCGCACCAGGCTGTGGTTCCCCTCTGGAAACTCCTCTGCAGCTCCACGAATCGCCGGGATAGCTCCAAAAGGAGCAGGAGCCACCTCACCGCTATTCCCACCTCTAACGTGGGACACGCCGGCCACTGGCCACCCCCGGGGAGGCGGAATCCCCCAAGGTAATTCATGCCAATTACTGCAATCAGCTAATTAGCAAACAAGATCGATTCAAATGAAGTTGCGGTGTCAACAGCTATTATGCAAGCTCGCAGCGCGCTGGATGAAAGCCAATGCTGAGAGTCCTGGCGGTCAAAAAGAAAAAAAAAAAAAAAAAAAAAAAAAAAAAAAAAAAAAAAAAAAAGAAATCATCCCTCGGGGGTGGGAATTGAGGAGAGGTAAAAGGGATGTGGGAGGTAGCAGGGAAATTAAAGGAAAACAAACAAACAAACAACCCCACCCCCAAAACAAAACAAAAAACCCCCACCCCAACCACACACACACACACAAAAAAAAAAAAAAAAAAAAAAAAAAAAAAAAAAAAAAAATCACTGAGACAAGCTAGGGAGGAAAAGTGCAGAGAACGGAAAGCGATCCAGGTATTTGCTTGCAAACACAAAAGGGATGGTGGAGAGGGCTGATTGCCACCAGCCACGCTGGGATGAGAGGCAGAAGTCAGAATTATCCGGGGAATTATCCGGGCTTCTCTGCAGGGATCCCCAAAAGGTGGGAAGCAGGGGAGGTTCCCCCTCCTGGAAAATTCCAAGGTGAGACATCCTGGGAAGAGCTCTCTGCTCCCGGCCGCAGGACACCCACCAGTGAAGAACCGATTGGCACTTTTGGGAGCGAATCTCCAGCCTGCGATGCAGCGATCTCCCGACGGGAATTAGAGCCGGGCTGGGCTCCATCATTTCTCCTCCGGGAAAGCTGGATGGGGCCGCGAGGGTGGGACCCCGGGAGCCGGAGCCTGGTGTTAAAGCCTGCGGAGACATCTGCTAATCCTCCCCTAAGCCCGCTGCGGTGGATTTGAAGGGTGTTTTTGTCGCTCGCCCCCGGGATCAAGATCCTTAGAGGATAAGAGTCCGAAGGAAATGAAGGGATTCTTCTCCCCGCAGCGGGGTTTGAAAGGGAGATGCGGATCCCGCTGGGATGTCCCCGAGGAGGTGCGGGTGTCACCTCCCCCGTGCTGTCCCTCGGAGCGCAGGGATGCTGCGCTAAGTGCTGGAACTCGAGCAGGAATTTGGCTCGGGAGCTGACAGATGCCCCGGGTTTATCCCAGCAGCTGGCCCAGAGAAAACATTATCCGGCAGCCCAAATCTCTGCCTGCCTTTTAAACCCCGGAGGGGTGCAAAATTGCTTTGAGCTCCAAAGCCAAGGGGGGAGAGCTGCAGGGAAGGGTTTTCCCTGGTTTCTGTCCCGATCCAAGCCGGGGTTGGGGCTGTGGCACCATGTCCTGCCTGCGCTCGACTCCTCTTCTAAGGGTGAGAGGGAAAGACGACGACAGATGGGTGGGAAAGTTGATGAAAGAAGGAAAAATCAGGTTTTCCAGCTTTGAGGAATAACTCTCTGAGCGGTGGGTGCATCCCCACAAGGGCCGGGATGGCTGTGCCAGGGACGCGGGCACTCGGGGCACGGGGCAGCTGCCCCAGGGATCGCTCGGCTGACTCGCAGGACTTGTTTTTAAAACAAACAAAACGCTTTCATCGCCTGGAACCGCGCACCTCCGCCAGGAGGAAACGTGCGGAACAAAGAAATGCCACCATTAATCAGCTCCGGAGCCCGGGGCTTGGCTGAGGGACCTTTCCCAAAGCCACGTACCCACCTCCCACGGCGCTGGGCACAACCCAGCCCAGCCTGGAGCCGGGCTGGCTGCTCCTGCTCAACCCCGCACGTTGCACAGAGAGGGAAATAATCCTTCCTTTCTTTTCCAGCTATCAGGAATGCGCCACACCTGGTGCCCCTCCGGGAGTGTTTGCTGTCTCGGCGGGCGCCAAGGCCGGATTGTTTGCCCGGGGATTTTTTTTTTTTTTAATTTTTTTTTTTAATGAAATATTATTAAAAGCTAATTTGGGCTTCTGAGAGCGTGGAGGGGAAGGCGAAGCTCTTGGCTGGCACTGAGGAGTGTCGGCAGGCCGGGGGTGGGTTGGGCTGGTCCCGAAGCTCTCCTGAGCTGCAGCAGAGGAGTTTGTCTGGGCTCTGCTGGGAAAAGCAGACACGGGGGTCACCCACCCCAAACGCGTGCAGGTGGCACATTCGCCACCTCAGCCTCACGATCAGGTTTTGGAACACCTCATCCCAGCTCCCAGATCAGCTCCCGGTCCCTACAATCCCTCGGGAGGCTGCAGCGCAGCCTGGCAGAGGGAAACTGAGGTTAAGGAACGCGCCAAGGACGGCATCGAGAGCCAGCAGCGGGGAGCAAAACGGGTTAAAAACTTTCCACTTGGGACTCAACAGCACCAAAACCACTCCTGTGTGTTGGGGACACCCCGATCCCCCCAAAAAGATCAAGCCCCGAGGCTTGGAAAAGCGCCGGGAGGGAGGAAGAGCGCGGCAGATCAGAGGAAGGAGCGGAGCAAATTCCTGCCGGGCAGTGGCTGGCTGGGCACCAGCTCGGCAGCGGTGATTTATTATTTACATTGCTGGAGGAGCTGGGAGAACGTCAGGGTCTCCCCGAGCCTGGCACCAGCTTTATGGGCTGTGCTCAGCCCGCTCCTGGAGACCGGGGTTTTTGTCCTCGCTGAGCTGCAGCGGGTGGAGGTGTGGATTTTCCTAACTGAGACCTTTTTGAGAAATGTGTTTGTTGGGGGAGGGAGAGATTTGAGCCAAGGGCAGATCCTGGTGTTTCCAGAGCCCTCCTTCCCTGGGCAGAGACCACCAGGGACCCCCTCCCCTGGGCAGGAGAGCCACGGGGTGCAGGCACCTGTGGGGATGCAGCTGTGCCCGTCTCATCCCAGCATCCCTGATGATTTGGGGGGATGTTTTCATCCTCTTCTTTCTGCCCTGGAGTCTCTGAGCCACCTCGAGGTGCCACCCCAGCCAATCCCCGTGACGGGGACAGCCTCTCCTGCCTTCCCATGCCGCACTTTGAAAGGTGACGTGCACACAGCCTGGACGAAACAAACACCAACGTGTCCCTGTCCCTGTCCCTGTCCCTGTCCCTGTCCCTGTCCCTGTCCCCATCCCATGTCCCCTGTCCCTGTCCCTGTCCCCTATCCCCTGTCCCCATCCCTGTCCCCTGTCCCTGTCCCCTGTCCCTGTCCCCTGTCCCTGTCCCCTGTCCCTGTTCCTGTCCCTGTCCCTATTCCTGTCCCCTGTCCCTATTCCTGTCCCCTGTTCCTGTTCCTGTCCCTGTCCCCCGTCCCCTATCCCCTGTCCCCTATCCCCTGTCCCTGTCCCTGTCCCTATTCCTGTCCCCTGTTCCTGTCCCTGTCCCCATTCCTGTCCCCTGTCCCCATTCCTGTCCCCTGTCCCCTATCCCCTGTCCCCTGTCCCCTGTCCCCTGTCCCCTGTCCCCTGTCCCTGTCCCTTGTCCCCTCGCCGTTCCTGGCAGTGCTGGAGGCAGGCACTGCACTGCAGGGGAACGTCTGAGGTGAGGCAGGCGGTGCTGCCATCCCAAAATCTCCTCTGGGACAGCTTGGCTGCTCCTCCAAGAGCTTGCCAAGGGCAGAGCCGGGGCTGGAATGAAGGCAGCGGCCCGTGGGGAGTGGAAGGAGCCTGTGCTAGATCAGCTGATATAATTAGAAAGCGGGGACAAGGAGATGAGCTCCTGGGCCTGAAAGCTGGGCTGGTTTTTTCTTTCCCAGCTCCAGCAGCTGGGCTAATAAAAGCTCCGACCTCCCCCTGTGCATCATCTGAGCGTGTGCCTGGGGGCTCTGCCATGGCTCCCACATTCCAGCTTTTCCTGGGATGAGGCATCTCCCGCCATCACCTCGGCCAGCCCGTGTCCTCTCGCCCTCAGCTGGGCCCACCAGGACTGGGCAGGCTCTGTCACCCCAAAACCGCTCTCCAAGTTGACTTTGCCAACCAGATCCACGTCCAGCTTGTGTTCTCCTCATGTTTTGGTTCAGGCAGGAACCCTCAAATGACCCCAAATGGGCCCCAAAATGACCCCCAAATGGGCCCAAAACTGACCACAGATGGGCCCCAAAATGACAACCTGCTTGCAAACCCCTCAGGCCGAGCCCTCTGGTGATGGTGGATTTGTATGGGAACATCTCCGCCAAATGGGAGAACGGACCGGGAGAGCTGGGGGTGTTCAGCTTGGAGAAGAGAAAACTCTGGGGAGAACTTCCAGCACCTAAAGGGCCTCTGACAGAGCTGGAGAGGGACTTAAAAGGGATATTAGGAAAAACTCTTCCCTGTGAGGGTGGTGAGGCCCTGGCACAGGGTGCCCAGAGAAGCTGTGGCTGCCCCTGGATCCCTGGCAGTGTCCAAGGCCAGGCTGGACAGGGCTTGGAGCAGCCTGGGATGGTGGAAGGTGTCCCTGCCCATGGCAGGGGGTGGAACGGGATGGTTTTAAGGTCCATCCCAATCCATTCCCCAGCTCTGTGAAATCCCATCCCCACCAGCCAGAGTTTCCCCTTGGAAGAAGGAACTGGAGGAGAGATCTCCATACATCTGCAAACCCGCCTGGTCTCCACTGTCAGCACTGACCCCTCCTAACAACCCTCAAAACCTCCAAACTGACCTCACAGCAAGGATCTGATAGGATTTAGCAACAGGGGAACCCTGGCCAGTGCAGGACACACCTGGGGCAAGCAATATTCCTGCAGGATTCCTGGGACACACCCAGAGGCTGGGAGAGGAAGGGATGGACCCTTCTCAGGGCTGGAGGGAACGTGGAGAAGCAGAGAGAGATTCAGGCTCTAAAACAACAACAAAAGACTTTGAAATCCTGAGCCTACAGAGAAGATCTGTAGGGTTTCATCCCAATTTCCTGGGTTTCATCCTGCACCCACGTGCCTCTCCTAAACACTCACACTGTGGGAGTTTAGGAGAGGCACGTGGGTGCAGGAGGAGACCCAGCCTGGAGCCCTGGGCTCCTTCCCACCTCCCCTGCAGAACAAACCCCACCTCATCCCTCCCCGCTCTCAACTTGTCCCTGGCAGGCACGGATCTGTTGGGCATCACTCCGCTGACCTTCCCAGCAGGGAACCAATTCCCTCCAGCGCTGGACAGACAGTCAGACACTGCTTATCCCAGGTTTTGGATCAGTATTTTTCTTCCTGGTGCCGGGCTTCCAGAGGAAAACATATCTTTGGGCCACGTCCCAAGGGATTTGGTTAATTCGTCACCCGCAGACGCGCAGATATTTATTTCAAAGCGCCTCTTGTTGTGTTACTTGGCAACTTCCGAGCCCGTGTGTTCCTCCAGCTGATAAATATTTGTGAGGTTGGTTGTGTGAAGAGCAGCATGTGTTAATGATCCGATTGCCTTTTTCCCGGGCTCCCCGCAAAGGGAACGGGCCCCGTTGCCCGTCGGTGGGAAAGGACCTGGAGGAGCTGGTCAGCAGCGACTGGACATGAGCCCAGGTGTGCTCAGGTGGGCAAGAGGCCAACAGCAGCTGGATTTTGTCAGGAATGGGGCGGCAGCAGGGCCAGGGCAGCGCCTGTCCTCTGTGCTGGCACTGCTGGGGCACTTCCAGGGCTGGGGGTGGATTTTGAACCTCTCCCAACAAGACCTGGAAGGGCTGGAGAGAGTCCAGGGAAGGGAATGGAGCTGGGGAAGGGTGTGGAGCAACTGGAGCAGCTGAGGGAGCTGGAAAGGGGCTCAGCCTGGAGAAAAGGAGGCTCAGGAGGGACCTTGTGGCTCTGCACAACTCCCTGACAGGAGGGGACAGCTGCGGGGGTCAGGCTCTGCCCCCAGGGAACAGGGACAGGAGGAGAGGGAACAACCTCAGGCTGGGCCAGGGGACATTTATGTAGGATGCCAGGAAGAGTTTCTTCATGGAAAGGGTTGCTAAGCACTGGAAAGGGCTCTCCAGGGAGGTGGTGGAGTCACAATCCCTGGAATTACCCAAGGAATGGTTGGACGTGTCATAATCCCTGGAATTACCCAAGGAACGGCTGGACGTGTCATAATCCCTGGAATTACCCAAGGAATGGCTGGACGTGGCACTCAGTGCTCTGGTTTAGTCAGGGGTGGTGGGTGGCGGTGTTTGGTCAAAGGTTGGCACTCAGTGATCCCGGAGGTGTTTTCCAGCCTGAATGGTTCTGGGATTGCACCTGTGTAAACCTGGAGCATCCTGCTGGCTCTGGAGCACCTCGCTGGCCTGTGATCGGGATTTGGCCCTGAAGGAAAGAGAGGCTCGTGATGGGCTCAGACAAAACTCGTCCTTCTGATTCGGGAACCAGACAAAGCCAACAGGACCCATCTCCATGGCAAAGCCCCCCCCGGTTTTGTGAGATGGAAACTCAGCCCAAATCCCTGTGAACCTGGTCCCAGCCTTGCAGCCTTGCAGGAACTCCTGCAGCTCCTGCATGGCTCAAGAGGACTTTCAGCTCCCTCTGCCAGGACAGCTCTTGGCTCCAGGCAGGCCTGGATGATAAGGCACGAGCCATCCCCATTTCCTGATTGCTGCCTTAACAGTTCTCTCTGCTTTCCTTGCTGTTTAGGGAGCTCCATGGAGCTTCTTCCCACCCACGGTGGGGCTCAGCCTGGTCCTTTCCCCCATGGAGGTGCCCAGGGCTGTGGGGTGACGGGAGAGCTGAGTTTGGGGTGCTTTGGGGAACCACCTGCAGGACCTCAAGGTGCTTGATCCTCCACCACCTCCATCACAGCCTTCCCACGGCTCCCGGTGCCACCGTGTCCTGCAGGAGCCGTGGAATCCTGGAATGGGTTGGGATGGAAGGGATCCTACACCAGGATCCTTGGGAAGGGCTCCCACAACCAGAGGATGAATCCGGTGGCTTTAGCCATGGAGCAGAGGTGTGGGGGAGCCGGAGGGGCTGGGGGGTCCCTGCCTGCTCCCCAATCCCGAGGGCAGGGATGTCTGGGCTCCTGGCCTCGTGCCTCCATTGCACTTCCAGATCCTCAAGTAAGAGCCGCGTTTGCCAGCTCCTGTGACAGGAATGACTAATGGGAAAGATCCTCAGTGAAGGGAAACAAGAAATCTCCTCGTCTCACCCTTTGTCTGCTGGATTTCTCTGACAGCCCGGGCCATGGCTCAGTTCCTCCTCGGGAGAAAGCAGATTTGAAACCCTTCAACAGCTCCGGCAACACTCTCCTAACTCTTAACCTTCGCTGCCGGGATATAACTCCCTTCAGAAACTTTTTATCCGCAGTTTATCCACATTCCTGCTCCATCCGCACGGAGTTATCAGGCAGCGAGTGCCTCCGACTGCTGATGCAACGCGGTTTTCACAGTGTGCATGTGGAAAACACCCTCCCCAGCCGCCTGCTTTTTTCTTTGCAAGCCAGGAACCTGCCTTCCTGCCTCTTTTCCCGTTTTTCCTCGGGATGGGTGATCAGAGGCTCCCTTCTCACGATGATGGCAGCAGCGGGGGATGCCCGAGGCTGATGCTGCAGCCCCCAGGGATGGGGGCTCTCCCCATCCCACCTCTTGCAGGACAAGCTGCTGCTCCCTCCCGGATATCTACAGCCAGCTGTTGGACTTCCAGACGCTTCTCTCCCGGCTCCTTCCAGCTCTCAAGGCGCTGGGAGTCGGTCCCGGCGCGGTGACCCAGCAAGGAAGATTTGGAGGAGGAGGAGGAGGAGGAGGAGGAGGAGGGGATCTCTTCCCTGCACGGAGCCACACAAGCACCGCGCCGCTTTTTAAACACCCACCCCTGCCCCGGCGAGCCAGCGGGGACAATCCCAGCCCTTCCACACATTCCCCCTCTTCCCTGTTTCCATCACAAGGCCGGCGCTGGGGACGACGCGCCCGCTCCCCTCGCGTGAGCCGGGGCAGCCAGGGAATCGCACGGCTCCGGCGTTTCCACGCCTGTTTCCAGCCCCGTTCGCCTCGCAGCCTTTGCAGAAAATAAATTCCCCAGCCGGGCTGAACTCGGATGACAGCATCGCTGCTATATTTAGCCGCGGCAGATCGCCGCTCCAACCAGGGCCGCGCATAAACAAACCCCCGGCGCACGGAGCCCGCCTGGGGAGGGCACGGCCGAGGGGAAGGGATGGAGCGGCCTCCCGGCCCCTGCCTGCCCCAAATCGGGGGTGCCCCGCGTCCCCCTTTAATGCCAGCTCCTTCCCGGAGGGCTCAGCGCCGGCACAATCCGCCGCCGGAGCGGCTTTGAGGATGAAGGATGCGCTGGAGGGTGTTGGGAGCAGAGCGCGGCGAGCTGAGGGAGTTGCCAAAGGTTATCCATCCCACGGGGCAAGCGGCATCCCCGGGCTGGGACAGGACCCTCTGGCTCCCAGCTGGCATCCGGGAAGCTGTCGGCATTCCCCCCTCCCTCCAGTGGACAGAGCTGTGGGGCAGAAAATGCCAGAAAATGCCCCTCTACGGCTGTGCCCGCCCTTCCTACCTCTGCCTGCAGCCTTCCTGCCGGCTCCTGCCTGCTCCTCTCCCTGCCCGACGCCCTGCACGGCGATTCGCGGGGTGTGGAGCCGAGGGAAGAGGCGGTGGATGCGCACCGGGTCCGCGCCTGGCTCAGCGGCAGGCCCCGTCCTCCTCCCCCGGCTCCCCACGTGGGGAAGAGGACGGGGATGCTCGGGGAGGGAGCTCAGGGAGTGCTCGGGGGATGCTCAAGGAATGCCCAAGGAGGGTGTGGAGCACCCAGCGGCCCGACACCCTCCTCTGGAGCAGAGGGATCATCAGGCCTGGGGGTTCCGCCGGCAGCCACAGGTCCCCAGGCTCTCTCCGGGGCTCCTGGGTGGCAAAGAGGGTCCCCGCTGCCCCCCGGGCGTACCCCCGGCCGCGGATGGGGCTCCGTGCTGCACTGCAGCAGCCCCAGCCGCGCTCTCTCCCGGGGAGGTGGCGGAGGCGATGCCACCTTCACCCTCCCCTCGATGGCAGCGCCCGCTCCGCCCGCTCCAAACCCGGCAGCGGGGCCAGAGAGCGGGGGGAGCCGCCGGGAGCGGCCGCGACCCCGCTCCGCTCCCCCGGGAGCAGCGGGCAGCGCACCCACGGCGTGGGGGCCGCCGGATCCCTGAGCAGCCGAGGAGGCACCGGCACCTCCTCGGGTGATGTCCCGAGCGGGGATCCCCGCGCCGGGGTGGGGAGGGACGCCGGATGCTCAAGTCCTCTCCAAGCCGGGGTGAAGCCTCAGGCGGGGAGCCCCATGTCGTGACGTCCCCCCACGCCCTCCCTCCCTCCCTCCCCGCCGTCGCTGCTGGGCGAGGGCCACCCAGCACCGAGGCAGATGACATAATTCCCAGCAACTGCACGTTAATCACTCGGCCGCCGCTCCAACCCCCAGCCCCAAGCCACGGCTCCCCTCCCCTGGCATCACCGCCAAAGAAATAAAGAAATGAAATCAAAGGAGGCGAGGGGGGATAACCTGGCGCTGGCACTGGCACACGGGTCTGCACCCCCCCCTCCCCGCCGCTCCTCCCCGCCTCGCACTCTATTTTTGGGTGCTGTCACATCCCAATGGCCCCGCGGGGCCAAACCCAGGCAGCTGCGACTTTAGGCACAAACACGGCTCCCTCCCCTCCATCACACCCGAAAATCGGCGCTGGCAGCCCATCCTCCACCCCACCCCCCGCTCCCCAAAATCCTCCCCTCCCCCTTCCCCCCTCCCCAAATTACATCTGGGTGGGTGCTTCAGGCGAGCCGAGCTCCAGCATCAGGTCCCCCCGCCTCGCTCTCCGTGCACCCCACCTCTCTCCACCCCCGAGAGGGACCCCCCCCCGCCTCCCCGCTCCTTACCACCCCCCACCCCATCCCACCTCCCCCCTCTCGCAGTCCCAGTTCCTCCCAGTCGCTTCCCACCCCGAGCCTTACTCTTGGCGGGGCTGCGCCGGTGCCCGGCAGCGACGGCAGCGATGCGCAGGGAGCGGGCAGGGATCAGGGCTGGCAGCCGGGCGGCCGCTCCCGTCCGAGGGGTCTCATCTCATTTTGTCCTGTGTCACCAACACACGCGCGCACACACACACGCACACGCACACATTCGCAGCCACGTTTCCCCCCCCTTCTTGCGGCAAACGGCGGCCAGCCCCGACCCCACCCCCTGTCACAGCGGCAGCCTAACAGCGAGGAGCGGGAGGATGGAGGAGGATCTGCTCGCCTTCCCTTTAACCCTTCCCTCGCCACCCCCCCCGCCGGGACAGGGCTCTGTCCCCGTGGGGCTGGCTGGGGATGCTGCTCGGACCTCCCTCACCTCGCCGCCTTCCCCCGCAGGGCCCCGGGGCAGGGGAGGTTTGGGGTCTGCTGGTGCCCCGGCTCCGTCCCCCCGCAGCCTCATCGTGCCTCCTCGCCCTCGTGCCTCCCCCCAAAAAAGAGTCCCCGAGCACAGGTGAGCCCTGACATTGCTCCGGGCAGCGGGGCAGGGGGTGTCTCGGGGGCACGGGCAGCCCCCGGGTGACAGAGGAGGCCGAGGGGAGGCAGATGATTCAGGCCTGCCTGAATCCACCGTGAAAATCCCGGTTTGGTCCCTATTTCACCCCATTTCCAGGAGCAGAGCTCTTCGGGGTGGAGGGGCCACGGCCTGAACCCCTGGGGGTGGGATGGGGGTGGAAAGTCAGTGTGGGAGAGGAAATAACTTTTCCCAGCCCACGGAGAATCCAGGGACCTGAGCTCGTCTTGAGCTACCCAAACTTCCCAGATTCCCTCTGACACGAACGAGCTGAGAAAGGGGCATCCAAATGGCCAAGGACTCCAGTCGAAGGCAGGGCAGCTCCTGTCTGTGACATTCCACGAGTTGTCTTCTCCAAGGAGAAATGAGAGGTGCCAGAAGGAAAAAGAAAAGGGAAAAGGGAAGGAGAAGGAGAAGGAGAAGGAGAAGGAAAAGGAAAAGGAAAAGGAAAAGGAAAAGGAAAAGGAAAAGGAAAAGGAAAAGGAAAAGGAAAAGGAAAAGGAAAAGGAAAAGGAAAAGGAAAACTCATGATGCTGTCCATGGAGAGGCTGGGGGCACGTGTCCCTGCACCCAGTTTTCCCACAGCAAATTCAGGTCCTAACAACAAACTCTGCTTCTCGCCTTGGCCCTTCCATGGATAAATGGAGGTCACACCCCTCCTGCTCACCTGCCAGGAGTACCAGGAGGGAGGAAATAGGCAGGAATTGCTGCCACTGGATTCTGCAGCTTCCCAGTGAAATGGCAGGGAGGGTAATTAATTATTCCTGCTAATAGTGCCGAGCAGGCCCTCGGCTGCCGCCCCAGAACCTCAGGCTGTGAGTATCTCCCTGCACAGGTTGTTGCTGACAGCGCTCCAGGGGCTGTGTGTGATCCTGCCTGGATGGAAAGGGCAACCGAGGCTCCCTGATTTATTTACAGCCCTTTGAGGACCGGGATTAGACAGGCTGGGCAAAGCCACCTCTGCTGTGGGTGGGATTCTGCCGCTTCCCACCAGCACCGCCAAGCTCTGGAGCAGTTTAAGTCCCGGACAACCTGGAGGGGTCCTGTCCTGTCCTTCCTGGGCAGCCTGGTCTGCTCTGAGCCTGCCAGCACAGCCTCGTTTGGGGGTCATGCAAGAGTGGGGTGTCCCACAGGAAGCTCACAGAGCTTCTCGTGCTGCTCCAGCTCTGGAGAATCCCTGCTCCGATTGTCACCTCACCACACACCTCCGGGACTGAGCACCACCGTGGAGCCGCCCCTGGAGCTGGAGACGAGCTCCAGCTGCCCTCTGCCAGGGGCACTGGACACCCCGAGGGGATTAACAGGGAGCCTGCACATGTCCCCCTACCCAAAACTAGGCTGGGGCAGGTCCAGTTTTGTAGCTGAGAGTCAGAATCACGTTGAGGTTGGAAAAGACCCCTAAGATCTCAGAGTCCAAAAGTGAACCCAGCCCTGCTAAGAAGAGATGCTCTGAGGCTGTCACAGTCCCACCAGGCCAGCCCAGCATCCTGTCCCCAGCTGCAGCTGTCCATGGACACCCAAGGAAGAGTAAAACAGGACAATATTCCCCCTTGGCATTCTCCAGCATCTCCAAGGGAGATGCCAGGTCCAGACATCCCTGGGAGCTGAGAACCCTCCATGTGCTGCGAGTCCATCCCCACTGCAAGGCGCTGCCTCCTTGGGTGGGTGGGAGCCCAGAGCCTGCAGGACACCCCCCCATTCCCTCTCCTACGCTTTTGGTAAGGATCATCCCGGGACCAGCACTGCAGGATTTTCACTCTCCTCCTCTACACCAATCCCTCTCCGAGTGCTTGGCGGTGCAGATTCCCTGTGGCAGGCTGGGATGAGCTCTCCCTCCAGAGGACAGCACTCTGCCCCCACTCCTCATCCTCATCCTCATCCTCATCCTCATCCTCATCCTCATCCTCATCCTCACCCTCATCCTCATCCTCATCCTCATCCTCATCCCGGCCCTGCTAACCCCGAGCGGGCTCTGTTTTCCCTTCTTTGCCGGCTGTTTTGTGCGCCGTGCCGCGGTTATCACGCTCCAGCCGTCAGCTTGCAGCGAGTCCCCGGGAGAAGGTGCCAACTTTAACATATGCCTGAACAGTTCTTTTCAGACATATACAAACTGGAACAATGCCTCGCTGGGAATATGCTTGTTGGTGCAATTTGCCAACTGTGGCTCCAGATCTGCTCTTTTCAGCACGCACCGACTGTTTGTAGAGGGTGCAAAAGCCGGGGATCGCCGCGAGCGGATGGGGGCTCTGGAAGGCTCTCTCCAGGCCAAGCAGGAACCAGCAGGGAAGGCCATCCAAGGGCTGCCCAAAGACCTCTGAGCATCACAAACAATGATCAGATCGAACATTTTGCTGCTGAGAACCTCCGTCTTTCCCCCCTTGGCTTGAGGAAAGGCAGCGCCGGTTTCTCCACTACCCGAGCACGTTCTCACCTTGTGCCAAGCAGGGCTTGGCTCAACTCACCCCATTCCCTGGGTTCAAACATCTCCCTCCATCACTGGTGTCCACCTTTCAGGTGGGACATCATCGGGATGTGACTCTGGTGCCACTCAGGGTGACTCAGGGTGTCACTACTCTGTCGCACCCTTGGAAAAAAGGACCGACCGACCTCGGCTGGGCATTCCCACAACTTCTTCCCGTGGGTTTGTGGGCACCATGGCAAATGCTTTGAAGGGAATGTGGGAAGATGGTAACAAAATGAGGCCGGGGTTGTGTCCGGGGAGATTTCCAGGCTTTCCAAGTGGGCAGGGAAGGCCCAGGGGTGATGAGGCAGAAGGATTTTCTCCCCAGTACCGACGAGGACGCAGCTCTGCACTTGCCCAGGTGCCAACCTTCGTCTCGCAAGCCCCCAGCGCAGGGATCCTCATCCACGGAACACCCTCTCAGTGGGCAGTGCCGGATGTGGAGGTGCCCACGGGCCGGCCCAGGGGCGGGAGGGTCAGTGCTTGGACTGCCTGCTCCCCGTGGAGGGCTGCCAAAGGCAAAAGTGTTTGAGGCAGCAGATCATCAAGGGACCATTGTTCATAGCAAGCTCGGTGGAAATATTTGTGTGTGTGTGTGTGTGTGTGTGTGTGTGTGTGCTGGCATCCAATTTGGCAATGGTTACTCAGCACAAGTGGGCGGCCTGTCCCTTTCTCTCAGCTGGAGCCTCCTCCTCCTCGCAGGGACCCAGAAGAGGGATGAAAGGAGAGCAGATGGTTTGGGGGTGCTCAGAAGCACCGGTGCCAAGGGCTGTCTCATCGTGGCAGGCTGAACATGCTCGAGACCAAGGAGGTCTCTCCAAGTAATGGGGAGATGCAGGAGGTCTGTGAGCAACTCTCGGGAGTATCGGTGGTTTCGATGGATTTTGAGGAGAAGGAGCAGAAACTGAGATCTTTGGGGTATCATGCAAAGAGGAAGAGATCTTCGGGGTATGGGATCCTGTATCAAAAATTCTCTTTACAAGTCCAAAGGAATTTGAAGAACTGATGGACTTTGGGCGAGGGCCTGGAGTGACAGCACGAGGGGGAATGGCTTCGCACTGCCAGAGGGCAGGGCTGGGTGGGATACTGGGAAGGAATTGTGAGGCTGGGGAGGGAACACAGGGTGCCCAGAGAAGCTGTGGCTGCCCCTGAATCCCTGGAAGTCTCCAAGGCCAGCTTGGATAGGGCTTGGAGCACCCTGGGGTGGTGGAAGGGGATGGAATGAGATGGTCTTTGAGGACCCTTCCAACCCAAACCAATCCATGGTTCTGTGCTGAAGGGACACCGCTGGCTTTGCCAGGAAGAAGCCTCAGGGCTTCCTCCGAGTGAGAGCCCAGGGTCGGAAGCGTGGCCAGCTGGCCAGGGCAGGCACGCTCCGGGTCATCTCCCCTTTCAGCACCACACCAGATCTCTCACAGCCCTTCCACGGAGAAATTCCCATTGAAATCTCTGCTGCTGCTCTCATCCCTGCAAAAGTGAATGGGGAGATTTGTCCCGGCCTCCTTCCCCCTCCACAGCTCCCGGCATTTCGTTTTTCTCCGAAGCAACACTCTGCTGCTAGAATCAGCTGAGATGAAACCGAGCTGGCTCCTACACACCTTGGAGCTCAGGCAGGGCTGCTTCCCACACAGTGTCTTTCACCCAAATTAAACAGCTCCCAGCTGAGCCCTGCCATCCATCACGCCAAGCCGCAGGCACAGCTCGGGTTTGGCAGTTTTACACCTCTGTGGGTTCACGTTTAGCGGGGAAAGAGCAGGGACCTTTTATTTGTGAGCGTGTTGCGAGCGGTGTGCAGCCTTGGAGGCTGCGGGGCCACCCTTGGGATCACGCTGGAATCAGTGGGAGGCTGATTGCTGTTAAAGGTAGCCAAGGCCTGGGCACTGAGGGGTGCTCTGTTGGGAAGGAATCCTCCCCTGTGCGGGTGCTGAGCCCTGGCACAGGGTGCCCAGAGAAGCTGTGGCTGCCCCTGGATCCCTGGAAGTGTCCAAGGCCAGGTTGGACGGGGCTTGGAGCAATCTGGGATAGTGGAAGGTGTCCCAGATGTCTTTAAGGTCCCTTCCAGTGGTTCCCTGATTTTCAGGCTGCAGGATGCCCGCTCCTGGGAATGTCCCTCCTCAAGGACACAGGGCTGACTGCACCTTGGTGTCCACACCAGTGCCAGGTGAGCAGCAATCCCAGCTCCTTGCCTGTGCTGATCTGAGCTCGGTTCAGTTTTCCAAGCAGTGTCTAAGACCTCTGCAGGTGTCCCAGGATATCTGAGGCACCCACAAGGAGCAGGCAGACGTGGAGTGGGGTCTCCACCGGCATCACCTCTGGTGGACATCCTTGCTGGAGACAGCACTGCCTGTTTTCTCTGTATGAGTTGAGGTTTTTGTTGGATATTAGGAAAAGCCTCCTCACCGAAGGCGTGGTTAATCACTGGTTAATCATTGGAACACAGGAATTGCTCCACAGGAATTGGTGGAGTCACCATCCCTGGAAGTGTTCAAAAAATGAGATGTGGGGATCTGGCCTTGGTGGGAGTGGTGGCAGTCAGTCAAAGGCTGGGCTTGATCTGGGAGGTCTCTTCCAACCTGAATGATTCTGTGAGTCTTGGACAGGTGCTTCCATCTATTTGATATGGGAAATGGAGTTTTGGCCACCTCAGGTCCCTGTGCCCAGCACATCCGCAGGGTCTGTGCCCGTGTCATGCCAGATGGCCACAGCCAGTTTTCCCAGGACCGCCCTGCACAGAGGAGTGATTTCCGGGGTCATTTTAGCACCTCTCCCCACACCTTTGAGTGGGAAATGAACAACTTCCAGCTCCTCTTCGTGTAGGCTCTGGGGCCTCCAGATCAGCCACTCCAGCCAGGAGGAAATCTCTGCTTCTTTGCCACAGAAAGGCTCCAGGGGGAAAACATCCTTATCCTGATTTCTACCTTTTTTTGGGATCTGCTGCCAGGGAGAGCAGCCTCGGCTGGCAGATCCTCCAGCCCCTCGCAGTCTGCTTGCCGGAGAGCAGCCTGAGGGAATGACCTTGGCCTCAAATCCCATTAGGAAAGGTCCTGGTTAAACAAGGCTGCTCTCAGAGTCACAGTTTACAGGCATCCTAGGCAACCGCCTTGGGCTTTCTCCAGTCCTCCAGGGAGAAGCACAGGCCCAGAAATCAATAACTGAGCTCTTCTGAAAGTCAGCAGGACTCTAGCGCGATCCAAACCCCTCTCTTCAGTGCTTTCTCTCTGCTGAAAGCAAAGAAGGGCTTCCTAAAGGAGAGGCCTGGGCTCGAGCAGCCTGAAGAGGAGCAGCCCTGGCCCTCTGTCCCATCCCCAGGGGTTGGTTCGCTCACTGCCCACCTCTGTCCCATCCCCAGGGGTTGGTTTGTTCACTGCCCACCTCTGTCCCATCCCCAGGGGTTGGTTTGCTCACTGCCCACCCTCTGTCCCATCCCCAGGGGTTGGTTCACTCACTGCCCGCCCTCTGTCCCATCCCCAGGGGTTGGTTTGCTCACTGCCCACCCTCTGTCCCATCCCCAGGGGTTGGTTCACTCACTGCCCACCCTCTGTCCCATCCCCAGGGGTTGGTTTGCTCACTGCCCACCTCTGTCCCATCCCCAGGGGTTGGTTTGTCCACTGCCCACCCTCTGTCCCATCCCCAGGGGTTGGTTGCTCATTTCTCACCCTCTGCCCCATTCCCAGGGGTTGCTTTGCTCACTGCCCACCTCTGCCCCATCCCCAGGGGTTGGTTTGTTCTCTGCCCACCTTCTTCCCCATTCCCAGGGGTTGGTTTGCCCACTGCCCACCCTCTGTCCCATCCCCAGGGGTTGGTTTGCTCACTGCCCACCTCTGTCCCATCCCCAGGGGTTGGTTCACTCACTGCCCACCCTCTGCCCCATTCCCAGGGGTTGGTTCACTCACTGCCCACCCTCTGTCCCATCCCCAGGGGTTGGTTTGCTCACTGCCCACCTCTGTCCCATCCCCAGGGGTTGGTTTGCTCACTGCCCACCCTCTGTCCCATCCCCAGGGGTTGGTTTGCTCACTGCCCACCTCTGCCCCATCCCCAGGGGTTGGTTTGCCCACTGCCCACCTCTGTCCCATTCCCAGGGGTTGGTTTGCCCACTGCCCACCTCTGTCCCATTCCCAGGGGTTGGTTTGCTCACTTCTCACCCTCTGTCCCATCCCCAGGGGTTGGTTTGCTCACTGCCCACCTCTGCCCCATCCCCAGGGGTTGGTTTGCCCACTGCCCACCCTCTGTCCCATCCCTCCGGGCACTGACTGCCCAGCTCCCCCCAGAATGCAGCCAGGCAAGGGGAGCCAAGCAGGCTTTGAGGGAAAATACCTTCATTTTTTAGTGGAAGCACCCTCCTGAGGCTCTGCTGAAGCGGGGAGAGCCAATCCCTCCTTGTCAGCCCCCAAAGCTCATTTCATCTTCAGATATTCTGCCTCACTCTCTTTAAAACTGGGATCTCTTTCCTGGCTCCAAATGCTCCTTATTGAACATGCAATAAACACCCAGACCCTCGCACATCTGTGTTTTCCCCTCCCCAAAACACCCACAACTTGCTTTATATTAATTTCACATTAATTTCTCTCCCAGCAGTGCTTTCTCCACTGGACTGCAAGGCTTCCCCTGAGCTTCAAGATTTAGAAAATCTCGTTCTCCTGCCTCATCCCCATCCTGCATCTCCCTAAAAAAAACCCACCGTAAAGCAACAAGTGAGGACACCCCATGATCCCCCCTGGGTGCAGAGGTAGCTGCTGATGCTGGGACACCACGAAGCCAAAGCTGAGGCTGACACATTCCCCCGCCCAAGGACGGGAGCTGGGCTGGGAGCCCGGAGAAGGCGCTTCCCTGCCATTATTGGGATGAGTTCATCCATAACCGCGTGGAAAACGCTTTATGAATGGAGGCAGCCGAGAGGCTGAGGGGTGCAGCGGCTCCACATCCCACTAAAGGTCAGTCCTGCACCCCCCTCCTGTGCCTGCGCTTCCGAGGGAGCCAAGGAGAACCGGAGGAAGCGCAGGAAAACGCCAGGTTTTTAACGGCCTGAGAAAGCTGAGCCGCGGCCAGAGAGGCAGAGAGGTGGGATGGGTTTGTGGAACGGGGGGAAGGGGTCAGTGGCTCAAGGGCTGACCCCATTTGTGCTGTGAAGGCCTCTTGGGGGGTTCGTGGCTTTGCTGGAGGAGCTGGGAAAAGGCGCAGGGAGAGGCGAGGATGGGAGGACGGAGCTGCCTGAATTCCCAAGTTCACCCGTTTTATTAGCAGCGAGGGTGTTTTCACCAGCTGGACAGCTTACAATTGGATCCTCTCCCAGTCTTTAAACTGAGCCCATCTGTGTTTTTAAATACTAAGTTTAACCCCAGAAACGATGATACAGACAGAAAAAAAAAAAAAAATTTTAAAAATCAGGCTGTTAGCAACTTTGCGGAAAGGCCCGGAGTCGTTGCGCTTCGTGACCCCTTGGAAAACACAGGGAACCTCTGCACCTCCCGGAAACAAGCCCCAGGATGTTTGAAAATCGGTCTGTGCTGCGTCCAGAGCGGTGTAGCAACAGCTGAAGGTCACAAGCGCTGTATAAATAGAGAGGAGGTTTTATGGTGACATGCCCATTGCTCCTGGGTATGCCATCTGCGATGGGAGCAGGAGCCTGTGCATCCCCGCCGCGGGGAAGAGAAAGGGATTCTGTCCTTGCAAGGATGACACCACGGAAGGGAGCGGGGAAGAACTACGAGGTTGTAACTTTGCTCCTGGTTTTGAAGAAAAACTGGAGGTGCGATGAAGCTTTGGGATGGAAATTCCTCCTGTGGCGTTTCAATCACTGCCCCGAGCAAGGGAAAAGGAAGATTTCCACCCGTGGAGAGCATTTTCTATCTGGGGAGTGGTTTGCAGTGTCCTTCTCATTTGGGGACCTCAGTGTCCCCATCAGGAGGGGTAAGAGGGGCTCTCTGGTGGCCTTCAGCACGTGCTGGTAGGATTTTATACCAAGCTCCAACCACGTGCTAAAGATCTTTTCCGGCCAAAATCCTGCTTAATTCCATTTCCCTGCCCCATCCATCAGCTCCCTGTACCCGACATTTGTCTTCCTCGTGTGTTTGGGTGATAAATTCTTTGTTTATGGTGCACAGGGGATGTTCCAGAACAACAGCACCAGAAACAACGGGCCATGGTCACTCCAGCAACACCCCCCGTGGATGTCAGGAAAGAAGGGCAGCAGCCATGGGGGAGAAACCTCCGGAATCTTGGTAAAAATAATGGGAATGAGACACTGGGATGGAAGGGCTTGACCCAAGGGGTGTGGCTGGGTGGGTGAAGGTGTTTGCTGATGCAATTCCTGATGAGGGAGGAGAGGAGATCTTGGCTTTCACTCAGAGACATCTCCTGGTGGTTCGGGAAAGCACCTGGAGAGGGGCACAGCCTGTAAGCTTCGGGCATCGGGGCTGGATGGTGGCCAAAAAGCATCTCAGCTCTGGCTGCCTGAGGGCCATCTCCTCAGGGAATCTGCTTTCCCAATGGAAGGAGCAGTGTCCTGCCCCATCCCAGGAGAGGTGAACCCCAGTGAGACCCAGCTGGGGACCAGAGAGCTGCGAGTTCTTGGTGAGGGCTCTGTTTTGGGCTGACCCTGTCTTGGGAGGAGATCCTCCGACAGCTGCTCAATGCTGCCTCCTCCTCTCCGTGATCCCACTCTTGGAAAGTCTCTTTCAGGCACAAATACGGACCAGGAGCAGCACCCTGCCCCCAGGACATCCCTTTCCCAAGATCCGGGTTGGCTGCAACTCTCTGAGCGCGAAAAATGTGGATAACTCCCCAAATCACCATCTCCTGCTACTGCTGGCTGGAAGGAACTTGCTGATCCAAGGAAGAGCTGGAGGTCAGGGATGCCAGAGCCAGGGCAGGGCAATCCAGGGCTTCAGCAGCACAGATGTGTTCCAGCTTCTCCCACCTCAACACAGGCTTGCTGGATCCATTGTTATCTTCCCACAGGATTATTTTTACCAGGTGATAAGGACGGGACCTGGAAGTCTGTTGAAGCACCTAAAGGTGGTTTGTTGGAAACCCACGGGAATAAAAGGAGGAGAATCCCAGCTTTTCTTTCCAGCCTGGAGGGAGTGACTGGTTCTCCCCCTCCTTGAAGGACAGCGGGGTGCGTGGCACAGAGAGGAAAATCTTTTCTCTCCTGCTCTCACTGCTGATCTGGTATTGGATTGTGTGATGGGTCACACTTATTGATCACAGCAGGATAAAAATGACACAACCCATAAATAACTCCTGGTGTCCCCAGCTGGGCCAGAAATCCCGGGCAAAGGGCTCCTGGGAGAGCTGTGGTTGGTATTTCTCCGTCCTTCTCCTCTGGGAACACAGGTTCGGGTTGAGCCGGACGATTGGGGCTCACTGCGATGTTTCTGCAGGTGTTTTTCTTAGCAGGGGCTGGGTTATCTCAGTCCTTGATCCAGCCCTTCCTGGGAGAGCCTCACCAGTTTGGGGTTTCTCCCGAATTTGCCCTAAACCAGGACAACCAGCCGTGCTGGAATGGGGCAGTGCTGCTGTCACCACGCCAGTGCTCACCAGCACTGGGTCAAGACACGAAGGCAAAGGTGACTCTCATCTGCTCTCTCTTTCCCAAAGAGAGTCATTCCTTGTGCCCAGTCTGTCCTCAAGTCATTCCCTGTGCTCAGCCTCCCCTCTGAACCCATGGGACTGCACGATTTTGGCACAAGGAACTGTGAGAAACGCGCGGCAGGGAGATCAGAGTGGGGTGGATCAGATCCTGATTCCCTAAGGAATTCCCAGATGGTGCCAGGCTGGAGGAGCAAAGCCTGGTCCCTGCAGGACCCAAAATCCAGAGCAGCTGCTGGCCAGGGCACCAGGGACTGCAGCAACCCCTCCTTAAAGCCCTCAGTGATGCTCCACCGGGCCCCACGTGCTCCGTGAGCACGGCGAGGGACACGTGAGGAGAGGAGAGGACACAGCCAGGCACCGTCCCTCTCCCTCCTCCCCTGTCCCCTTGTTTCTACACAGCCGAAAGAAAATAAATCAAAGCATTCCCCACGTAATGATGATTCGGCCAACAGGTCAAGTGAAGCATGACAGATCTCATCCTGGAGCTGGGCTCGGGCAGCAAATCGTGCTGCTGGCACCGAGATCGCTGTGCTGAGGGGACACTGGGGTCCCCCCATCGCCCTCTGCCTGCTCACACCCTCCGTGCCCTGGGTTTTTGGGGGGCTGGAAGGGGATCCAGCCACTGCAAAAGAGACTTTGTGAGCAGCACCGTGCTGGTACCTCACAGTCTGGGGGCATTTCCCGCTTTATCAGAGCCCACGGCAACATTTTTGCCTGATCCAAGAGTTTCCTCAGCTTCCAGCGTTTTCTGGGGCGCACCGTGTCCTGCATTTCCTTGGTGGCAGGGAGGAGGCAGGAGATGGCTCCGCTGGAGCAGGAGAGCTCCAGGGTGGGTGAGGAGATGCAGGTCCCTTCCAGGGAGCCAGGCTGGTGCTGAGGAAGCTCCAGAGGCCGCCCAGGCCTCGATCCGCACCCAAGGAATAAAATCCATCCCGTTGCAGGGAGATGGAGAGTCAGGCAGGGAGGGGAAGGTTTATTTAGAGAAGCAGCCGTGGGCTGCCTGCCCACAGCAGGCTTTCAGCTGATGATCTGCACGTGCCGCGGTCGGGGGCGGCTGGGGGAAGGAGTCCACTATTAAAAGCCTGGCAGAATCTCTGCTGAATCCTGCTGGAGCTCGGCGAGGGCCTGATCCAGCAGGATCCCACCTCCAGCGTCACCTCACCTGACCCTGGGACCAAACCTGAGACGAATCCAAGGCGGCTCGTCCTCTTTTCTTCCAGGGGTGCAGCCTGGGAGCACGCGGCGCTGGTGGGGACCACCGGCAGTTCCTGAGAATCCTTGAAAGGATTATCCAAGATTATCAGTGTGCCCAGAGATCCACATAAACCCCGAGCATCTCCTGGGAACGGGTGGGGAAGGGCTGTGCTGAAGGGAGGGATCTCTGGAGAGGATGGAGCTGCGCAGATCCCCACACTCCCGAGCTGAGTGCATTCTGGAACACCGATGATCCTGGGCATCGATGGCGATCCGGGCCCTGAACCCATCTCCTTTCCACTTCCCATCCCTCCAGACACCTCCCAGCCCTGTGCATCAGGGCAGGATAATCCATCTCCTTCCCTCTCCGTTCCTGCCCTGCTCTGGGTACAGCTCTGTGTGCAGTAATTAAGGTGAAGATTCCTCCTGCAGCCAAGGGCACTTCCCGGCTCATTAACACCGGGAGGACAGGGAAAAAAACAGTGCTGGGAGTACCTGGGGGTGCCATGGATGGGGACACGGGGACAAAGCCCTCAGAGCTTTTGGGATTCGTGTTTTGGGGCCAACCACATCTGTTTGCATTGGAACAGTGGGGAATCAGCGCGGAGTCGTGGATTGGTCACCTCAAAGGATTTTTGCCATGGAAAGGGAACTTTTCCCTACCCCAGGTTGCTCCAAGCTGCATCCAGCCTGGCCTTGGGAAGCCAGATGAGAGGTGAGGAAGGAATGAACACCACCAGGAATGAACACGTGCCCAGCAGGGGCAGGTGGGCTGCAGGACTGGGAGCAGGAGCCCACCTGAGCACATCAGCCTCCCCTCTGAGGCCTTAAGTTTTAACTTTCATGTTTTTCAGGTTCTGCGCTGCTCAGGGGTGCAGTTCTGAGCTCACATTCAATGTCACTCAGCTCTCTGTACAGAGCAGGGACACAAAACAAATCCTTCTCCTGCTGCAGACCAAGGACAACTGGTACAAGTTTTCAGGCCCAAAAGCACAAACAATGTTGGGCTGAGAGAGAAAACAAGAAGGATGAGACTTCATCATCTAAAGCTGTAATTGGACAATTAAACCCCAATGTGCAAATGGACCAAAACTTATAAAAGTGTGAGACCTCGTGACCATTTGTCCATTTTGTGACCATTTTGTGTTCATTTTGGGTCCACCTTGGGTGTAACCCTGGCCAGGCTCTTGTCCTACCCAAGGTGTATCCTTGAAGACCTTTTAATAAATCTCTACTTTATTCTCTTAGCTCTGTCCAGTCTCTGTTCCAGCTCAGCCTTCCCAAGGCATCACGAGGTAATTTTGACACAGCTCAGGATAAATTGACCATTTCTCACCCCAGGCACACGCCTGGCACCTGCAAACCCCACCCCAGCTGCTGCAGAGGCAGGGAGTGCTGCTCTCAGAGGGATGGGGCAGGTCCAGCGCCGTGTTTTCATGGCTCTGGGAGCTGCTCCTCCTTTCTCCTCACAGCTCAGGAGCTGGGGGAAGGATGCTGCAGGACGTGCCAGCGTCACCCCACCAGGCTGTCTTGAATCCAGCAAGAAACCCTCGGAAATATTGAAGGGATAATTTGCCACAACCTTTCCTCCTCAATGAGAGTAGAGGTGCTTCTCTTGCTCTGAGTTTACCTGCAGGAGGTGGCAGAAAGGAAAGAAAAATCCCCTCATTTGAGGTGTTTTCCCTGAAAACACAATCCCGAGTGCAAACCCCGGATAATGGATGGTCATTCCTGCGTTCACCACCAAAGAACAAAGCTGGACTTGCACCAGGGAATCAACCACAGGATCACAGACTTGTCCGGTTCAGAAGGGACCTTAAAGACCCTGCCACAGGCGGGGACCATCCCTCTCCTGCTGCCTCTCTCACAGGGCTGTGCCTGTGCCATAACCTCCCAGCAGCCACCTGGGATGGAGGAGGGGAGTCGGGGGTCATTAGTGCAAAGAGGAATGAGGCCGAGAGGGCTTTCATGCCTCAGCATCTTAATTGAAATGGGTTTCCCACCCTCCTCCCCCTGCTCCCGAGCCCAGCACATCCACAGGCTCCGTCAAGGGCATCTCCTGTCCCCGTGCTGCTCACTCTGCATCCCCCATGAACCACTCACATCTCTTTAATTAAATGTCAAGATATGCAGGGTTTATTATTATTATTATTATTATTATTATTATTATTATTATTATTACCTTTTAAGTGTTCCTCTGCTTGGAAAGATTCACGGAGAGCTCAGTTACAGCGTGGGGAGGAGGAGGGAGAGCTGTGGATAGGAAAATTGTGGGGAAACTGTGATCACAGCCACGCAGGATCCCCTGAAATCCTTTGGGTTGTTTATTTGAAAGGCTGGGTATCAGGGAAAGGTTCTTCTCTCCCTGAAGGTGCTGGGCACTGCCCAGGATCCCCAGGGAATGGAATGGGCATGGCCCCAAATCTGCCAGAGCTCCAGGAGGGTTTGGAAAATGCTCCCAGGACAGGGTTGGGGTGTCTGTGCAGGGCCAGGAGCTGGACTGGGTGATCCTTGTGGGTCCCTTCCAGCTCAGGAGGCTCCATGGTTCTGTGATCCACCAAACACAGCCTGGGGTGCAGCTCCTCCATGTCCAGAGCCAGGGCTGCTCCTGGGGCATCACCCCCGGGGGAAGCCAGTCCTGTCCCGCAGCAGTGTGGGACATCCTGAAGGACCAAAACTGCTCCCCTGCAGCTGAGGTCAGCCTGGCACCACCCCCCAGGGGCCTGGGAACATGATGGATTCCCAGAATCCCAGAATCCCCGAATCCCAGATGGATTTGGGGTGGAAGCAGACTTGAAGCTCATCTCATTCCACCCCCCGAGCCAGGGGCAGGGACAACTTCCACCATCCCAGAGTGCTCCAAGCCCCCTCCAACCTGGCCTTGGACACTTCCAGGGAGGGGAATTGCAGAGCTGAGGTGCTTCCATCCTCTTCTGATCCTCCACACTGAGTTGTCCCTGGAGCCGCCTCCTCCCCTGTTCGGCTCTCCCTGGGAAAGGCGCAGTGTCCGACGTGGAGAGGTGCCAGATGCTCTTTCTGGCGGCTGATGGAGGGCTGGATGCCGAGTGCTGGCACTCCCAGAGGATCTTTCTGTACAGTTTGTCCTCCCAAGGAGAGCTGGAGATGAACCAGGGGAGGAGGCAGCAGGGCAGGAAGCTGCAGGCAGGACACATCCATCACCTCCATCCTCCCGCCGTCCAGTGCCAACGAAAAACGCACACGGCTCTCGTCTCGGGCCACCCACATCCTGACCCACCTCGAGTCCCCCGGCTCCAGGTGCCTGTCCCAGCCTCAGACCTGGCCAGGCTCGGGGTTGCACCTGGGAAAAGCCTTTTTTAATCTCGATAAACTTTTAAATCCCAGCGTGAATCCTGCAGTGGTGACAGCGGGATTGGGGAGCGGCCCTGGTGGGATGAGATGTGTTTTTGTCACCTTCTGGGGAGCCCACAGTGGGAGTCAGCTTCAAAGTCAGAGGAATTTAGTGTTCCAAACCGACCATAATTTCTCCTGGGAAGCGCTTTAAGGAGGCTCCTCTGGTGGCAATATGAGCAGGCAACTGACTCCAGCCTGGATTCCCATCCACATCCATAGGCTGCAGTTGGGAGCTGGCACATTCCACGGGCACAAACACCAAAATCCAGGTGAGGAGAGACCAAAACAAGGAGAAGAAATGGTGCCTGTGTCAGGGTGGAATGCCCGTGGCTCAGGGAAAAGGAGGCTGGAGAGAAACACATCCCATCTTTGGCGAAACCCTTCGAAATTTCCAAATGCTTGAAGATAAAAAAATGTCAGATTTTAGAAACTGCCAAGGTTGGATGCCAGAAGGACGTGGGCAGCTGTCTGGACTCCCAACACCGGCGTGTTGATGAACCACGAGCTCCCCTGGGATGCTCAGCCTTGGTGGAGCTGCTCCTTCTCCCCAGTGCAATTTGGGGACTGGGGTGTCTGGGAGGCATCACCAGTTCCTCTGGTGGGATCTCGTTATGTGATGAGCTGAACATCTGGATTAAAATAGATCAAATAGTCACTAAATCCTAAATAAGCCTGGGAGCTCAGCGGCAGCCATATGCTTCCTACTGACAAGCT
Source organism: Hirundo rustica (assembly GCF_015227805.2). Taxonomy (NCBI): domain Eukaryota; kingdom Metazoa; phylum Chordata; class Aves; order Passeriformes; family Hirundinidae; genus Hirundo; species Hirundo rustica. The sequence continues at coordinate 1,909,566 of NC_053454.1, read as the reverse complement.
AAAAAAAAAAAAAAAAAAAATAAAAAAAAAAAAAATCTCTCCTTGCCATTACCTCACACTGCAGCAGTGTTTTATCCTCCTCCAAGCCAGCTCGGGGACAAACCCTTGAGCTCTGCCTCCCCAGCCCTCCCTGCTCTGGCCATCCTCTGGACCAGCAGCCTGAGGCTCTTTTTAGGCAGGGATGTCTGGAAATGGGAACTTAACCTCACTGTGCAAAAGATTTGGTGATGGGAATGAAAGGAGTAGTGTTCAAAGGAAGATGAAAAGGGAAGGAAACCAGAGCTTTGTTGTTAAGCATTCGAAGGATGCGAAATGTCCCTTAATGTTTGAGGATTTAGGAAAATCCTGTAGGAACACGGTGAATGTTGATGTTTTGTTGTCTGTATCCTCCTGGGGCCAAGAGGAGAGTGGAGGTCAGGTGGTCTCCAAGAGCTGGATGGGAGAGCACGGAGGGTGGGATGGACCCAAGAGTGCTGCAGGAGGAGGCAGGACTCATGGAAAGGTTTAAATCCCATCCAGTCCCACCCCTGCCATGGGCAGGGACACCTTCCACTGTCCCAGGGTGCTCCAAGCCCCGTGCAGCCTGGCCTTGGACACTTCCAGGGATCCAGGGGCAGCCACAGCTTCTCTGGGCACCCTGTGCCAGGGCCTCCCCACCCTCACAGGGAACAATTCCTTCCCAAAATCCCATCCAAATCTCCCCTTTTCAGGGCAGACTCGAGGGAGGACTCAGGGATAGCACATCACGACACTGCCTTTATGCCCTGGGAGCACAAAAATTAAATGTGACCTCTGCCTTTGGGTCATGCTCCTTCTTTAGCTTAGCAAGAGGAGGGCTAAGGTCCTGGCAGGCCTTGGCTCATCCTGGAGCTTTTTTTAGCCCTTTTCAGTTGATTTTTAGCTGAAGCAGTGCGTTGCCCAATGGTCAGATGAGCAGTGCTGGTGTGGCAACCAGTCAGGCCACCAGCTTTCACCCGGCCTTTTGCAAGTGCACAGTTTCACCCTGACAACGTCCAACCAGCCCGTGAGGATCTGAATAAATCAGGGGTGAGCCTCTGACCCGATGTCCTGGGGTGACTTCATGATGCTTGTATCCCCAACTGTCTGTTCTGTCTGCGCTGTATATTGAGTTCTGTGCCTTTAAGACCGGTTCTGGGAGCAAGGAGAAGCGCGGAGTTTGTTTTGAGAGAACTGCCTGACTCCTGCACATCCTTCTCCGGACCTTGGAGAGACTGCAGGACAGAGATCTTTTTGCTTTTAGTTAGTTTCAGCTAGCTATGGCAGAGAAGTTCCCTGGACTGTTTTTTTCTTTTCTTTTCTTGGGACTGTTTAAACCTGCTCTGGACTGAAAAAACCCAGGGGAGCACTGGGGGCTGCACCTGCGGCCCACCGGGGCCTGGACCTCGGCATTTTCCAGCAGCGCTGGAGGGACTGGGACTGAGGAGAGACTGAGAGAGAGCCGAGCTCCACCCACGGCAAGGACTTTCTCAATTTGCCATCTCACTCCAGAACGAGAGGTGTTTGTGTTTCTTATTATTCATTCTTTGTACTTGTATGCACTTTGTTTGTTAAGTAAAATTGTTTTTTTCCACTTTTCTCCAAGGAAGTTCCTTCCAACATTGGTTAGAAGGGTCTGCTCTCCAGAGGGACCCCATTCAGGGGTTTTCTCCCAAATTTGCCCTAAACCAGGACACGCAGCTGCCAGCTGCAGGTTGTGGCGGGAGGCACGAGAACAGCCCCCACCCTGCCGCCCTCACCTCCTCCAGCACAAAATCTGCCGTGCTGGTGACTCGCCGTGGCCACTCTGAGGAGAGGAGAGCGCAGGAGGTGCTCAGAAGGCCGTGTGTAGCCGCCATAATTGCATTACGGACGGGAATTAGCGGTAATTGGATAATTTGGGAGCCGCGTGTTGGATTTGTTACCGCGAACGCTGACAAAAGCGTCGCGGCTCGTCGTGGCTTGCTGGTTAATGAGACCAAGCCTCGAACTCCCTGCCCTGTGCGCACAAGGTTTCGCTGCCTGGGGTGGTTTTTTTTTGGCCTTCTAAATTTTAAGCTGTTGCTAGAGTACAAGAAAGATACTCACAGATCTGACTCCACGAAGATGAAGGCTGAAGAAGCTCTTATTATTTAAAAAGACGTCGCTTATATAGGTTCTGAGGAATGACCAGGGATTGGAGAACAAGGTTACCACCTCTCCATCCCACTGGCCAGGCTAGAAGTCAATCACAGAATCACAGAATCACAGAATCACAGAATCACAGAATAATGAGGTTGGAAGAGACCTCTAAGATCATCAAGTCCAACCTATGCCTTAACACCTCAACTAGACTATAGCACTAAGTCCACACATATCCAGTCTTTTTTTAAACACATCCAGAGACGGTGACTCCACCACCTCCCTGGGAAGACAATTCCAGTGCTTTATTATTCTTTCAGTGAAAATTTTTTTCCTATTATCTAACCTGTACCTTCCCTGACGTAGCTTGAGACTGTGTCCCCTTGTTCTGTCAGTTGCTGCCCGGTGGAAGAGACCGACCCCCACCTGTCTACAACCTCCCTTCAAGAAGTTGTAGAGAGTAATAAGGTCAATCAGTTGACCCTCAACAGAAAGGAATGTGAAAAACACGATTGCTTACAGTACAGATCATGAGAATTCAGCTACAGAGCTGTAAACGTCTCACATAATATGGCAACATTAAGCGCAGCACTTCAAAGATTTTCATCTGGAAAATGGCACGGGAAAATCGGGGCAGGCCGTGAACCTGAGCGAGCTGGAGAAATTCTCCTTCCTCCTCTGGTTTGAGGGAGAGGAGGGTGGTGGTGGCCCAGCTGTGTTGGATCGACCATCGATTGCTGATTGCTGATGAGATCAAACGGGAGCACGGAGGTGTCCCCTTCTCTCCATCACCCATTGGCGTGACTGGATGGATGAGGTGATAATTCACAGAGGCCAAATCCTGCTGGGATTGTCCCAGGGCCTGGTTTGGTGCCTCCCAGAAGAGATGTTCTCCTCTGGGAAGCACAGCCTGAAGGAACCAGCTCTCCATTTGCAGGCGCGTCTCCCCAGCTTCCCGTTTTTCCTCAGAAAAGTGGGGTTTTTTTGTTGTTTTATTTTTCCTGTGGCAGGGGCTGGCTGTGCCGTGGCAGCGTGGGATCCACACACTCCCTTTTCCCTTCCGGCCGGCATCTCGTGATGTCGCACCCGATCCCCCTCTTCCTTCCAGAGGGGAAAACGAGGGGGCAGGAGAGGAAACCGCATCCCCCAAGGAGGGGAACCGCTGGCCAAGCCTCCCCCTCGGGCTTTGTTCCAGCTGTGAAACACCTTCCTCCCCCTCGCCCTGCCTGCTTTTCTCCCCATCATCCTGGGAAAGGCCGGAATTTGGGGCCAGGCAAAGCGCTGGGGGAAGGAGCGGGGGTGATGGGGGAAGGGATGCTCTTCCCGCACCGCCTGAGCCGCCTGCGGTCCTGTCGGCTTGTGGCCGATCCGTGCCGGTGCCGGGTGACGGTGATGCGCGGCGACACTCGACTGTGCCGGCGGGGACACGGCCGCCCCCGCCAGCCGCTGCCCCTCCCGCAGCCACGGAGCCCCGGGAGCTGCTCCAGCAGCGCCCCGATCCCCGCATCCAGCCCCGCAGCTTGGGGTCCCGGAGGTGGGGGGTGCGCAAGGCTCCAGGTACCTGCTGGGGGAGAATCCCCCCCTGGATGGGGCTGTGCTGGCGGGGCGGGAGCATTTTTGGGACGGGCACTCCCCTGCCTCGTGGACTGGGGTGATGGGCTGGGGGAAATACACGCGATGGTGGAGGGTGGAAGGGGTCTGTTCAGCCTGGCTGCAGCTCCTCGTGGTGCAAATGCAGGCCAGGCCATCCCTTCTCCATCCCCAGACTCTCTTCTCCATCCCATCCTCCCTTTCCCCATCCCCATTCTTCCTTTATCCCCTCCCTTCCTCTATTTCTCCATACTCAGCCTCTGTTTCTCCAACCCCGTCCTCCCTTTTTTCACCCCCAGCCTCCCCCTCATCCATCCCCATCCTTTCTTTTTCCATCCCCGGCCTCTCCTTCTCTCTCCCCAGCCTCCCCCTCATCCATCCCCATCCTTTCTTTTTCCATCCCCGGCCTCTCCTTCTCTCTCCCCAGCCTCCCCCTCATCCATCGCCGGCCTCGCAGCTCCTTTTGCTCACCCTGAGCTTGCCCCTGGCTGTCTGTGCTGCCCTGGGCTTGACCTGGCCCCATAAATCCCGGCCCTCCAGGACCCGGGCGCCGAGCTCAGGAGCATCCCTCTGCCTCCAAGCCTGGAGCCGGGAGCAGGAGGAGGGGGGATCTCCCCTTCACGCCCGAGGCCGGCGCACAGGGACGCTAAAACCAGCCTGAGAACACAGCCCCGATTTCTCACCCCGGCTCAGGAAGACGCAGGGACATGACCCAGTTATTTGATGGCAGCGTTTAATATTTCCCCTGCGAGGCAAAGCCAGCCCGGCTTCCTCTCCCTGCCGCTTCTCAGCCAGGCAGCCCGGGCTGGATCTCTGCCTTTCCGGGGCTTAAGAGCTCGTCGGGCTTGGGATGGAGGGGAAAATGTGACTGTGCGGCCTCATCAGGTGCCCAGATGTGCTGCTGATTCACCCGATAATTGCGTAAGCCCCGGCGGCGCTGGCTCCAGCCGGGAAGCAGCTGCTTCCTACGGGCTGTGCCCTGGAACGGGGGTGCAGGGGGGGGACGCCCCCTCCAGAGGGCTCAGGATGGGGGGCAGCGCCCCAAAAACCGCGCGGAGAGGTGAAGGAGCTGGAAGAGACATCAGTGTCAGGGTGGGAACCAGGCGGGCAGATCCAGGAGCGCCCAAGGTGGCCGCATCGATCCTGGCTGTTCAGTATCCTGAGGGGGGTTTGGCCTCTCCGTTTGGCCTCTCCGAGAGATCCAGTGGCCCTCCCGAAGGGACAAAGGACGGATCCCTCCGGGGTGCTCCGTGTAATCGCGTGGATGTAATTTGATTATCCCTTCCTTGATGTTCAGCATCACAAAGGGAAGAGCTGCCTCCGAGCTGAGCCCTCGGAGCCGCGGCTCTGGGACTGGGCTGGGGGAAGAAGCCTCTGGAACTGGGCTGGGGCAGCTGCAGCACTTGGGAAGGCTTTAAAAATGCCCTGCCTCAGTTTACTGCTGTGTCCCAGCTCCTGGCTCTGCCTGTGTTCAAGAGACATTTGGACAATTCTCTCAGGCACGTGGTTTGATTTTTGGGATTGACCTGTGCGGGGCCAGGAGTTGGGCTGTTGATCCTTGTGGGTCCCTTCCAGCTCAGGAGATTTCACAATTCTCCCAGCAGCGAACTGGTCGGGCTCTTCTGGAGAGGATACAAAGCCCAGGTACTGCTTTTGTTTCAATGCCCACGAAAATTCGATTTGCTTTCCAAAAAAGACTCAGGCATTGATAAAAAAGACCTGGATAGACCAGGGCTTCTACACAGTGACCCTGCAGAGCAAAGAGGCTTCAGTGAGGCCCCAAAACTCCTGGTCCGCCTTAGCAAGGTGGGATTTCACAGAAAAGAGGTGTGTGTGTTCATCTGTCGAGTGTGCTCACACACAAGTAACACGACAGAGGTTTTAGAGGACGACGTTGCACAAAGCAAGAGCAGGACAGGTTGTGTTTTATGAAAATCTCCCTGGCAAGATGAGACTATGTCAGAAAAACATCCAGGACCTCGACTTCAGTGCCTCCTGCACACCCACTCCCACACTCAGCCTGAGCTGCCCTGTTCCTCTGCAAGTTTGGGATTTAATTTTGGGTTTTTTTGAGGGGGGATTCGGCAGGCTGGTGTTCCTGAGGATGACCGAGACCTTTGAGGAGGCCACCTGAGCATCTCCTGGGCAGCAGGTGCCAAATCAGAGTCACCACACAGGGGAGAAACCACGAGAACGCCAAATCTGGTGCAGCGAGAAGGGAAACAAAAGCGCCTCAGTGCCAGAGGCGGCGGGTGAGCACACGGAGAAGGGGGTGGCAGAGCCGCTCTCATCCTTTTGGGGTGCTGGGAGGAGGTGGGGAGGCTTTTCCTCGCCGGGAAGGTGCTCAGTGAGTCACCCAGGACCAGAGCAGCGTCTGGCTAAGCCGGGGTTTAGCGCCGTTCTAAGCGGCTTTAGGAGCGGCGAGCGCGGGAGAAGCGCGCACGGAATAAAAAAGAAGTCGGGAAAAGAAAAACAAAGAGTGCCGGTGGTTATGTAAGGGATCAGAGGGATGCCCACGTGCTCCCTGGGGTCTTCCAGCCCCCCCCACCACGGGAATGCTCTGGTGGGTTTTGGTTCGTCCTGATCACCCCTCGTTAGGAATTTTTGGGGAGGGTTTGTAGGGGAGGGAAGGAAGGTTCAGAGATGTGACAGCTCAAGTTGGAGGGGTGACAGAGGAGGATTTGATTGGGATTGAAATGAGTTGTAAAATTAAGGGTGGCTGGGAAAAGGACACAGGCAACGCCCTGCTGGCCTCTCTGTCTGTCAGGACACAGAACTGGGGACAAAGGAGCAATCAAGAGACGCTTGGGTAGCGCAGATCGGACACAACAGAGACCTGCTCCCCATCACCTGTACAGCTAAACGAGGAATTACTGCTGCGGGATGCTGCCAACGTGAAATACTTACATGGATCCCAAAAGTTTAGCACCTGATAATCCCAAAGGGCTCTTCCAAAGATTCAGCTTCTGGCTTGTGAGAACGAGGGCGAGCGACTTTTTACATGGGCAAGGACAAGGGGGAATGGACTAAAACATGTCAGAGGATAGGGTTGGATGGGATATTGGGAAGGAATTGTTCCCTGTGAGGGTGGAGAGCCCTGGCACAGGGTGCCCAGAGAAGCTGTGGCTGCCCTTGGATCCCTGGAAGTGTCCAAGGCCAGGCTGGACAGGGCTTGGAGCAACCTGGGACAGTGGAATGTGTCCCTGCCATGGCAGGGGTGGGACTGGATGAGTTTTAAGGTTCTTTCCAACCAAAACCACCCATGGTTCAGTCATCATTCTATGACTTTTCCCTAGGAATTGTCAGAATTTGAAGTTTCTGGGGGCTGTGGATAATCACTCCATATTGGATTTTCATTCCCCTCTTCCCTGCTCTCAGAGGTTGGGCACTGTGCAGGATGGACCTTTAGCTGGATGATCCACAGGGTGGATGGTCTGTCAGTGTGTCCACTCCTACAGGATGTGCTGCACTGAGATTTGAGCCCTTTTTTGGGGGGGTAAAGTTCCCTTAGGATCTTCCCCACTCCGGTGTCCAGGAGCGCTGCCCACCTGGGTGACCCTCACCTGCTCCTCCCAGCCAAGAGTGTTATCCATGGAGCTGCTGGGTCTGGAGGAGGAACAGGGAGACAAACCTGATGCCTTGGGAAGGCTGAGCTGGAACAGAGACTGGACAGAGTTAAGAGAATAAAGTAGAGATTTATTAAAAGGTCTATAAGGGTACACCTTGGATAGGACAAGAGCCTGGCCAGGGCAACACCCAAAATGGTCCCAAAATGGTCACAAAATAGACGGCCAGTCACGAGGTCTCCCACTTTTATAAGTTTTGGTCCATTTGTGCGTTGGGGTTTAATTGAACAATTACAGCTTTGGGTTGTGCAGTCCCATCCTTCTTGTTTTCTCTCTCAGCCCAACATTGTTTGTGCTTTTGAGCCTGAAAGTTGTAACAGCTGTCCTTGGTCTGCAGCAGGAGAAGGATTTGTTTTGTGTCCCTGCTGTGTGCAGAGCTGAGTGACACTGAATGTGAGCTCAGAACTGCACCCCTGGGCAGCGCAGAACCTGAAAACCACCAAAGCTGAAACTTAAGGCATCAACCCCAGGAAAGGACTGGCCTTGGGGCAGCACCGTCCTTCCTTCTCCAGGCACCCACGAGACACCAGAACGTGGAATCCCAGAGCGGTTTGGGCTGGAAGAAACCTCAAAGACCACCTCATCCCAACGCCCTCCATGGGCAGGGACACTGGAGGGAGGTTTCTCCCAGGCTGGAAATTGGAGAGAAGCATTGGGGTGGCCCAAGCAGCCCCACAGTGCCAGCAGGGTTCACGGAAGGCAGCCAGAACAACAGGCTCAACGTGTGCTGAGCCTGTCTCACACAGACCTGCTCCTGAGCCTGCCCTCCATGCTTCCTGCCTTTTAATTTTTTTTTTTTCTTCCCCCTGTGCTTCTATTTAAAAGATGAATTCCCAGCTGGAAAGTTTGTGCAAGCCCCGGTTGCGTCACGGCGCGGAGCAGCCAGGAAAACCCCGAGTTTTCCAGGTCACCCCCTCTGCAGGGACACCCAGGAGCAGAAGGACGGACAGAGGAGGGGGGAATTGTGTGGAAACCCAGGAAACACCTCTGGCTTCCTCCTGCAGAGTCCCTGCCCCGGGCTGTGAGCGCTGCGTCGCATGCACAGAGGGGTTAATTACAGTGAGAGGTGATAAATAGGAGATGAGATTTGTGGGTTTTTTTTTCTTGCCCTCTGGCCCACAAATCTTCCTTCCTAAAAGGGAAATGCAGGATCCCAGGACTTTCAGGAGGTCTGGCATCAAGGGATCAGGCTCCTCCTTTTATAGGAGGTGGAGAGCAGAGATCTGCTCAGCGGGGAGGCTGTGAGGACACGAGGGGAGGAAACGGAGTTTCTCTGCTCTGGAGGCAGGCTGAGAGAGCTTGGAGTGTTCATCCTGGAGTGGAGGAGGCTCCAGGGAAACCTTTCAGCACCTTCCGGTACCTGAAAGGGCTGTAAGAGAGCCAGAGAGAGACTTTGGATACGGGTCTGGAGTGATAGGACACAGGGAATGGTTTCCCACTGCCAGAGGGCAGGGATGGATGGGATATTGGGATTGGAATTCCAGATTGGAAGGAATTCCAGGCTGTGAGGTTGGAGAGCCCTGGCACAGGGTGCCCAGAGAAGATGTGGCTGCCCCTGGATCCCTGGAAGTGTCCAAGGCCAGGTTGGACGGGGTTTGGAGCAGCCTGGGATAGTGGGAAGGGGGTGGAATGAGATGGTCTTTGAGGACCCTTCCAACCCAAACCAATCTGTGACTCCATGATTCTAAAATCAATCGCAATGTTTTAGATGTAAGAGGTTGCCCGAATTCCTCCTTTGGGTTGTCCTGGGCAGGTGCCTCCACGTGTCACTGTAAGCCTCCGTCACATCCTGCTCCGTGCCTCAGTTTCCCCGCTCTGGAGCTGGGCAGAGTCACACACCGCGTGCGCCGCAAAATCTGCAAAAGCAGCTGGGGTGGAAACTGATGGAGTTTGCTCCAAAGGCAAACAAATCCTCGGGAGGAGATGTTTGCTTTCCACGCAGAGTTTCAGCCCGGCGTTAGAGCAGAGCCCAAAGCGCCTCTTTTGGACCAGGCCACGGGGAAAGATTCCCACTTCTCCAGCTGAACAGGAACGTCGGTGTCCTGCAGCTTCCTAAGAAATCCCGTCACTGCTGCGCTGCACTGCACCACGAGGATGTTTTCTTCTGTAAGGAAAAGGGCTCCACCTTCACCTTAGGACTTCTCAGGGAAAAACACTAAAAAATCTTCTTGGCTCTCCTGGCAGCAATCGGCTCAGTGCCAAGACAAAAACACTGATGGGTCCCTTTAGCTGTTCCTCAGAAGTCCAAATATTCCCCCTTGTGCTGCTTGCCAAAATCCCACCTAAGTCGTTCAACATTTAAGGGAGAGCTCGAGGCTTCTCAGCGCATTTTTGGGGTGTTGTAGCAGCTGTGTGGGACCTGTCCCTACACTGTGAGCAGCTTTGTTCTTTGGGATTTTTATTATTTTCTTCTTTAATTGAAACTTTTTTTCTTTTTCAAGGCACGCTCGACCACGCCATCTCACTAATAATTTCAAGACGTTTTCTGTGAGGTGCTGGACACGCTCAGAGGTATTGAACTCTCTCAGAGCTGGATAGATCTGGCTCTTCCAGAAATTCAATATTCCTGATATCCCTGTGAGGAGGGGACGCCTCAGGCCGCCCCTCTGCTTCCACCCAGCCGTGCCCAGGAGGTCAGGGAGAGCCTTGTCCCACCAGGAACCCCTGGAATTGTCCCTTCGCCATGGGACAAACACAGCAACGACACAACAACCCCCTGAGCGTGCCTGCAGAACGCCCAGGCCGATTCTGCTCTCCAGGGTCACTTTTCCTCCAGTGGCAGCTCCTGGTTGGTCCTTTCCAGCTCCCCAGATTCCACCCTTTGCTCTGCCTCGCCGCTGTTTCCTCCCCATGGAGAGGATGAGTTGTACCCACGCTGCTGTCACACCCACCCTCAGTTTTTCCCTTGAAGAGCTGTAAATGCCACCCTCATCCAACGCCACAAAACTCCTGACTGAGCCACTCCTTCCCATCCACTCCCAGGGCGCGCCACTTCCAGAAAAAATGGGATGATACTGTCAAAAAACGCCACTTTTGGGGAAGCATCAGCTCCATCCCATTGGAAAAGGGTGGATCTCTGTCCCACGGCTCCTTGGACATCCAGATTTGTCTCAATTTCCAAGCCAGCAGCTGCTTTGGAGTGTCCTGTGAGATGTGGTCTCATCCTTCACCCCCTTTTGCTGTTGCAGATCCCGTTTTCACCTTCTCCCAAATTCTGGATGCTCCCACCACTGAGGCCGAGTGGGAATGAGGCAAATTCCTCCTGCCTTTCGTCTCCTGGAGGGAGGAAGGACCAGGAGTGGGAATTGAGTCCCGTTTGGGGCAATCCCGCCCTGGTTTGAGTGGGGTACAAACGCAGCCCCCCCAAAAGGGGCTGCAGGGTGGTGGCAACTGGCTCCTGGATGGTGAGAGGAGACGGGGAGAGTCCAGGCAGGCAGGCGAATCCCATGGCTGGATTCATCCTTCCCAGAGCCTGTTGAGGAGGGATTTTGGGAATGCCAAGAGCAGTTTGGCTGCGTGCCCCAACACCTGGCCCGGGATGAAATCACCCTCCGGGCTGGGGGAGCTTTGTCACCGGCCCTAACCAGACACAGCGCCCGTGTTTGGGACAAAACATGGGAGGGGCTCCACAGAGAGGAAAGAACCCAGCGGGGCCAAATCCACCCCAAACGGGGCGGCTGATTTTGGGGAGCACGGGGTGAGGACTGTCACCTCTGCTGGGACGTCTGGCACTTCTCCTGGCCGCGCCTTTCGCATGCAGCCTCACCCACTGTAAAGGTTTCGGCTTCTTTTTTTTTTTTCTCTGCCAAGGTCAGGATGGAAAATACTGGGGAAACGCCAAGCTCAAGTTTGGATTTGGAATGTTTATTTTATCTTATCTATTTACAGTATTTACAGGCTCACGCACCGCGAGCTCTTAGGAAACAAAGGTAATATTGAGCGCTTCTGACTCTTCCTAAAGTTATTTAAGTGATAATCCCCCCCAAAATGAGATGACATTTATATTATTTATACTTTCAATCTAATAACGGCTATCTAAAGCTTACAATGCAAACTTTTTCACCTAATTGCAGTGAATTGTTCAAACCTACTAAAAAAAAAAAACGAAAAAAGAAAAAAAGGAAAAAAAAAGAAAAAAAGTAAAAAAAAAGAACTTAGACAACACCCCAAAATCCTCCATCTTAACTCATGTATGTTACTAAACCCCCAACTTCTAAGATTCCAGCAACCCATCTCCTTTTCTTCCCATCCCATCCCATCCCATCCCATCCCATCCCATCCCATCCCATCCCATCCCATCCCATTATCCCATCCTATCTCACTGCAGCCAGAAAGGATCCAAGGATTCATTTTTTTTCCCATGCCCTGGGTGTTGTTGGACCCTGATTCCTCACCACAAAGCTGAGCGATGTTTTTAGGGTCTGAAGGCAGACACTATTTTGGTTTTTCTTATTTCTAGCTCATTTCCAAGGTGTTGGAGTCCATGGAAGTGCTGGGTGCCCTGAGCACAGCCTTTCCCTGGGGTCTTGCCTAGGGATGAGGGATAGAAGCTGAGGTGCTGAGTGATGGGAGATTCCTGTCTCCCCACAGGCTCTGGCCTCGTCTTCCCAAGGATTCCCAGAACAACAACTCAGAATGAACCCTCACTGTTGTCATGAAAAAGCGTGGGAATGATGGAACGGCTTCAAGCTCCACTCAACATTCAAAAATCCAAACATTCCAGGGTTGGATGGGATATTGGGAAGAAATCCTTCCCTGTGAGGGTGGTGAGGCCCTGGCACAGGGAGCCCAGAGAAGCTGTGGCTGCCCCTGGATCCCTGGAAGTGTCCAAGGCCAGGTTGGAGCACCCTGGGATGGTGGAAGATGTCCCTGCGCATGGTAGGGGGTTGGGACAAGGTTTAAGGTCCTTTCCAGCACAAACCACTCCATGGTTCCCTGATTCCCTGGTTCTAGGATTCCATGGTTCTGTGGGATTTTGTCCAACAGCATCAACCCCACCCTGAAATTGACCCGAGTCAACACCCTCTGCAGCTTTATTAAAAACACCCCTAAATATCCTGATCTTGGGGATGGACAGAGGACGTGGATCCTGGTGGTTTTTAGGGATTTGTTTTTCCAAATGAGAGGCTTCCCGGCAATATCTGTCTGGCTCTGCTCACTCAAATCGCCACCAGCCCCCAGGACGTGCAGATGTGAACAATCCTGGGTTTGGGGGAGACGGGAATCGCCGCCTCCAGCTCGGCCAAGAGCACCTGGAGCTGGGAAACCCTCGTGGGGTATTTCCAGCCCTCCCTCACTTCCCACCGATCCCAGCAGCGTCTCCGGCTGGGAGCACATTCCCAGCCGCACGGGCTGCCCCACTGCCAGGCGTGCAGGGAAACCTCTGCTCCGAGCACCCCAGACCACAAATACCCGTGGCTGGAGGGAGCAGAGCATCAGGCAGGACACGGGGAGAGAAGGCAGACCGCCGGTTCCCGTGACAACCAGTTCAGGTGTCGCCGACGGAGGGATGCGGGCGGGGACGCTCCGGGGATGCTGCACTGCCCTGGATTTGCATCCAGCAGGGAACGGCAGCTGCGGGGCTGGAAATCTCCTCTGGCGAAGGTCAGGAGGAGCTGGGAAGGGCCTCATGCTGCGTGTTGTGCTTGGCTCGGCTCAGCCGGTGAGCTCACGTCTCCGCAGAGCCCAGGACGAGGCGGGAGAGCAGGAGGAGCTGCCTGGGCACGGGGGGTTTGTGCCGCTGGTGTCCTTCCCCCTGTTCCCCGCTGGGACCTGCTGGGCCTTTGGTGTCCTTTCCTTCTCCATGCCCGGTGTCGGCTCCAGCTCATCTTTCTTAATGGGGTCTTAATAAGGCTCCTGAACGTTGGCCAAAATGTTTTTCCAGGTGCTGGCACAGCCCAGGAAGGCGGAGAGGCAGGAAAAGTGAAGCAGAGCCATTTCAGCCTCCAGCACAGCCTCTGGATGCACCTGAGGCCTTCCGCTGTCCCCTCGGATCTGCCCCGCCACCCCCCTGTCAGGATCCGCTTCCAGAAATGTTGGAGAATCCCCCCTCTACCCAAGGGACCTCTTGGATTCTGTGGTGGGGCAGGCCATTCCCATCCTGATCCTGCCCTTTTTTATGTTAAAAAATACATTTTTATTTAAAGCTGTTGGCAGGGAAAACGCCATGGGAGCCCAGCTGCAACCACTCCACTCAGCGTAGGATTTTTCCTCGCTGAAGGTGTCTGGACATCTTAAGAACCTGCCAACTTCAATATCCAGAGGTGGAGAGGAGGGATGTGGTTCCTGACAGCCTGATTTGAGTCTTGCAGTGGAAGAAAGACTCCTTTTTATCCTTCTTTTTCCCTGGCCTGTGCTTAGAACAGGCTCCATCAAACTCAAGGTTCGATGTTCCCCGTTGAGCTCTGGTGGTTTGGGAGAGCAGCAGGAGTCCTGGCACGAGTGAAACCCTGTGGAGAGGATCCTTCTGGCCATGTTTCTGTCTGAGGTTGTTGTCTGGAGCAGACACAGGCCCTGGGCTGGGGAGGAAGGGTGGGGAAGTGCAGGTTGGTGGTGAAGCTCAGTCCCTGCGGTCTGCGAGGGACGGAGCCCCTGCTCCCCGCCACAGACCATCCCCGGGTGTGTGAAACGAGGGGTGACCCCACACCCTCACTGCAGAGCTCCATGAGGTTTTCAGGGGGGCGTTTTTGTGCTGGAATTTTCCTTTTTCTGCTCCTCCACACGGAGAGGAGCCCCACAGGCTGAGCGGATGTGCCGGGTCACTTCCAATGGCCACGGCTCCCTCGGGCCTGGCGTTGTTCCTTGGCTGGGTTTTAAGAACAGGACAAGTAGCTGGGCTGACCTGGGTCTTTGTGAAGCCCCTCAGAGATTAGAATCGAAGCTCAGGCTGCTCTGGACAGCGAGCTGGATGATTTTCCTGGCATAATCCACCTTCTAGCAGAGAATGCCGAGGTCCTTTGCAAACATCACCGGGTGCTTTGTGTGCCGTCTGCACAAGCAGTTTGCTTTGCGTTCTGGCTTTATTCCATTCCATTTCGGTTTACCCAAAATATCTCGGCGTGCTGGTGAGTGGCAGCTCTCTGGGATGAGTGTGCATGTGAATATACTTCTGCTAACTCAGTGTGAATGCTTTCTGCCAGTCAGGCAAATAATGACAGCAGGGAAAATCAGCAAGGGGAAAAAGAAGGCAAAGACATGCAGCATCTCTGGAGAACGACCAAACAGCCCAGGAGAGCTGCCCTGCGCCTTTCCCACTCTCCTTGACTGGATCCTGTGGAGCTGGGCACCACAGCTGAGGTTCCTGTCCTGCCCCTGTGCCCTCCTCCTCCTCTCCTGGCTCTCCAGACCTTGGGGACAGGGCTTGGGACGGCGCACCTCACCCACTGCTGAGCTGGCAAAAGCTGCAGCCCTTCAGAGCTGTTCGAATCTTAAAATGAAATCAGCCAGGATCCAATTATTCTAATTCCAAGTCTTCCAACGAAGATTCCAAAGAAAAACAGGTATAATCCTTCTAGGAAAGAAACCTGAAACTGGACAAGAGTAGGAGTCATCTGGCAGGTTCCTAAGGATCCCAAAGGCCTGATGATGATGATGGTGGTGATGATGATGATGTGTGTTTTTCTGTGGGGCCATATCTGCTGTGTCAGTCCATCTCTGGCACTTGAAACCGCAGCAGCTGGTCAGCAGGGCTGGAACAACAGCAGGGTTGTGCTGTGTCAGGTCCCAGCAGGGCGACACCGGCACCGTCAGCACCTCTGGCTGGAGCTGAATCCCAGAGGGAAAGGTCGAGCAGCTGGAGAGAGGCCCCGGGACAGACAGGATCTGTGTTGTTCCTGCTCTCTGCTGAGGGGGCAGGGACGAACCAGCTCCAGGGTTCGGGGAACAAATCGGGGTGCTGAGGGGAATAACACTGGGATTACAGAAGGGGTTGGATCAGAGGGGATCTTAAATCCCATCTTGTTCCACCCCTGCCATGGGCAGGGACCCCTTCCACCATCCCAGATTGCTCTGACCTGGCACTGGACACTTCCAGGGATGGAAGCATCAGCCTGAGCAGACAAATGTAATTTATTGACACAACAGAGCAGCCCTGAGGTTTGGTACAACCCCTTCCAAACATGGCCCTTGCCCTCCTTGAGCTGGGCCCTGACTCTGAGGAACGATGGCATGTTTGTGCTGGAAGTGGCTTCCCACGGCCAGAGGGCAGGGCTGGATGGGATTTTGGGAAGGAATTCCAGGCTGTGAGGGTGCTGAGCCCTGGCACAAGGTGCCCAGAGAAGCTGTGGCTGCCCCTGGATCCCTGGAAGTGTCCAAGGCCAGGTTGGATGGGGTTTGGGATGGTCAAGGCATCCTTGTCCATGGCAGGGGTGGAAGGAGATGATCTTTCAGGTCCCTTCCAACCCAAATTCCACGATTCTGTGGGAAACCCCTTCCCTGGAGCTGCATCCCACGGGTCAGCTCACGACCTGCCAGGGATTCCCCCGGCTGTGAGTGGCATTAGATGTGTCCCACAGATGGAGGGGACACGTCCCCGGCCACAACTCCGTGCTACATCGCGCCTCATTGCCAAAAATTTCTCCGTGCAAATCCCCGGGATGCTCTCGGCGCTGCCGGAGCTGAGCTCCGCTATCGAGGCAAATTAGCGAACGCTAATGAGCTCCCAGCGCTGCTCCTGCCGCCGGCCCGGCCCTGGATTACACCACAGGCTCTAAGCCGCTTACTCGGGCTGCAGGGCTGCGAGCAGGCAGCTTCCCAAACACTCCGGAGCCTCTGCTCTGGAGCGGCAGGATGGAAGCTCGCAAAGAATTCCCTGCCCCGGCTGCTCCCGGCCGATGGCCGCGACGCCCCGCTGATGCCGCAGAGCTTTTGCTGTCAACCCTGCCACTCCCAGCGCATCCAGGAGCTGCGGGATTTCTCCGCGCTGCTAAACGAAGTAAAACTCGGCAACCTTGGTTAATTTAACCCCAAGGCGCCGGTTTGACGCCTCGGTGCGGCAATGCTGGGTGCAGGCTTTGCCGAGTCCTGGGAACAGGGACGGGGGCTGTTTGTGGGATGTCACGGGGGTCCCCGACCTTGCGCTCGCCCTCCGAGCTCCGGAGGATGCTTCGCTCGCGTCGCCATGGAAATGCGGCGCGGGAGGGGGGATGCGAGATCTGCTGCTGCCATCTCCTGGAGGAGCCGGGATGGAGAAGAGGGGGTTTAGGAAGAGGAAGGAGATGTCCCGGGCAGAGCACAGCGCAAACCTGGGCGGGGATGTTGGTACAGAATGGTCCGGGCGCAGCAGAGCTCACCTGGGGCCACCGGATGCTGGCAGAAAGTCACCCTGAATCTGCGGGCTGTCCCTGAAAACATTAACAATTCCAATGGCTGTGACCCCGAACCATAAAGTCATTAAAGCTGGAAAAGCCCTCAAAGATCATCCTGTCTAATCATTTACCCAGCACTGCCAAGGCCACCACCGACCATGTCCCCAAGTGCCACATCCACACAGCTTTTAAATCCTTCAAGGGATGGCGACTCCAGCACTGCCCTGGGCAGCTGTGCCAGGGCTGGACAAACCTTTCCATGGAGAAATTTTCCCAATATCCAATTGTTGAGGGTTAAGTCTCCTGTAGAATTCCCCCCCCCCCCTCCCAAGTTGCTAGGAGACTAAATGCTGAGTACTTAACCTGGACAAAAAGAAGCTGATCACTTAGTTTGGGGGAGGGAAAAAAAGCTCCGGGAGAGAGAGCTGAGGATGGGGGTCGGGTGTCTCTGGTCTTCCGGGGAGCACAGATCAGGGGCTGCTGGCTGCTGGAGTCCACGGTTAACGAAGGAGTCTGGTCCTGGGAATTCTACCGTCTGTTGGAGTATCCAGGAATTCGGAGTTTCTTCGCTGTCCTGCTGGATTTTGGGTGAGCCCGGTCCCGCCGCTGCGGCTTCTCCGGCACTGCCACCTCTGCCTGCCGAGGACACCCCCTGCCTGCGGAGGACAATCCACCGCGCCCGGCTTCCAGCCATCAGCGCCGGAGCTTCCACCGTGTGCCCTCGGGGTTCTTGGTTCTGTTCTACTATTGTTATAATTGCTGTTGTTTTTTTGTCTGTCCTGTTATATTTACTAGTAAAGGACTGTTATTCCTTTTCCCCACAGCTCTGACGGAAAAGTTTTTTTTTTTTTTTTTTTTTCTTCCAAATTATAATAACACGGAGGGAAGGATTCAAATTCCTCATTTCCTAGAGAGGCCTGCCTCTCCATAGCAGACACCTGTCTTTTCAAAACCAAGACACCAATCTAAACCTCCCCTGGCGCAGGCTGAGGCTGTTCCCTCTCCTCCTGTCCCTGTTCCCTGGGAGCAGAGCCCAAATCCCCCCGGCTGTCCCCTCCTGTCAGGGAGTTGTGCAGAGCCACAAGGTTCCCCCTGAGCCTCCTTTTCTCCAGGCTGAGCCCCTTTCCAGCTCCCTCAGCTGCTCCTGGTGCTCCACACCCTTCCCCAATGTCCTTTCTGTCACCAGCAGCCCAGAAGTGCCCCAGCAGTGCCAGCACAGGGGACGGGCACTGCCCTGGCCCCGCTGCCACGCTCAGTACCGTGACAAACCAGGATCATGCCCAGAACTGTCCACCTTCTATTTTGGGAGCTTTGGACACATCCTGTGCCCGGCTGACCTCCCTGAGAGGAGCCTGTAGGGTTGGTGGGGTCATCCCCAGGATGGAGAGCGGCTGGGGGGTGGCTGCTCTGGGAAAGAGAGCTCCCCGAAGGGGTTAACCCCACCCTGAGCGCGCCGATGGAAGCGGCAGCGAGAAGGGAACAAAGGCGGCAGCGCAGGGCGCAGATGGGAGGGGATGGGTGTGAGGTTCCTGCGCTTCGCGTGGAGGCACCACCACGAGCGTGGGACGAGCTGGAGCTGCAGCTCAGCCTCGTTTCTCAGGGTTACGACCAAGAGCCGCAGCTTTGCTGCGCTTTCCCAATCCGTTCCCGTGCTCCCTGCCAGCAGGAGCTCACAGGGAGCCCAGCCCACAGGACGGAAAGCTCAGCTCCTGGCGGTGAAGGTGACACGGGCACGGAGGGGCAGGAGATGGGAGACACGGCCTGGGTTCCTGTGACTGACCGTTTTAGGGACAGGGTGACAGGGGCTGGAACATGGGATTGCTTGTGCTAAAGGCCAGAAACACCGAGGTATTGAATGATTTTAAATGAGGCAGCCTGACCCTGGGCTTGGTCGCCATCACCCAGTCCTCAGGAGCTGCCACGCTCCTGTGGGTCTCCTTGTCCCATCCTGGGTTTTTGGTTTGTTGTTTTGGTTTTTTTTTTTTTTTTTTTTCCTCCAATGTTCCTGCATTAGAGATGAGAGAAATCTGAATTCTTGCAAATTTCCTGCAGGGGTTGTCCCATCCCAGCCTTCTCCTTGCCGGACATCCTGGCCCCGCGATCCCGCTGATCCCCTGGGACACCTGAGGCCATCCCTCCCCAGAGAGCTCCTGCCAAGTGGGAGAAGTTCCCACACAGCATTCCAGAGGAGCCTTTTCCTAGCAGGACGGGGAAAAAACAAACCCACAGCGGTGTCCCCCAGCTTTTCTGGGTGTGGGAGATGGTGCAAAGGAACCAGCAGGACCAGGATATCCATGTCCTGCTCCGAGACTCCTGATCCCAGAGTCTCTCCTCTGCTCTTAATTCCATGCTGGCAGGAATTTTCCCCCGACACAAACCAGGAATCTGTGTCCTCTGCAGGGTCCCCAGCTCCACCAGGCCAGGAGGGGCTTTAGGGGGTGCCCATCCCTCCTACAGCTCACCTCTGAGCACACAGCGAGATCCCCACTGCAACCATCCCAACCCTGCTTTTAGGTCATCTCAGACAGATTTCAGGCCACTAAAAGGTCTGGAAAAGAGAAAAGCGAGGGGAATTGTTCCTCTCTGCTGCTGGACTGCATCCCACAGCGCAGGGCTGCACAGGACCTGTGGGGTTTAGGGATAACCAGCTCAGCTGGTTCACTTCACAAAGGGAAGGGCAGGTCTTTGACTCCAGAGGAGAAACAGACTGGGTGACTGGACAACGAATAAATCTGTTAATTTTTTCCTCAAATCTCATCCCAGTGGGAGAAGCCTTTCAAAGAATCTTTTTGGTTTGGGTTGGACCTTAAGCCTGTCTCATTCAGGGACACTTTCCACGCTCCCAGATCTCTCCAGGCCCTGTCCAGCCTGGCCTGGAACCAGGATGGGTGAGGAAAGCAAAACTAAACCTGGCCCAGGTGGGCTGGGAAGGGCTGGGGCAGTCCAGGTGTGGGATTTTATCCCAGGGCAGATGAGGAGCCTCCAAAACCAGGCCCAAGCAGCAGCTGATGTCACTCTTTGTTCCACCTTGTCCTCAGGGATAGAAAATGTCACATTTGATGTATCCAGAGAGATCATAAAATGTTCTTCTGTCTTTAGGGCAGGAAGGAGATATTTCCCCTCTCCTTTGTTTTACTTTTGTATCAAAGAAGATGAAAAGAATTAAAGTTTTGTGCTGTAGGCATAAGACTTCCCTTGGTATCAGCTTTTTTTTTTTTTTTTTTTTCAGGGATCCCTGCAGCCATAGATTGGAATTAATGATCTGGATTTGCTTTTGGGGTTAAAAAGAAAGAAATCTGTGAATGCAGAACGTGGCTGTTCCTGTGCAGAGGGGAATATTGCGGCTTTGTGATTCACTGCCATCTTGTGATATTTAACGTTTTCCTAAAATGATGAACATGCAACATGAATTAGAACAGAACCCCAAACAAGAAGAAAAAAACTCCAAATCTGTTCCTAGTATCCATAGTTACAGAGAAAACTCAGAGACCTTGAGGGTGATGGGTAGAAAAACTCCTATCAAATGAAAATAAATAAAATGAGAAGTTGTGGCATTTGTTGCTTTTAAGTTTATTTTTTAACCTGTAAACACTTTGCATAAACTCCATTCTTCCATCAGACAAGAGGCTGGAGTTTTCCTTGATGAGATCTCACCTTGTGTGTGTTCTGGAGGTTTTCAATCTTTTTTCTTTCACCCGTTGCCTTCGGGTGGAACGGTGAAATTAGGACAAGTTCGCTCCAATGAGCTCATAATTACTGTAATTATTATTCCTTCCGTGTACAGACAGAGTACCTGGGAGTCCTGTGCTACTTCAGGGGGAAAAATGCTGCATAATGCACGGCAAAGTTTTACAGAAAATAGGGAGTTTGTTGAAAGTCAGGTAATAGGGGAATGTTCCACCTTTTTTAACTGATGAGATTGGACAAAGCAGCAGCAGCAGACAAAATATCACCACAATCCTGTCTTTTGCAAAGAGGGGCAGCAGGAGGGGCTGCCCTTGCCCATGGCCAGTTTTGATGAGAGATTTGCACATGCATCATCCCAAAGTGAGGAGCCCAAAATCCACTGCCCAGAATTTTACTGCATTGACCATTTTACCGGTGTTCTAGTGCCCTGTATTCGGTGCTGGCTGTGCCAGACCGTCAGGGCTCAGCCCCAGCTGAGTGCCACAGAACCACAGGCTGAAAGTGCTAAAAGTGAGGAAAGTCATGGCTTGAGAGCACAGAATGATTTGGGAAGGGACCTTAAATCCCATCCAGGCCCACCTCCTGCCATGGGCAGGGACAACTCCCACTGTCCCAAGTGTCTCCAAGCCCCATCCAACCTGGCCTTGGACACTGCCAGGGATCCAGGAGCAGCCACAGCTTCTCTGGGCTCCCTGTGCCAGGGACTCATCACCCTCACAGGGAACAATTCCTTCCCAATATCCCATCTCTCCCTGCCCTCTGGCAGTTTGAAGCCATTCCCTGTGTCCTGTCCCTCCATCCCTTGTCCCAAATCCCTCTCCAGCTCTCCTGGAGCTTTAGGCACTGAAAGGCTGGAGGGAGATGAAGTTTAACCCCCAAACACTGGGGTTTACGAGGGATTAGGAGTGGACAGCATTCCAGTACCCCCAGATTGTTCCACCTCTCCCCAGCACCCTCAGCCACCCCAGGAGAGTGGGGACAAATCCCAGCTCAGCCAGGACACCCTGGGGTGCTCCCTATTTCAGTTCCAGCAGGGAGGGAACACCTCTCTTCCCAGCAGGTGTCTCTTTGGGATATATTAAATGCATGTTTGGAATTCAGCCAGTGAAGTAATTTTGGGGGCACAGCCCTGAATTTCTTCCCCCCTCCACTTCCACAGACACAGACTGAAACAGCAGTTTGGTTTTGAATTGCCTCATTTATAAACCATCCAAACAAATGGCCTGAAGCAATTGTGTTCCAGACTTTCAACTGCCTCCGGGGACTTTGGAAGTGAATTCCTAGAAAATACCAAAACACTCCTTGAATAGAAAGCGGAGCTGCAGTCGAAGAGTGGGGGGCTGTTCCCCAAGGCACAGGGTCAGAGCTCCAGCACCCACCTGTCCTCACGTCCTGCAGCCACTCAGGACACTCAGAGAAGTGCAACAATTCCTTCCAGGCAGAGCAGAGGTCATTCCACGGGAGTTTTCAGAGGAGCTGGAAGGCCACTCGTGTTTTTTGTTACCTACACGTTTTTCTCCTGGCTCATGTAAATCCCCAGCCCCACAATTCACATGCAGAAAAGCACCCCAAAATGAGAGGAAAATGGGGTTTCCTGAGTGCTGATGCAGCTGAGTGAAAAGAACAGGGATGGAAATGGTGGGAGAGGATCAGGAGAGCAGAGCAGCTGCTGGCAGTCACAGTCATGTCTTACCCCAACCACATCCCTGTCCATCTCCAACACAAACCTCTGCAATTCTTTCAATACTGTTGATTTTATTACAAGAGTAATTTTAGACAGAACAAAGAAAATAACGGCAAAGCCAAATATTTTTTACAAATTTAATCTGAAATCCCTAAGTAAGAGACTTTACAAGCCTCAAGTGTTAAATAACCTCTTTGCTGGCTGTGGTTGTACAGCACTCAGGATGTGCTGATCTTTCACACCAACACGTGGTGCTGGTGGAACTCCACTCTGCTGCACTCTCACATCCAGCAGCAGTGCAGAGATTAAAAGGAAATGTTTCCTTCCATTGTTTTATTGCTGTCTCATCCCACTGATAACGTGGCTTTTAGTCTGCTCGAGTTATCTCTAAGTTTGGCAGAGACAAAAACTTCTTGTCCTCCCCAATTACTGTTTATCCACATAAACCCTGCTGATTTCAGAGAGGAGAATGAATGAATGGTTTTAAAAATAAATATTCTTACGTAGGAAACACACTGACCCGTGCAATTAATACATTAAAAATCATTAACCTGGAACATTAATTGCATGACTCAGAGTGTCTGAAGGCCTCAGACAACCCCAGCCCGTGGCCTCTGTGTTCTGCAGGTTTGGGGGTTTTAAAATAAAAACTTCAGACACTCTGAGCTGGCTCTGACTTCAAAGGATGAATCACCAGGATCTGCTTGGTACCAGCAGAACTGGCCTGAACAATGAATGAGCCCAGTTAGCCCTTCCCTGGAGGGGTTTCTGTCTCTTGGCTACAGGGAAATGATGCAGCTTATCTGCAAGCAAACTTTTCGTATTACATAAACCAAGGAAAGCATATTTATACAGCAAAGGTTTCCTGAAATAGCCCCTGGAATTTTTAACAGGGCAAGCATTCATTCCAGAGTTGCAGGATATATTTCAGAAAGAACAAAGACACACGTCGAGTATTTTCTTTTTACTCTTTCCTTCCAGTGTGGGTACAGCAGCCAAAACCTACACACCTATGGCAGTGTCCATCACAAAGTTAAACAGCTCCACGGTGCAGAGCAAGCCTGGAGAATCCTGAATGCAATCAATCCCAAATCTCTTTGACACAGACAGCAGAATCCACAAACAATAAGAACTTTGTTTATAGCAACACGAGACCGGCTGCCAAGGGATAAATTACTGATCTTCCTGGGTTACAGGTGCAGCAGTGTTTGAGTTCCTGGCCAGTCTCCTGGACAATCAACTCAACCATTTAACACCAGCTCTAACAGAAGGAAAAAACCAAATTTCTGAGTTTGCAGCCGATGCTTCCAAAGAGCATCCTACCTTCAGGCACCACGAGCGGACTGGGGAGGTCCTCGTTTGCTTTTAATTGTGTGGTTTATTCATCAAGAGGTTAAACCCCTGCAGAGTCGCTCTCAGGCCAGCGTTGGAGCCACAGCTCTGCTGTCGGGCTGGAGGTTGATGAGGGAGTTGCTGGCCTGGGCCAGCTCTGCGATGGAGACTCGGCCTCGCTGCTTGATGTACTTGGCCACGGCTGCCATCTCCTCTGCGGTGATGTAGATGAACTTTCCCCTGTCATCAATCACGCCTGCAGTGCAAAGACAGGACCCTGCATCAGCACTGGGGCTCCCCAACAGGCAGCACTCTCTGCTTTGGGAAGGGATTTGGGAAGGGTTCCAGCTGCTGAGGCAGCTCTCCCTCTCTAGGCCAGGCGGGTTTTTATCTCCTGGCCACTGCTGGGTGCTGGAGCAGAGCTGTGCCAGCTGCCCAGGGCCCTGGGAACGCTCCTCTTGCTCAAAGAACATGTTCTGTGCACTGGGAACAGCTGGCTGGGAGCTCCACAGCAGCTGCTGCAGGTGCCTCGTTTTTATGGAATCACAGACTGTCCTGAGCTGGAAGGGACCCACCAGGATCATTGATCCAGCTCCTGATCCTGCACAGACACCCCAACAATCCCACCCTGTCCCTGGGAGCGTTGTCCAAACCCTCCCGGAGCTCTGGGAGCCTTGGGGCCGTGCCCATTCCCTGGGGAGTCTGGGGAATGCCCAGCACCCTTTGGGGGAAGTATTTTGCCTGAAATCCAACATAAATCCCCCTGGGACAGCTCCAGCCCTTCCATGGGTCCTGTCACTGTCACAGAGAGCAGAGATTACAGTTACCCCTGGGGAGGAAGTTGCACAGTCTGCTGAATCTCCCCTCAGCCTTTTCCAGGCTGACCAAGCTGAGTGTCCTCAGCTGCTTTTCACATGGATTCCTCTCCAGACCCTTCCCCATCCTGGTGGCCCTGCTTTTTCGGTGCTCATGTTCTCAGCTCAGGCAGCTGGTGGAGAAAAGCAGAGCAGGAGGCTCCAGGAGGGCACTGAGAGCCCTCCTGGGGCCCAGCTCAGCCCTTCCAGCTTCCCCTCTGAAAGGGAATGCAGCTCAGTTTCCAGATTTCTGTTGCTCCAACCAGGCTGAGAACAGAACTCTGTTTTTATGGAATTTACACCAAGGCAGAGCCTCCCTGGCTTTGGGCACAGCCAGCCAGGACAGCACACATCCTCCTCCCTGGATCCCAAGTGCTTTCAGGGCATTTACAAAGCTTCCACATGTGCTTGGCTGAGAGAGTTGTTCTCCAGCCACAAGCACAAGATCAGGTCAGTAAATGTTTGTGCTGGCACCTTCCCCTTGGAAAGAACGAGGCTGCCCAGCACTAAACCAGCCTTGCTCATGTTCCATCTCTGCTGCCATTCCAATTTGGACTGGCTGGGTACAGGGCTGGGAACAAGCACCGCACTGACTCCAGCATCCTGCAGCACTCCGGGATGTTTGCCTCTCCCACATGTCACACCCCGATCCTGGCTTTAACCACCAGGCTTGGAAACCACCCCAAATCATCCCAGTGATCCTCTCAAATGCACATTTCAGAAGGCCCCATCTGCAGGTGGCTGCTCAGTGACCCCAAAAGGCCTTCAGCAGATGGGTAAATAAATAAAATGTAAATATCTAGCTGTCAAGTCCTACTAGATCCTTAACACAGGAATGACACTGGAATTCTCTGTCTGCCACAGGGAAGGCGTTTTCTGCACCACCACCACCTCTTCAGCAGCTACAGAAAGATCCCCTTTGTGCTTTGGCTGTCACCTGTCAGGGTGCCATCTGCCATCAGGTCCTGGATTCTGTTAATCGCATCCTGTGCAGAAGAGAAAATGGAATTAACACACCGTTCAAAAGGGAAGCAAAAAACGTTTCACGTGTTCAGATAAACTGCAGAGGTTCACACTGAAATCCCTCGGGGTTAAGGAATTCAGTACTCCCACACAGGGAGATGCAATTGACCTTTTGGTCTTAGAGGGATGATTTTTTTGGCATTTTGGGATGTTCAAATTAATTACCCTATTCCTTAACAACTGATTTTTATTGCCGTTACTTGGCTGTTTCAAGGAGCAGGGGCTTATAGGAATCTTCCCATGGAAAGGCTGTGCAGTGCCATGGAGTTCCATGAAGCACACTGAGATCCTTCTCCAAGGTCCTTGCTCAAAAATTCCACGTTTTTTGATCTTTTTCTGCTCCTTTTTGGAGCAAACCTTTCCTACTAACCCAAATAAACAACTTGTTGAATTTATAGCTGGGTTTACTCTACAGTTACTCCAAGCATGCAGCCCCACTGCACCTTAAGAGTTGGTTCCTACAGTTCCACCTCTCTTTCTTGTTGCTATACAACTGCAGAAGGAAATTGTAATTTAGAATTTAACCAGATAAATCCCTTTAAGTAATCCACTGCACACTTAAATGGAGTTCTAGTTTAGAGGGAGGCAGGGGCCCAGCAAAAGTGAGTACTTCCACCCCAAAAGTGGTTCTTACCTGTGTCCTTAAACCCAGATGTGAAGCCAAATCCTCCAGCTGGATCACCTTTGTTTTCTGTGGAAACAAACAAGAGTTAAGCTGATGAATGAGAAAGTTGGGATTTTTTTTTTTTTTTTCCTCTCTGGTCAAATAAAAAATGCATTAACCAGACAAAGCAGAACCTGTGCCTGTAAGTAACTTTTCCTAGTAAGCACTTTCCTCTGATGAAAAGCTCTCAAGTTACCTAAAGCTCTGTGGAAAGACTGAGTGCTCTGACCCACTTAGGGCAAGACTCAAACACATCTGCCAGCGCTGATCCTGGACTTTTCCTTACATTAGGATGGGCACAAGGAACAGCCATGACTCTGTTCCCCCACCTCCTGAGTTTCTCAGCTGCTGCCTTTAATTTCCAGTGTGTTTTATCAAGATCCCTTTCCTCTTTGAGGGATGTTTGAAAGCACCTTTTAAAAAGATCACTGGTGTGTTATCAGCACTTACATAAAACCCAGGCAAGACTGGCAGAATTAAGTGCTTCAGTCTGTTTTACTGATGTCATGTGTAATAATGCCATAATAATCTTCCTAAGCAAGCCAACACCTTATTAAAATTGTCAGTGCTGGAACTGCAAAATTGTCATTTCTCTTTTGATGGATTCTTCCTGCAGCTTTTCTCAGTCAGGGCACAGCCACCACTGCTCACATCTGGTTTTGTGCTTCTCTGTAGCTCCAGAGAAAACACCTGCAGTGCTTGCCTGGAGCTACTTGGTTCCTGTTCTCTCCTCTGCCAACGTTTTAGGAACTCCTCTGTTTAGTTGCAAAAGGATGCAGTGTTTGTAAGGAGTTTGGAAGAGACAAAACTGTTGGAAAACTCAGTTAATATTCAGGACTACATTCCTAAAATCCATGAATGTACAGCCACAGGAGCTGCATCTCCATTAACAAACTAAATACTTCAAAGAATAAAGTCCTTTGTTTCTGGTCTTGAGAGCATACTGGCAGGCCACTGAAGAAATAAAAGAGAGGCTGAAATAGATTAATCTGTTTCATTAATAAAATCAGACCAAAAAGAAAGCCACAGTCAGATTTAGTAGTTGTGAAGTTCGATGCAGCCAAGCTAGAGAACTGAATACCATGGACTGAACACATGGAACTGGAACCAGTCCATGGAATTCAGTTCTCAGAGCTGGGAACTGCCAACATTCGTCACATCTTCTTTTAAAGGGACTGGGGGGGGTTGGTGAAAAGCCACATGAACAAGAAAAACCAGGACTTAAACCTTCACTTGAAGATATTCCCCCTCAATGACCGAGTTTAGTGGAAGCTTTCCAGGACAGATCCTGTTGGGAATGAGAGCCCGAGGGGGTGGGGTGGGATTAGGATGCAACCCCCACACTCTGGAATACAACACTCCCTGAGGTCCCAAGGGAATTAAAACACTTCTCCACGTGCATCATGTTCTAGAGACAGGCTTAACTTTCCTTCAGCAACACAAACACATCCACATTTTCCTGAATTAATTTCATTTTAGGGGTCCTCAGAGAGCAAGAGGCTGCATTTTGCTTCCAACACCCTTAAGAATGAAAGCACGGGGTGAGCTATCTCCAGTCAATAATACTAGAGTAAGAAATCATTCAACAGAAGGGCTAAATTCAATTTAATTCTTTAAAAAATGCCAATTACTCTTAATTTACACATTTCTTTCAGACAGCTACGAGCAGCTCAGCACTGCTTCCTGTCAATGGTTTCTGTGAACAGAGCAGAAGATGAGGGCAATACATAATCTATACATTAAGCACACATTCGAGATTAAAGAAAAATACTTAAAACTTGTGAAAGAAAGCGATGCCCCAGTTCTGCAGCTCAGCTCTGCAGAGGAAATCAGGTGTCAAATATTCAGACTTCGGTTTCCAGCCCAGGTTTAATTTCTCTGACGTCAAGATGAAGTGACTGATATAAAACTTAGTGCTGAAACACTGAACTGGGAGTTTGTGACTAATCTGGTCCAGCCACCACAACCCCTGGGGCAATGGGAAGAGTCTGCCCTGGCTGTGTCATCCCTTGGAAGCCTCCCAGTGTTTGTGGAAGGTCCCAAGGGAGACTGGAATCTCCTTTTTTACCTAGAGAGGCAAAAGAGAGGCAGAGAGCAGCCCAGTAGAGCTTTGGAGGGCTCTGCATTGAGCTCTTGTCCAGAAGTGCCTGGAAATCACTCCAAAGGACTCCCTGAGGAGAGTTATCCATGAGGCAAACCACAAAATCCAGGAGATAAATCTGCTCTAAGTGCAGGGTTTTGCTGGGATGTGCAAAACCAGCCCAAAGGGTGAGATTTTGGAATACAAAATGATTAGCAGCTCACTAAGTATCCAAGTGATTTGCTTGCTAGAGAAGCCTTTCACACACTTCACCCATCCTGAGAGTTCAGATTCCAGTAAAGGAAGAAAGGGATTCATTAGGATAAAAGATTTGCATGACAGTGTTGGAGTGAGAGGAGAAAAATTTGTCTGACCTTTGATACAGCCCCAGTGGAGGGCGTTTGCCCTCACAGCTCAAAAGCACAAACCCTCACGAGCACAGCCCAGGTTTAAACACAACGGGATGAAAGGGAGAATGACACACCCCGGTTAGAATGAGGGAGCACTGAGACAACACCGGAGGCTGCACGGATAGAGAAAGTGAGGGAAGCACAGGTAAAACCGGGATTGAGCTTTCCAGGCCCTAAAACACCCTCCTGGTACAGCTCTCCTTCCTGCTGAGCTCACAGGGAGAGACGGTTTTTAAATCAGTGGCTGATGTTCAGAAATAAAAAAGCCTGAATGTCCCAAATGCCAATCCACAGCAAACATTGCTTCCATAAACTCTGAGGGAGACCCACCAGGCGTGTCTTACACCACAGGGCAAGAGCCACATCCTGCCCCAAAAGCCAGGACCCAGCTGGAATGAAACAATTTTAGCAATGATGGATGTGCTGGTGCTGGTTCAGTAAATAACACTTATTGAAGGTATGAAGGTATCACTTTTGTTACTTGTTGAATATTTAAATAAATGAAAGAGGAAGGAAAGATGTCCCTCTTTGACAAAAGGTTATCTCACACCATCGAAGGAGAAAAACCAAAGGCACCTTACCTTAACATATTCCAGGAATTCCATAAGAAAGCTGCGAGACTGGAGACAGCGAGGAAAACAATTGTTATTTTAAATTCACGAGCATTAAATGCATCGAAAACTTGCTGAGTATAAACGCTATAAAAGTGTTTAGAATTGCATAATTCCTAAGTATTAACTACACACACTGAGAGATTGAACTGGGAAGAAAAATAATTTAGATTTCATCCTCACAAAGGATTTCTGACAGGTATTTTGTGAGACAGAATGTGGCTCAGGTACAATTGAAGTATTTCCTGAAAGGTTTTCATACAACTTTTTTCTTCTTCCTATCATAAATACCCTGAAATAACGACATCTGGGTGAGTTCAAGCATCACTAAGTCCCACACCAAGGACATTCTGTGCAGAGGAAAACCCAGTGACTCAGGACTTGCAGATGGCCAAGTGCAGCACAGCTGCACAGCACCCATGGAGGTTCAAGCATTTGAAAGCATTTCATGCACCTGAAATCCAGTGCATTAAAGTGAGCAGCTCCACTTAAGAGGCAAAGCAAACGGTGTGCATTGAAATAAAAAGGAGCTCAGGTTACCCTGCAACTCTGGAAATCAATCAGCCTTAATTACCTGGTGAGCTCTGGAGTCAGGAGCTTGATTTTCAGCACAAGCAGCCCCAACAACACAAGGCAGAGTCAGCTTCTCTAACAGGAGACTGAAGTGGTTCAGTACCTCAGCCACCACGAGGCCAGGGTGACTACTTAACTTCTTTCTCATTTCTGCTCTCTCCAAATAACTCTGTACCTGTTATTATTTCTGAATATGACTTTTAAATCGCCTGCAAGTCAAATTCTACCTCCCCACCCCTACCAAAGTTATCTCAGGTTGAGATCCAGGCATCATCAACTGCCTGCCAAGCTCTTTTAGGTGAGGAACACCCTTCTCTGCTCTGACATGGAGGGAGATTCATTTCTCCTTGACAGGCAGCTGTAGGAACATGGACAATCAACACAATCCAGCTTTAAAGGGTGCTTGAAGTGGAACACATCAACATTTAGGGATAATCTCATCTCCTAACAGGACAGGTACAGATTTTTGAAGGAACTGCCAATAAAGGTGTGCATTTTGCATGTTAGGGAATTCCCCATCACCAGACAGAACTTTTTTTGGTGTTAATCCTGGTCTGATGAAGGAATTTCTCTTGATGGGCAAGGGTCCATAGTGAGAACCTGTAACGAGTCAATGGTGCTTGACACAATCTGCTGTGCTCAAAGCCACTCTCAGTCACACTAAAGCAAATCCACTTAATTCCAGAGTCTCTTCAGCAGAGGAGCAAATGCACACATAGCTCTGAAATAAATCCCTTCCCAAGAAATGCGCTGGACAGCTCAAATTGGCAGCTACAACCCAAGAGCAATTCTAGGATGTGACAGGAAATAAATTGCGTCTAACAGGTTTTCACCAGACAAAACAAGAGCTCTGCCTCTCACAAAAGCAAAACTTTTTCAGGTTTGCTGTGATTTTATATCAAGTATCACTTTTCAACCACCATCCCCAGCAGCTCTGCAGGCAGCAGAGTGGGTTCGTCCTGAGGATTTCCTTATCAGAAGCCTTTTGAGGCAAGAGCTTGGTTTTTAATTTGATTTCACAGCAGCTCTCTTGATGTAGAAAATAAAGCCAAACCCAAGTAATTGTCCCCAAGGTCTGTGGGCACTTTCAAACTCCAAATTCAGCTTTACTGGCTCAGTCTCTGTGGGTAAGGCAGAGCTGCTGACAGTGAGAGATTACCTGAGTTCCAGAATGAGTTTTATTTCAGTTCTTAGACACAGGGAGGACAGAACTCATTTCCAGCAAGTTCCCTCACAACTCCAAAATAACCCGTAGGAGTCTGGTATGAGGAAGAGCAGCCTTCCCCAGGAAGAATCCAGGGTCAACCTGTGCCACAGACTTAATTTAGCTTTCACAAGCAAAAACCTTTGGCTGACTTCTACTTTCAATTCATTTTACACGAGGCAGAACGCAGCAAGTCTAACAAGAGAAGGGGAACTGCAGAACCAGCCCCACGTACCTGTTCCTCTGTCATTGATTCTTCAACCCCTTCCTCTTCAACTACGAAACTCTCCTTCAGCTTCAGGTACTCTTCATATTCTCTCTTCTCCTCTTCTTCCTTTGCCTTCCTTTTCTCCTCTTCCTGGACAGAAAAGATGACAAGTGGTCAGTCTGCTCTTTCCCAAGTCAGGTCTTAAGCGAAGCAGCATCTTCTTTCTCTGCACACAAAAAGTTTTTAAGATGAACCCAAGCTGTCCCTTGATGGCACCGGCAGTTTCAGAAGCCACCCCTGAGGCAGAGACCATCTCACACCCAGGGCTGGCTCCTACCAGAGCTGACAGAGGGCAGAAAACCACTCTTAAATAGCAACCTGCCTGCCCCATTTGCATGAATCTGCTGCTTCTGACAGGAAGTCCCTGCCCCTCCCTGCACTTTGATGCAACGTCCACATTTTTGGTTACACTGGCCCCAGTTCTGCTCTGCCACTACAGGACGCTGGGAGTGCTCACAAGGAACACTGGAGTTAAACTGGTGGAGAGAAAAAGCCAGTCTGTAAAAGTTTCGAGTGAAATCAAGTTTTCAAGGAAAATCTCTTTCCTATGAAAATTTTCTTCCAGTGAACTGTGCCTACATGGAATAGAAATTATTATTATATAAAGTATTTTAGGTACAGGAGGCAAGGCATGATTGGATTAACAAACGGGGGATTTTTACATGTTGTTTGTTAAAAGCTTCAGGCTTTTAGTTATCTGCAATAAAAAAACCTTCCATGGCCTACCCTGAAATAAATATTAAAGCCTTAAAGCCCACAATAAAGCTGACCCAGAAAACTCCAGTGACATGGTGATGCCTAGTTCTGTGGAATTCACACCTTCACAAATCAAAATGGTGATTGAAGGTTTGGGACTGTGACAGATTACTTAGAAAATGTTTCAGATGAGAACAGGTTTTTACTGGGAACTCCTAAATTTGCAGCTTGCCACTATTTTCATTTAAAATCTGGTTTGCTCTTCTCTGAGAGAAGGCTGGACTAACTTTGAAAGTTGGACTTGATGATCTCAGAGGCCTTTTCCGATCTAAAAGATTCCCTGGCTCACAGAGAAAGAAAGTGTTTCCCTACAGGGCAGTTTCTTCCACAGAGGAATCTATGTTTGTGCAGCACCTGGTACAAAGAGATTCCAAAAGGATCTGGCCTCTGCCTCCATCACATTCCAGGGGCTGATTAAAACAAACAGAGGAGTTCTTCAAATTTCAGTGACAATCCCAGGGCATTCCTCTCTCATTAGCAGAGGAATCAACCTTTGAAAGAACAACGGTATTGATTTCTAAATGCTTGTCATGACTTTTACATTAATATGGCAATTGCTCCCTTAAGTAGCTGGAATGTAAATATTTGTTCCATTAAAACAGGGAGAGACAGGAACAGGTCATTCAGTATATAGAAAATATATCCATATTTTAAAAAAGATGCCCTTTGATAGAAAACAAAGAGAATTTGGTCTCGTTTTTGTTTCATCAAATTCCCAGAAAGGCAGGAGAAAGAATCCTGCCAACATCCTAGAATGAGAAAAACAGGACTGAAAGCATCTTAGTGTATCTGCAAAGCCAAATTCATTTTTTAAACTGCTATCTCATGAAAAATCTACAGACCTGAGGAAGCTCTTGAGACAAAACAAGATCATTTTTGGGTCATTCATCACCACAACAATTAATCCAACAGCAGATTTTTTTTTTTCCTTATATGCACTCCAGATGCCAAGAACAACATAACCATATTTCATTTGGAAGCAACAGCAATTGTTCTTTTCCTGTAAGTGCATTAAATTTAAT
Source organism: Hirundo rustica (assembly GCF_015227805.2). NCBI lineage: Eukaryota > Metazoa > Chordata > Aves > Passeriformes > Hirundinidae > Hirundo > Hirundo rustica. The sequence goes on along the minus strand of NC_053454.1, from coordinate 1,876,759 downwards.
CTTGATCCTGGAAAGACAAGAATAACGTTCCTCCCCTGGTCTACTAGAGAGGTCGTAATTCAGCAGGATTTGAAATGAGGAAAAAAAAAGAAACAATCACAAAGCCTCAAAATTGCTTTTGGTAAATAATTTCTAGATGGTTCTGCAAAAAACGATCAGAAGACGGTGTCCCATTTTTAACTGAGAGCAACAATAACTAAAGCAGATTTTCCTGCTTCTGGAAGGTCTAACAAACGAGCAGGGCTTTTTCCTGTGGTCCTTCCTCACCTGACAAACAGCACCTTGCATTTTTTGCAAGTATCCCAGCACGTTGCTAACAGCACTTCCATTCCCAACACATGCAGGAAAGCAGCCCTGCTGTGAGACTGGCAAAGCACTCAGCTCCCAGCCCCTCTTTTGCCAACAGCAGTTTGCTTTCCAGATGCTGAATTTTGATCAGCAGAGCATTTCCAGGTGCTCTGAGCCACTGCTTTGGTAGCTAAAGTGTGTCAGCCCTCAAAGCTTCCTGAGGGTTGAAAGCTTCCTTTCTCCATAACACCAAGCGTTTCCAGCTGCTTTTTTCATCTAAAAATTAAAAATTCATGCAGAGCCTCACATGCTTTAAATTCACCTACGATTCAATCTGTAGGGGAAGAAAAAAGGGTTTATCCAATCTATCTGCATAGAGTGAGAGGAAAGTTGACTTTGCACAAGTTCAGAGTGGTTCAGAGTGAGAGGACAGATGACTTTGCACAAGTGCCCAGGGAGAAGCACCGTGGAGGCTGAGCAGGGGAGCCCTGGCACGGTCAGGATGCGTGGGAATATTTATTCCCAGCTTTTTTGTTCGACCATCTCTCTAACCCTCTTCTCTCTCATGGAGCAGCTGTGTGGGAAGCATCAGCATTCCCACAGAACTCGGTGTGTCCATATCAATAACCCAGGCATGGAAACACCCCCAGCCCCTGAGGGTCTCCTCACAAACTGAGCCCAGGAGTTGGTGCCAGCCCCACAGAGGGCTCAAACCCACCTTTCAAACCCCACAGCTTTGGCACCCAGCTTCCTCCTGAGCTCCTGGCTCAGAGCACAGAGTGGCTGGGCCACCCCCCAGCCAAGGGTGGGATGCTGGGGAAATCCCAGCAGATGGAAATTTGGTAACTTGCAGATGCTCATCTTCAGCTGCTTGACACTTTTTTTTTTTTTTTTTGGTGTGTGTGTGTTTTTTGGTGGTTTTTTTTTTTGGTTTTTTTTTTAAGCAGGTTGTCTCCTCACCCATCTAAATCTTACCCAGACTGAGGGCTCGAACAGTGTCAAGATTTCTTTTCGATTAGTTTATTCCACTGCATGCGAAGAACAAACTATCCCACTCTGACCCTATTTTTATTGACCAAATAAAACAAAAATGAATGAGTCACTCAAAATTTTGTCTTCTGCTCTTTTTCTCACCCAGTCCCCCCTGCCCACCAATGAAGTGCTGTGAGGCTTCTTTCAGATCATCACCCTCTGTTTGCTTCTTACCTTGATCCCAGGGATTATTCCCAAACACATTCCCTGTGCCAACTGCACAGGAGCCCAACTTTTTACCAGGTGGAACCCACAGCATCCCAAAAACTCTCCTAGGCTTCCAGCTGGAAGCACACCTGGATTTTTGGGATCACAGATTGCTCAGAAGCTCTGGGACGCCGCTTGGGTGGAGAAAATCTCACTGGTAGTGGGGAAGGCAGAGCTAACACTGGACACTCCTCAGTCACCACCTGCTCCTTGTCATTCCTTTATTTGTGGCTGCTTCCCTAATTTTTAGGATGAGGAACAGCATCCTGAATCTTTAGAGGGCCATGGACCAAAGAAACCCTCCTTGTACAGCAGCCAGTTTTTGCATTGTCAGGTTCTGCAGGAAGCCAAAAGGGACTTTGCAAAGAATAATTTGGGTCAGAGCAGATGGATCTGTAGGATTCCTCCCCCCTCACTGCTCAGACAGAATGAGTGTCCTTATCCTCTCAAAATCAGAGGAGAATGAGATTTTTTTATGAGGTTTTCAACTTGCATTCCCTTAGGAGAAATTAATTTTCAGGGAAGTATACACTCCTGGAAACTGATGCTTAAAATGAAATTATGGAGTGGTTCTCCATCAGCCTCCAGAAATGCACTGTTTATGCAGGAAAAATGGATATAAACATCAAACAGATAATGAAGAGCTCTGCTGAGACACACACAAATCTTGATGTTCACATAATAAAACAATTAAAATCTGGTGCCTCTTCTTACACGATCAAAGAGCCAAAACTTTAGGGTCAAACCTTTTAGGGGATCCTGGCTGATTGCATTTCCACAGCTCTGAAGATCCAGAACATTTTTATTTAGGCACTTAAAAGCAAATTTATTGAAATCTCCGTGCACAGGCAAAGGAAAAAGAGCTTTTTTATGTGAGCAAACCTGCCAGGTTTTGTCTGAAGGCTCTGTTTTGCAACATCAGAGGAAGTTCACTCTCATTGATAAGGTGTCAGCTGGTAAACCAGCTCACCACCAAAAAACTCCAAGAGTGAAAGGGAAATCCCCAGGGTAAAGCAGAGCTGAAGCAAATGACAATTATAAAGGAGCTTCCTCAGGCCTGTAGCCAATCAGCTCAGCAGAACACTGGAAAGGAAACCTGAATTTAAAAATATATGATCTGGTTTGCAACACTCAAGCCAAGGGGCAACCACATTTTATTTATAAGTGCATACAAATCTATTGAAATAGGAGCAGAGGGTTATTTTTTTCTCAAGATTAGGCAAGATTTTAGCCCCCATAACTCCCTCAAGGTACAGTTCCCACCTGTCAGCACAATTTTAGTAGCACTTCTTGGGAGAGAGACTAAAAAAAAAAGGTTCAAGTGGAATTTAGCTACCAAAGTTGGCTCTGCTCGTTTGGGGACCTGCCCCTGTCAGTGAACCTGCAGAAATATTCTGATGTACTGGGAAAGGAAGGGGAAAGTGAGGTGTCTGACAACTGCAACATTTCTCAGGCAAACTTCAGTGATAAAGTGATTTTTCTGTGCCTGGTGGGATTCTATAAACGACAGCAATATCAGTGACCAAAATGCATCTAAAAAAACCCAGCTCCCCCCTGGTTTTTATCTCCTGACTGTCAGTCACCGCTTGAGGTATCTTTTAGAATTTTGCCTTTCCACCTCCTAGTTTAGATCAGGGAATGCAATCATCACATGTGCAGTGCACAAGGCCTTACTGCTGACAAGACATTACTTGTGGCAATGAAGAATTCCTCCTCTAGAGGAAAAGAAATGCCATTTTATCCCACGTATCCCATAAATCCAATGATCCTCTCACTGCTCACAGAGGCTGTGCCTTTTCCATCACCTTCAGTCTGTAACAAGATTGGAAAGATGAGATGCTCTGAGCCTAAGGGCAGGCTCTCTTCAATTGTTCTCTTTCCTGTTACAGACTCCATGAAGATAGATTTAAAATTACTAGAAAACAGCTGAGCATGGACGTTAAATATTGTCAGACACATTTACTTTGATCCACGCTCCAAATGTTCAGCAACTACCGGATTATCAACTTAGACACAAGCAAAAAAACCACCCAAAAATACTGAAAGCACTTTCCTCTGAGAGGCAGAATAATGTTCCTGAAGTAGCCTGGTAGGTTGGCTCGCTGTCCTGATAAATACTGGGAAAACAGATAATTACACCAAACTAAAACAGCTTAAAATGACAGGATTTAAGTAGGTAGGTACTGGCTAAAGTGACCAAGATGGATTCAGACATTTGAGCAATTTTCCAAGTTCTTGGAAGTGCTCTCTGGATTGTTGCGCACAAAATTTTAAAACAAACAAACCAACAAACAAAATCAGAGTCTTAGCTTGTACTCCTTATTTTCCCTGAGCTTTGTGAAACAGAAGTGCTGTAGCAGTCTTTACTAGGAATACTGCAAATTAAACCAGAAACAAGTAAAAGTTTCCTCATTTAAAAATAAACTACACAGCCCTCAACTGAACAGAACCAAAACTAAAAGAAGGTAAATAAATATTTCTGCGTGAAGAGATGCCTGGTCGAAATTTCACCTTTATTTTCCACTCAACTTTTCAACTGTGCCTGAGTTAATCCAGCTAAATTGCTAAAGCTGGCTTCAAATCCCAGGAGAACAACTGAGTCCTGTGCTACTCGGAGCAAGCTGGTCCAGCTCAGGTGGAATTTGCTTAAAAATTCAGCTGCTGTGCTGTGCTGGCTGCTACCCTGCAAGGGACTGGAAATTCCAGTGTCCAGCCAGTGCGTCACAATTCCCCCAGAGCACCGGAGTCATTGCAACTCCTTATTCAGGGTTTCAGGAATATGAAATTCTCAGAACTTCAGGAAAATATTAAAGAACTAAATTTGTACATCTCTCTTGGAAGGGAAGCCGAGGAATTCTCGGTCATCTGGAGGTTTGGTCAAGCTGCTTTACAAAATCTCAGACTTTTCTACGTATCTTGATGTTGTAGTGCTGAGATTCTCCCTCTCCAATTCCTGAAACTCAAGATTTCTACAAATGGAAAGAAACTGAGAGTTCAGAAGGAAAAGTGGGGAATAACCCCAGAGCTAAATGGAGATTCACATAAAGATTTCATGGATACGGTATGTGTAATGTATGGATTATTTTTCTAAATTGTTTTATCCTGCCTTCATGTCCTCAACAGAGGAAAGGAAAAATCGTCTTTTCCTTTTTAAAATGTTATCAGCAACACACCCCACTTACACAACTTGCACTTGGAGCAAAGTGAAATAAATCTCCGCAAGGCAGAGACACAAATTTCAAAAAAATTAAATCACAATGTGAGCTAGGGGCTGCAATTTTTCATCTCAGAACTCTGCAGAACACCTCTGTCCTTTCCTCCAGAAAAGCCACCACACAACTTGCAGCAACACCATGAAGTTCTCAGCCAGCAGCACTGGTGGCCTGAGTACAAAAAGCAGCTCTGAAGCTTTCCTCCCTCACTAATGAAAAATATTCAACAAAAGCATTTCAACTGAGCTGTACCTGTTTTTCTGGGTCACTCCTGCTAACATATGCACAGCTCAGGAATCTTTAATTGGGAAGCACATGCAAATACATAAAATTAGAATGAAATCATGCAATTTCACACAACACTTGCAAAATCGGTTTGCTGCCGCTGCCTTTCACTTTCTGCCCTGCCGGCTCCAGCTGGCAGCTCAGAAGGGAACAGGGGAAGTTGTGAATTTCCATCCTTGGGAGACGCTCAGAGCTGGGCTGGTCAAAGTCCTGAGCTCCAAATCCTGGACATGGTCGGAGCAGGACAAACCCGGCAGGTCCCTGCTCACAGAACTTCCCCAGAAACAATCCCCAAAGCAAGCCTGGCTCAGTATTTCCAGAGATAAATACAATCATCCCCACCTGTCGTTCCTCCTCCAGACGAATTCTCTCCTCTTCTTTCCGCCTTTCCTCCTCTCTTTTTGACTCGAGCTTCCTCCGTTCTTCTCTCTCTGCTTCTTCAGCCTAAAATAAACATGATGCAAGCCAAGCCTTACTCTTTTTTAATCTACATTTTAAAATTCCCTGTTATGATGCCACGAGGGGGTTTCTTATCATCTTTTAGATGCCTGCTCAGAAAGAAACATCAAACAGATTAATAATTAAAAGCCATTATCATTTCGTTTCCCTTCAGCACACTCAACATTGTGGTAAATTCAGAAATAACCCTCCTCTCATTTGTCTTATCTGTATCTCAGTAACAGTTTAAGTTTTGAATGTGCTTATGAGCTTATTACAACAGTGATTTTAAGCAGTGTTGTGTCATGGAATTCCATTTCTCCTCACTCGAAGTTTAGTTAGAAATGGACCTTAAGGAATAATTAAAAAAAAAAAAAGGATTTGGAATACAAACTGTAAAAATAAGTTCATTCAAATGTATCATTAACCTGGGCACTATCTCTTACAGAAAAAGCTGCAATGGTCTCTCAAAATAATTTTATTTTTTTGTTGTTAAGACAAAGAGGTTGTTTAATGCATTTTTTAAGGATTTTTTTTTTTTCAGGCTCTTCAGGATACTTACATCTGAAAATATATTAAAGAGAACAAGCAGAAAATATTTCAGGGGAAGATTTGGCTTTGAGTGTTCCAGAGAAAAAGCCCCGTCCAAGGGATTTATCTGTCTACATGGGAAAATAAAAATCAGTGTGTTTTAAAATGAAACAGAAGATTCCTCGCTCCACCAACTGATTCTTATCCAACTTCACTTAACTTTGCTCAGATTTTCCACCAAAAAAAAAAAAAAAAAAAAAAAAAAAAAAAAAAATACAATGAGTATGGAAAGTAATAAAATGATTAAAACATTGAGTGAGAAAAGGTTCGTAATGGAAGTTTATATGTAACCAATAATTAAGTTTATTACCAACTGCTCCATCTACTACGCTGGATTTAAACCTCATGTGACACTAAAATTCCTGACTTGGGATTTCACAAAATGTTCATACAGAACAATACAGAGTCTGGAAAAAACAAAACAAAACAAATATATATAAAACAATTCCAAGGAAAATGCACAAACTGCTGCCTTCAGAAGGCTGAAAAGCTTCCCTGGAATTACCACCAAAATGCTTTTCATCTCCCTCAGCCTGTAAAAACAATATATATGGCTGAACAGAAATAAAATGGTTTGGGTTTTTTTTTTTTTTTTTTTGACCAAGTTTTTACCCTCTAAGAGCACCTGAACCACTGCTCACAACTGCCCAGGGTGTTACAACACCACCATGGGCCTTGGGGTGTATTTTTAAGGGGGGACAGTGCTGACATTCAGCTGGAAGACAGTGGAAACATCCAAGAAAGGGCATTCAAGAGTTTAGCTCCTCTCCTCCCCATGAGTCTGAACGGAAAGAAAATGAGACGCTGTTTTCCATGGCTCTCTTGGGCCAGCAAAAGCTGAATTTACATTTTTAAGATAAAACAACCATTTAGTGAAAACACTGTCTTTGCTCTTCTGGGCTGTGTCATCCCCCAGTTCTCTGCTGAGCTGTTCAGGCTCTGCTCAAGACGTGGCAGAAAATACTCACCTCTCTCTGGGCTTTCCTGGCTTGCTTCTCTTCTAATTTCCTCTGCTTCTTGGCTCCAATTTTCCCAGACACCTGAAATTCTGGCACCTCCTCAGCATCCTCTTCCTCTGCAACATGGCAGAAATGACAAATTTTAAATAATCTGTCCAAAGTCCCTTGGAGAAACCTCAGTGCTGCCTAGGAAAGCAGCAGCAGATGAAAAGGAGACACACACACTTCAGACAAGACCTTTTAGATGGAAAAAAGGAAAAAAATAAATCACACCAGACTGCCAAAGCCACAGAGCAGAAGTAACAAGGCAAACCCAGGCTCAAGTGAAGGCAGAAGTAAAAATTGCCTTGATCCTTTTAAAAGAAGGCTTTTCATAAATATTTCTTGCTCTCCACAATTAAAAGAGAGGCTTTCTCTGATACATAAATTGTGCTAATGGTTGGCATTACTGAACTGCTCAACACTGGCCTGCAGAGTCCTTCTTCCCAGTTATCCTCAGGCTTTGCACAACAGACATCCACGGAAAAAGTGGGATTCAGAGGCACCCCACTCATCCACTGCTTCTAGCCTGACAGAAATAACCTTTCAGACACGAGGGGAAAAAAATCCTTGAAATGCAAATCTTGGGTCTGCCTGCAAGAAAATGACATGTAAATATTTGCCTGCTGTATGACAAATGGTTGTTTACAGAGGTAATTTCTGCAGCGGTGAAATATGAAAGAGTTTTATGCTCAAAGGGTGTGCAAATGAGCATTTCTGCTCACTCAGGGGCTGAGGAAGAAGAGCTTTTCAAAGCAGCCACTTCCTCCCTGCCCGAAGCTCAGGGACATTTGGCCACTTTATTTGCTGGTCTGAGTCAGTCCTTGATCCCAGCAAAGTCCTGGGGACTGACCTCAACACTCCCAGAGAAATCCTCAGCTCACTGCACAAACACCACACAACATATTCACAGTCACGGCAGGCTCAAAATGCAAGCTCCTCACAGATGGAACCCCTTTTTGGGTAAAATAATTGGTGCTTTGAGCATCCCCAGTGGTGCTCTGCTCAATGCTGACTTCAGATCCAAACTGGAAGAGATTTGGCAGGGCTGGTGCCAGGATGGGTTTCTGGAGGGAGCTCTCTCAGAGCACCTGGTCTCCTTTTTTGGGAACCCAAAAAGCTGCTATGAAAGGAGCATATGGATGAATGACACTCCCCTTCTTTTTTTATGAAGAATTAGCTTGGAAACACTCTTGTTTTACTAATTCCAAGACACAGAATGGAACTATGGTTAAACCACCAAGACAGCATGAGAAATAAATGTATCTGAGAGCTGTGTAGGCGGCTCTCAAATAACAGCTGTTTTCGGGAGATGGAATTAATATGAGCCAGGTTGCTGAGCTGGGCTTGAGAGAATTACTGGAGTCTGATTATTGAGATGATCAAAAGGGTTCCCCCTTCCTGCACCACACAGAGCAAGGAGGGACACTCAGACCTGACACAGCTGCTTCTATAATTTTAATGATGCTTAAATTAGCTTTATTTATATTTTAAATACAGCATCGAAGGGAGTTCTGAGCACACCCAGCACTAGCAGTTATTACTCCAAAATTAACAGCTCAGTTCTGGTATTACTGTTGAGAAAATTATTTCTCACAAACACCATCTACGACACTATTCCACCTGAGGGCTTCTCTATATTAATCTATATTAAGATCACCTGAGCCAGACGTGAGGCAGAAATCCAAGGAAGGCTTGTTTTAAATCCTTTTTTGCCAGTCCTGGATCAAACATGCCTTTTGTTGTTTAGGAGGATTTCTTTCCTCCTGTTTGAAGCATCGGCTGTGACCCCTTCAGCACCACTTCCTCCAAGCTTCCTCCGGCTTGTGGAGTTACATCCAACAAGAGCCAGAGACGGGGATGCAGACACAGCACATGATTCAGCAGAGCTGGAAAGGTCACCAGGGCACTAAACCTGGCTGCAATTAATATCTACTAAATCAACCTCAACATACTGACAGCAACATAAACACACGGTCAAAGCATTGCCTGAATTTATTTGTTGTTACAGCAGAAGAGCTCCACCAAAAGCAGAGGCTGCTGCACGCAGCCAGCAATTCTTTATTTCATTTTAATGAAGGGCTGATGGTTTCAGCAGCTTTTAACCACCACTTTTCACACACTCATGGCTGTGATAACACTGGGAGACTCCGTGGGGGATAAGTCCATAGGAATTTGCACTCCATCTGTCCCTGAGCTTCGGGTGTGAGGCAGGAGGTTTGGCTCGTGGTGGTGAAAGCAGTTTAGCACCCCCCAAGTGCTGGGCTTGGGCAGCCTGGGCTTGTGCTCAGCTGGGAAAACCCACACGCTGACAGCATTAAAGCTGAAAGAAAGCAGCTTTAGATGGGATACTGGGAATGGATTTTTCACTGTGAGGGTGGGGAGGGCCTGGAATGGATTTCCCAGAGGAGCTGTGGCTGCCCCTGAATCCCTGGAAGTGTCCAAGGCCAGGCTGGACAGGGCTTGGAGCCACCTGGGAGAATGGAAGGTGTCCCTGCCCATGGCAGGGGTGGCACTGGATGAGCTTTAACACTCACTCCAACCCAAACCATTCTGTGATTTCAACAGTCCCACCAATTCCATCTCAAGAGTCAGAAAGCACAACCAGCGTGACATATTCTGCTTCACACAAACGTGGGGCTCTCAGCCGGCCAAGCTGAGAGGTGGCTCCAGGGAACCTTTGCTTTTCCTTGATAACAGGAAAGTTATCAGTCACACAGGCATCTGAATTTCTGGAAATTTACAGACTGCTTTTTAAAAATGCTTCCCAGTACCTTTAGAAAATGTGCTGGAGTGCTGATGTTATCTATCAGGGCAGAAATTTAGAAGAATTCTCTACTGTGTACAGAATAGACAAAAACTTCCAAAATAAAGAATCAGAAATATTTGAGTCATCCCAAAAATCACAGAATCGTTTGGATTGGAAAGGACCTTAAAGATCATCTCATTCCAACCCCACTGCCACTCCCACCATCCACTAGACTGAGTTTCTCCAAGCCCCATCCAACCTGGTCTAGTTGTCTTTGTCTTGCTTCCTTTTAAATTTTGGGTGAAGCCAATGGATTCCCATCCATGAAAAAGAATGAGAGCTGCACAGGTGGTTACTCACAAGAAGTCCTCTGGGCACAGCCAGCTGCTTTATTTATTATTTATGCAGCACCAAACAAAAGGAGTAAGAGAAAGGAGGGGGGGAAAGATGCCAGGCAAAAGCAGAAGATGTTATTAACAGCATGTAATTAATACCCTACAGATGTGTGACACCAGCCACTGGAAAGGTGTGGCCATTCCTCACTAACACAGTCCTGTGGTGGCATTAATTATAGTCTAATAACTAGTCTTAGTTTCTATAGTTTTTTTAAATTTTTAATTTCATTTGGTAGCTATCTGCTTTAGAGACGGAACAAGAAACTGGTTTATTAAAAAGCAGGCAATACTCAGGGCAGAGAAGTGCAGCAGACACAAAGGACAGCAGACCTTTAGAGCAGAATGTGAGGTTTATTCTCAGCTAAAACCATTTGGCAGAAGTGAGAAACCACAGATCTCCCCCTTCCACAGCCTGTCTGTGCCTGAACAGGATCAGGCACTCACTGGGGGCACTCTGACAACACCAAACTCACGGGATGAGTAGCAGCAAGGCAAAACTGACTTTTGATTCACTGGTTGGGATATTAGTCAAAGTTTAACTGTACCAGAAAGGTTTTCCTACTGATTAAGCATTAAAATAATTTCAACTACTACGCCAATTAACGCAGCTCCATTTCACAAGAACAGCGTGGGACCACATCACTGGTTCTAATTTTACACATTTTCCAGATCGTTCAGCGCTCAGAAAAAGTGCTTATTTTAAGAGATTTCAGCACAAACACATTCTTCTTGAACTTATGCACAATATCCATCACTCAATGGGGATGAAGAATTATTTTTGTATTATTTTCCCCCCAAAAAAGTAGCAGAAAACACTCATAGAAGGTTTTTTTAGCTGCATGATTTCAATGCTGAGCTTAGATGCCACACAAAGCAATAAAGAGCATTTTAAAATGCCCAATTATTATATTTTTAAAAACTTTATAAACCTTCTTTGTTTTTTGCTTTCTTTCCAAATAGTGATTAACACTTACAAAGAAAAAATGTGAGATTCTGATCTCTAAGCCTTGCCATGCAAAAGAAGAAAGGAACTTAGGATTTATGTTGCACTCATTAACTTCTCTTTATCATGTTTTATTTTACAAGCTCATGCACTATAAGACTGTCAAAAGCTGCTGCATTTATCATTACTGATGCTGTGGAAGTAAAATAATTTAACCAAATGTTCACTGCACTGGAGATTTCACCACCTGTGCTCAAATGCACAATGCTGAAAGCTCAGAGAAAAGCCATGCAGATTTTGGGATATTTAATATTTTGGAGTTTTATGTTGCTGCCAGAAGCAGAGAGCCCATAGATTGGGGTAAATAATAAAAGCAACCTGACAAAAGCAGATTATTTCTTTGAGGGAGTCCTTACTTTCTGTAAGAAAACCAAACCAAACCCACAATCCCCGCAAAGCTCCATTTTTTGGCAACACATTTTGCAAACAAGTCAGAGAGGTCATCTCGAAGATGTGAAAATGAAGTGTCTTTCAAAGTCAAACCCTTGAAAAATACTCCCTGGAAACGGACTGGGCTGCTGAGGCTCTTCTGGCACATCCTTCCCTTTTGCCTCTTTTTTCCACCCACACCCCCAGAAGCCCCAGAGCATTACCCAGTGGTCCCTGTTCTGTGGGACACTTTGGAAAGTGCTGGCATTTCTCAGAAAAGTCTGTTTCTTGCTCACACCACACCACGATTTAGGGCTGCTAGAATCATCAGTTTCTCTCTCCCTCACATCAACAGCAGCAAAGTTTTAGCCCGAGACACATCCCCAAGTGACAGAAAACCCTCGTCCTCATTATTTTCACCACAGCTGGGTCAAGACAACCCAACTGTACCTGTTCATTTTTTCATCCTCTCAAGTTTCTTGTCACTTGAGAGGAAATTACGTTTTTGGTGTAAATATCAGATGGATGGGTCACTTTCTGCTCCAAAATGCAGTCTCAAGAGAAGCACCTTGCAGTGTCCAAGGACAAGGAGCAGGTTTGGAGGGTCAAACTCAGCTTGAGAGCTGGACAGGTATTTTTTATGCACATGATCAGCAACCAACTAAAAACTCTCAAAACACCCTCATGTCCACCCAGAGGTGAGCAGAATCCAAGTGGATGCACTCAGAGCATCAGTCAGGCAAAAACAAGAGCCAAGCAGACCCTCCTTGGATGGTAAATAAAAGTAATTTGAAATTGGAAATGGGCAGTGCTATTTATTTACCACATGCCCCAAACAACCCTCAGTCCAACTCAAATTCATCCCCTTTTCCCACTGCTTAGCTTGGCCTCTCTTGTCCTAAATGATTAATGCCTGAAATCCTCACCCATTTGTGCCTTGCATCATTCCCATCTTGGCTGCAGCCAGTCCACAAAGCCACCTCTGTCTGGGTTCAATTTAAATTAAGACACACAGAGTTAATTAAGTCTGCTAGCTGGGATCTCAACCTAACCACATGAATACACAACTCTCCTTCCAGACTCCTTTTCCACAGGGAAAGGGGCAGGCACCCTGCTCCAGTGTGCAGAGCACAGAGGTTTTTAACAAGACTCCCAGGAAGGCAGGAGTGCTGTGGCTGGAATTAAATCGGGCAATTTAAGGCAATCAAAACCATTTTTCTCAAGCCAGCCTGAAAGTCACGCTGGTGGAACAGCTCAGGGGTCTCAGTCATTTTGAGAATTACTCTGTCACCAAGGAGAACCATCTCCCAGCAATCTTTGCTCATCAGAGGGTATTTGGAGGTGCTGATGTTCCCCTGACAGGTGACTCCTTGGAGCACTCAATTCCCACGGACAAACATCGCTGAGTGAACTGAGGCAGGGTGGGCACCTGTCCCACAGGGATCCTGGGAATCAGGAACCCAGCAGAGTTTTCCTTCTGGGAGGAAAGTCAAGGTATTTGGTGCTGCATTGTTGTCTGCCTGTGACAATCTGTAACTAATTTAGTTAGCTACCCCAGCAAGCCGAAGAATTACAACCTGGTTTAGCTCCACTGGCAATGGGTGTGGTTTTGAATATTGAAAATAATCATTTACTATCTCTGTATTAAATGACTCCTTATCCGGACCTGCAAGTAAGATTTAAGCTACAGAAGGGACAATTAAGTTTTCAAGGTTTTGATCTTAGTGGCCAAGGTTTGGGGTTGTTTCTCCTCCCCCATTCCTCTGTGAGAGATTTGAGTCCTGGCACAAACACAGCAGCTCAGCACAGGCAGCAGAAACCGTGGGCCACAACTTTACCCTCAAAGCTCCTTTCTCATTCTGGAATTGAAATCTGATTGTTAGATGGAAAACAGAAAACCCTCATGCTAACCACAACTCCAAAGTCTGCAAGTGCTGCTTTGGGGACATTTCCTAGAGTCAGCAGAACTGGTTCCCAACGGGCAGAACTCTTTGGTGGCAACAGCACTTCCTACCTGACTCCACTTTGTGACTCCTACAGGGACACAGGGATGGTCAGGGCAGACTCTCACCCTCCCTGAGCTCAGTACTCGGTTTCTTGCAGCCATGGGTTGGTGAAGAAATCACATCTTGGCAGAAGTCAGTGACACAGAGAAGGACCAGGCAGCTTTGCCCAAAGTTCAGCACAGGCCCAGAGTGGAAATTCCACACACGGAACAGAAATTTACCAGTAAAACATTGCAACAATTTCACACAAACAAACAAATCTACTTCAGTTGCAGATGTTCAGAAGTTTTCAGAGCATTTACAAGGCAAGAGTGGGGAAACCAGACTGGCTTGGGTTTGGTGTTTCTGTCTAAATTACCAAATAATTTTGCTCTTCAGCCCTGGTGCTGCACTGGGCTCTCTTTCCAAGGAGTCAACAAATTCTTTACCCCAATTCTTTACTCTACTCTCTGCTGGGGAGAGAACTTGCTATTCCAGCTGGTTCAAATGCACGCAGCAATTACGCAAAACTGTTCTATACTGCAGTGACACAGAGAAAATGCAAAAAAAAAAAGGATAAATCCAAGAGTGATTCCAGGCTTGTGCCACATGTCCACAGACAGAGCTTTAAAACATGGAACACGTCCTTTTGTAAGGGAGAACACCAAGCCCCACACTAAGACAGGTAGCTCAGGGCCAGGCTGAAGGATTTGCAGCACAGAGGGCGGCTAATCCCAATTAATAATGGCCACTGGTCACTGAGCACCTCAGCACTGGGGAATCAGGGACAGATGCTCCTCTCCACAGATCCTCTGCTCAAGTCTGTGCTCACTCTCCAAAGGCTTCTCTGTTCCTGCTGTGCACCTGTGCTCAGCCACTTGGAAAAAACCGTCCCAAAATATGAATAAATCTGCCCACAGAAGCAGCACAAAAAAGAAGCAAGGAGCAAGAAGCTGTTTTAATTTGGGTAAGAAATTAGAGAAAACAAATAGAAGAAGGCATGTCATTTCAAAGGGAACTTCATGCAAAAGCAGCAGCACTTGCATCTGATGTACAGAGAGCTGCAAAGGAATTATTTATAAAGCCCAATGACACAGATTCTTCTATTGCTAAAGTGACAAAATAAGATGAGATAAGATGAGCCATTTGCTTTGACAGCTTCACTGTCGGCCTTCAGCATTCAAACTTTTGATGTCTGGAGTTGAAAACCAAGTATTTTTAGATTCCATTTTCTTTCCAGGATGTTCTCACACAAGAAGAAATAACCAAAGTTGAAAAGTTCACACCTGTCCATTCTCCATCTGCGAAACTGCTGAACATAATTAGCTGGAAAAGCAGATTCACCTGCCAACGTGAGGCTTCCTGCAAACTGCAGGGCAAGAAAAGCTGAACAAAGTGCAAACAGTCCCTCATGAAGGCATCACAGAGGTGTTTGCTCAGTGCCTTCACCTCCTGCACACCACAAAGACCCCCTGATCTCCACTGCAAACTCCAGGGCAGCAAAGCCCGCTTGAGCAGAAAGCCTGAACACTTCACCCACGATCTGAAAGCAGAAAGAATCCAGGGGGGGGTGAATCATGGTGATCTCATCTCTCCAGCAATACAGAGAATAATGTGTGAAGCTTCACCAGAAAAGGGAATTATACTTACAGGGTGTAGAAAGATGTTACTTATCACCATGTTTTTGCCTACGGCCACACCACAGGAACGCAGGTGCGAACTGGAAATCCAGCACAGGATTGACACAACACATTGCCAACAACCTGCAGTCTGTGGTGACCTCCAGGTAATCCAATTGATCCTGACCACCACCTGCATGGCTCCTTGGAGAGAGAACTCCACATTTTGCAGAGATTTCATTAGGGAATTAATGCTTCCCACCATTTTAAAATTAATCGGTAATTTACAACAGTTTGTTATTCAATGCAAAGTGTGGATTCTGTTTTCCCAATGTTCATTTAATTCCCTGCATGGCTAAGCAGGAAATACAGAAGTTTTTAGGAAGGACGTGACGAGGCTGGCACCACAAATAGCCAGGATTCACCTCAGGAGGAGGCAGAGGTTAGGTTTAATGTAAGAGAATAGAGAAAAGGGATAAAGGAGGGAAAGAGAGATTATGGTCAAGCCGTAAATAATCCATCAGCAAAACTCAACAACTTCCTCCAGGAGGCAGCTGCACCCCTTCCTCAGCTTTAACACCTGCTGTGAAGGTTTGTTCCGATGCCTGCAAGGTGAGCTGAAGCCAGTGTTACCTTCCAGCCACTCCTCAGCCTGCTGGGCTCTCCTCTGGGCCATCAGCCTGTTCCCCATGTTCCTGCGGCGCCTGGGCATCCCCTCTGCTCGCTCCTCCCCGTGGGGCC
Organism: Hirundo rustica; assembly: GCF_015227805.2. Classification (NCBI taxonomy): domain Eukaryota; kingdom Metazoa; phylum Chordata; class Aves; order Passeriformes; family Hirundinidae; genus Hirundo; species Hirundo rustica. Next base: position 1,860,847 of record NC_053454.1, on the reverse strand, counting down.
GGGGCCTGGCTCCTGCTGCTGCTGCTGCTGCCACATTCTGCTGGTGCTCCTCGTCAGCTGCAAGAAGGAGAGAAAATATTCCTATTAAAGCTGATTTTCCCTGCTGCCTTCCATTTCTGAGTTACCGAGGACCCAACGGTGTGTTTTTCTTTCTAAAGCATTCGGGTTTTTTAAAATTTTAATTTGTACTCGTGTAACGTAGATTCATCTGATTGAAACCTCAGAGCCTGAATGTTTCAGAGAGGAACATGTAAATCATTACACGTGAAACAAAACCTGAAGAGCAAACAAGGATCACAAATTACAGCTGAAATAAACACAGCTATGGGGTAACTTCATTCCACCCTGCTGATTTAAACTCCCCAAAACACAGGACACTAAAGGGCACTGCAGCTCTCACTGCCATCCTCTCTGCATCTGCTGCAGTTACTAATTAAGATCTGGCAAATGAAGAATATCCTAACAGGAGCAGCTGGGAGGATGGAACTGACCAGTGGGTTTATTTCAGAAATCTTCCATAGAAAAACTCTCCAATTTTTATTTATTTTTTTTAGGCTTCCTGTTACTTTTAACTATGGCAGTAATGCAAAAAAAAAAAAAAAAAAATCAGATAATGGTAAAATATCATCACCCTTGATACCTGCTTTGCATATTCTAGCAAATATAAGCCTAACTGATATTTGTTACCTGCTCAGTCCTACAAGGTATTAACTTGTCTTAATTCAGACAAATATTCAAATGGTCTCATGGAAAAGTGCAGAACTACTCACTTACTCCAGCTCAGGACACATTTATTTTGTGATCTGACAGATTTTGTCGTGTCCCAGGTCTCCAGCACCCCCCCCTCCCCGATCCAAACAATGCCTTCCTAAAAAAACTCCTATTAGCATATCTCCCATCAGAAAATGGGATTGGTTGTGACTGAATCGATGCAGCACCAGAGGTGTGCCCGAAGCTCACCTCAGTTATCTCAGCCTTCAAAGCGCTGACTTTGGGGCTGATAAGGACACAGCTGCAGCCCCGAGCCCAGCAGAGCCTCCTGGGGCAGGCTTTGGCCAGCAGAGCCCTCGACAGCTGGGGCTGCTGCAGGAGATGTCACAGGGATGTGACAGGTCCCCACAAAGCCCAGCCCCAACACGCTGTGACACTTGGAACTGAGTCACTGCCCTGTCACACCGCTGTCGCCCTCCTGCTCCCATCCAGCTCTGCAGACAAAACAGGGCTCTGACTGCAGGCTCCAGGGATGCTGCTTCAGTCCTATCCACAGCTTATTTGGAATGCTGTAGGAAACATTTTCCCAAAGAAGCAGAGCAGCAGATCACTTCTTGGACACTGATAAATGCCAAAAATGCTCCACAAAAAGCTTTCTATACAAATGCAGCATTTCTCTTCCTAAGTTCTTGAGATATGCTGCAATTCAAACCTCAGCATCCTTTCACCTGCAAGCTTCAGTTCGCAACATGGTCCTGCCCAGCAGCTCAGCTGCGCAGTTCCAGCACTCATTCATTCTGGTTTTGGTTCCTGTTGTCCTGTGAAACAGAGACTGCTTTGCATTTTATGAAAGAGGAATCTATTTATAAGCCATGTATTTATTTCGAACCGAAGAGCTCAACCCTCACAGAGAAAAACACGTGAAACAAGCTCTCTGCTTTTCTCCATCTAATTCTCTACAGGAGACTCAGTAATTCCTCACGGTGACCAGTGTGGACTGGGTTCAGGATGTACCAAACCCCAAAAACCCTGACCCACACCACAGTCAAACACACAGGGCAGCTCTTGGGACAATACCTGTCACACCTCCAAAACGTGCACATTAATAGAAGACACCAATCCACTATGGATTGTCATTTAGTACGAAAAGAAACGTTTTAATGAAGCTTTTTTCTTCCTTCTAGGCCCTAAAATATTTCTCCTAACTGCAGATTCCTTTTCAGCAGCACACAGCTGGCTGAACACAAGCCAGTGGCACCTGGTTTGTGGCAGCAGGGCCAGGGCAGCGCCTGTCCCCTGTGCTGGCACTGCTGGGGCACCTCCAGGGCTGGGGGTGGATTTTGAGCCCCTCCCAAGACCTGGAAGGGCTGGAGAGAGTCCAGGGAAGGGGATGGGTCTGGAGCATCAGGAGGGGCTGAGGAAGCTGGGAAAGGGGTTCAGCCTGGTGAAAAGGAGGCTCAGGAGGGATCTTGTGGCTCTGCACAACTCCCTGACAGGAGGGGACAGCCGGGGGGATTTGGGCTCTGCTCCCAGGGAACAGGAGGAGAGGGAACGGCCTCAGGCTGCGCCAGGGGAAGTTAAGCTTGGATATTCAGGAAAATTTCTGCATGGAAACAGCTCTCCAGCCCTGGCACAGCTGCCCAGGGCAGGGTTGGAGTCGCCATCCCTGGAGGGATTTAAAATCCATGTGGATGTGGCACTTGGGGACAGAGGTCAGTGGTGGCCTTGGCAGCGCTGGGGGAACGGTTGGACTGGATGATCTCAGAGAGCTTTTCCAACCTTTTTGACTGAAGTGTTCTCCAGCTTCTGTTCGCCAGGCACTCAGCTGGGCAGGGATTTGGAAAAGATGAACGGCATTCACTGCATTTCTCCCTGTCCTTCACAGGAGGAGGAGAAAATCCTCATTTGCTCTGCTGTAACACACCTGCACCTGCTCCCTCAGGGGTCAGGGCAGTGACTCCAGACACAGCACTTGCTGCAGAATGCTGAAAGTTCAGCTGTGAGCTTCCCTGCCCCTAAGCTGTGTCACACACTGATGGCACACAGAGGGGAGGCTTCACAAAACAGGGGACACTCTCAAAAATCACTTTTCCTTTTACTTGGGACTGGACTGACCATCAGACCCGAGCTCAAGAATGATTTGCTCCAGGGTCTAGCCCTGCTGGGGTTTTTTTTTTCCACCTCCTGCAGCACAGGGTGGGGTTTGGCTGCTGCACTTATCTGAACACATCTCTTCATTTTCCTGGAGCTGCAGAAGCCTCAGCAGTGGCACCCCAGGCTAGTCAGATCATGCAGAGATTAGTCACACAAGCACTAATTAGCCTTGATCCAGAGCCTTCTGAGTGAAAATTAATGGCCAGCATTAAGGAGGTGAGACAAGCTTTGCAGAATGGCAGGCCAGACTGAATTAATGAGATAAACCCCTCAAATTAACAGGTAATACAAACAAAACACTCAACAGCTGTCTGGGAAATGGACAGGGGCTCAGTTTGTATTTGAAGCTGTGGTGTCCAGGGTCTGACTCAATCCTCAAAACACAAGAATATTTTTGTGCTGGGCATAGCAGCTCTGCCTCGGTGTTCAGGAAGCATCAGTGCAGGCAAGAGATTATTTCAGCTGACTTGTCAGCCAGGGCACAGCAGCAGCTCTGAGACTCTGGTACTGTCTCCTTCCTGAAGGGAGAGAGAGAACAGACCTGTGACCTGCAAGCAGAAATCTTTCCTGAACTGGATGTGAGGCACCACCGCAAAAACCACCATGGAATCATTCAGGGCCCCGATCAGGACCTCCTCTGACACTCTCCAGGTACAAATCTGCCCCTTCACGAAACTGCGCAAACTTTTGCTTACAGCAGAGGTGCTTTTCTAGGGAAGCAAGCCCTTGCCTACCACAGCACCTTCCTCTCAGTTCCATCAGATGAGCAGGTGACACCTGGGCTGCCTCAGGGACAGAGCTCCACCTGCTGCACCCTCACACGTGGTGGCACTTCCCACCACGCTGCTGCCACCATCCAGCACCTTCTGCCTCCATATGCAAAGCCTCTGAAATTCAGAAAGGGATTCAAAATTCAACAGCTGGAAGCTTCCAGGGAAGCTTATCACAAAGAGGGCAACCTCGTGTAAAATCGAGAAATGCCACTTTTTTTTTTTTTTTTTTTTTTTTTTTAAATTATTATTTTCAGTAGAACAAGTCCAGGCATGATCCTGCTGGAAACAAGGTGCTGCTCCAAGTGACCTTTCAAAGGAAATACAAAAGTACAGTGCTTACATCTCCTGATCCTTAGATCCCTAAAGCAGGCCAGTCTCGGACATTTTTAAAAGCCAATTTCCCTGAGATGACACAAAAGGAAGCTGCTGCCCAATCCCTGCAGGATAACAAGAAAAGCTGAGAGCTCCCAGCACTTCTTTAGCTCCAATGTCCCTGCTTTCAAGTCCTTTCCAGGTGGCAACACAGATTTATTGGAAGAATTGTGACAGCTTCCATTTCCCACCTAAGAAAATGGAATAGGAAACCAAATTCCTGCTTAAAATGGAATTCTGTGGCTGTTAAATGCGCCGCAGCCCTGGTGGTACTGAAAAATAATTTCTGTTGTGTACAGAGAACAAAGTCATCCCCAGCAGCTGAAATTCTCTGAAGGGCTTTATCATGACAGAAACCAATATATTAAAGTAAAAAATATCTTAAAACCACAGTTAAAAAAAGCATGACCAACTTGGAAGTGTCAAAAAATTACCACTAAAAAAGGCTTCAACATGATTAAATTCTCCTGAACATAAATTAACTTCAACCAACTTGCTCAAAATCAGTATTAAAGCTTTTTTTTTTTTTTTTTTTTTTTTTTTTTAAATAATTCACACTACTTAAAACAAATGCTTGGGCTTCAGTTTAGAACTTTAAATGCTTAAAGAGAAAATAAATCCTCCCAAGCCCCACAGCCCCTGATTTATCTAAATCATTACTGGAGTCAAGCTCAGGATTTATTCCTCCAGGACATGCATCCCTCACTTTTACCAAAAGTTCACCTCTTCATTCATAGGAATCCAATGAAATTACATCAATTTCCAAACCTTTCCAAGAGAAAGATTCAGACCAGGTCTGTGGAAGCAGAGATGTGTAGGAAAATTTAATTATTATCAGCAAAATCTGCTTTCAACACAGATCTCTTTACAGTATTGCACTGAGTGACTGTGTTTACACTAAAGGTGTGGTGGTTTTTCCTCTTAATTAAAAATTATTGAAGCAACTTCCCCAAAAGAACAATAATACAAATTCCAACCCCAAAACACCCCATATCCCCAGAGCTTATAGAGTTTGCCCTGGCTAAACATCTTAATTTGACACTTGGCAGCCAAACAACCTCGCTCCTTCCACTGTGAGAACATGACGAGGTCAGCGAGTTCACACCACACCTGACTCCTTCCCACAACACTCAATTCCCACCTACACAAGATCACTTCTCCCACAGTGGAACTGGCAGTGCTGGTGGTTATGGTTGGACTCAGTGATTTTAAAGGGTTTTTTTCCAGACCAGATGACTGTTTAACACTGCTCAGCGGTGACACAGGGCTGGAAGTGCTGCATCATCCACCTGCTTCCCACAACGCTGGGACTGCACTGGGTGAGGTGGAAAAGGAGCAGAAGTGGGACATGGCACAGGATTGAGGCTCTGGAATATCTGCAGTGAGGGAGACTCTGCACCCTCCCTCTCTGGGCAATCTTCTGCAGCTCTCTCAGTAAAGAAATTCTTGCTCATGTTCATGTGGAGCTTCAGTTCCTGCCTGTTCCTGTTGTGCCACTGTTGGGCCCGCAGAGCAGAGCCTGGGCCCTGCTCTGAGCTCTCCCTGCAGACACTGATGGACATGGATGAAGTCTCCTCTCAGTTTTCTCCAGGCTGAACAGCTCCAGCCCCTTCATCATCCTCACTGCCTCTGCTGGACCCACTGCAGGCCCCTCCTGTCCTGAGGAGCACAGAGCTGGACACAGCACCCTGGACGTGCCTCCCAGGGCTGAGCAGAGGGGCAGGATCACTTCCTGACCGGCTGGAAATGCTCTCATTCCAGGATCCCCTCGGCCTTTTTCAAACAAGGAACAATCTGGCTCAGGGACAGCTCGCTGTCCACCAGGACACCCAGGTCCTTCCCATGAAGTCAGACCCGGTGTCTGCCAGCGCTCAGGGTTGTTCCTCCCCACGTGCAGGACCCTGAACTGCACTGTGCCGAATTTCAGATTTTTCTCTGCCCCTCTCTCCTGCCTGTCGAAGTCCCTCTGAAGGGCAGCACATCCCTCTGAGACATCGGCTGTTCCTTGTTTTGTCTCATCAGAGAACTTGCTGAGGGAGCATCGACCCCTTTGTCCAAGCCACGGCTAAACAAGCTACAAACACGGAGTACAGAACCCTGGGGGACACCACTCGTGATAGGCCTCCACCTACACCCTGCGCCCCTAATCCCGAGCCTCCGAGATCTGTTCTCCATTCCCCCGTTATTTGCAGAAACCTCACGGTCATCTTCCCAGTCCCAAAGCCCCTGACAGAACCCCCGACAGGGAACTCACACTTCCAACCCGGCGTCCCTCACCATGGGGCCGCCTCAGGTCGGGAACCCCCAACAGCAGCGGAACTAGGCCTCAACGCCACCACCTCGGGGCAGCCCGGACGGGTTAAGACGCCGGGACACCCCCGGAACCCTCCCCAGGTCACCCCAAAACCCCACGGGACCCCCACAAAAACCCCGCTCCCCCCAATATGGCGGGTCCCCCTCAGGGGCCGCCCGAGGCGCGGCGCCCCCTGGCGGCTCGCGAGAAACGCGCCCCCCCCCCCCCGCCGGCGAAGACTCGGTTGAGAGCAGGGCCGCGTCCACCGGAACGGGCCGCGAGTGGGCCAGGGAGGCCCGGCCGGTCCGCTCGGCGCAGCGACCCACCTGCCCTGGCTTGGCCGCGGAGGCGGGTAGCGAAGAAGAGAAGGACGGCCAGCAGCACGGCTGCGGCGGCGAGAAGAACCACGTCCATCCCGCAGGAGCGGCCCCGCCCACATCACCCTTGGTACGCCCCGTCCCCTTCCCCGGCCGCAAGGCCCCCCGGGCGCGGGCTGCCCCGCGGGGTGCCTGTGGCGGCGCGGCGCGGCGGGCGCGCTGCGATCGGGCAGGCGCGGCGCGGGCAGTCCGCGGGAGGGGTCCTGCCTCGCCCCTGAGGCGGTCGCTGAGGGAGGGCGCGGAAAAAGGAATTAAAGTGGGAATTAAAGCAGGAGTTCAAGGAGAAATTAAAAACTATGAGGCAAAAACGGCTGTGAGCGCGGCGCTTGCGGGTCTGGCCGCCCGGTACGGCTGCTTGCTGGCGGCTGGTGACGCGTCCGTCCTCCACACACGGCGGGTGGGCCCAGGCTGGGGAGATCCTCAGCTGTGACCCCGCACCGGGTCCACCCTAGGCAGGCCCTGACAGCTGTTGGGGTGTCCCAGGAAATGGTGAAACTTAAGTTACACCTCCGAGTAATTTCTGTCTTCTGCCTTTAGGTCTCAGGAATTTGGGAATGGGATGAAGCTGAAGCTGCCCGGATCAGCAGCGTGTCAGGAGCAATGTTCTGACCTGGCCTGAACCCAACGTGCACAAAAAGATGCAGAAACTTGCAGTGGAGATGCAGAAGAAATTTCCCCCCTTTGCATGGTCACCCACTGTTAGATCTGAAACTGTTTGTCAGGCTCTGCCCCAGTCCTATGGGTGAAGAGAGAAGTGTTTTAAGCTTTACCCATTTTCACTTTGTGCTTGTGAAGTTCTGGCTGATCAAGCCCTTTCTTGCTTCAGAAATACTTCCAGTGTGACTGTTTAAAGCACTCTTGGAGGGAAGTGTTCTAATAAATTGAAAATGCAAATTAGAGGCTATGGAACATCTAAAGGTGATCAAAAGCACCGTTTTAGCTAATTAGTCATTGCTGTGGACTCCACAGCTCCCCGTTCCCTGTCACGAGCTCGAGATGAGTTCAGATCTGTCAGCACATGAAAAGCAGCTTCTGCTGAGGGATTTGCTGAATTTTAGCAATGCAGAACCAGCAGCACAGTGGGAAGCTCTCAAAAAAGAACTGAACTACAGGCTTGAATGTTTTATGGCAAAGTTTTATTTTCGTAATAGCCTTTCAAAAATCTTATTTTGGGAGTCATTCATAGAATAGTAGAATGGTTTGGGTTAGAAGAACCTTAAAGCTCATCTCATTCCATCCCCCTTGCCTTGTACAGGGACAACTTCCACTGTTCCAGGTGGCTCCAAGCCCCATCCAGCCTGGCCTTGGACACTTCCAGGGATCCAGGGGCAGCCACAGCTTCTCTGGACACCCTCACAGGGAAGAATTCCTTCCCAATATACCATCTAACGCTGCCCTCAGGCAGTGGGAAGCCATTCCCTGTGTCCTGTCCCTCCATCCCTCGTCTCCAGTCCCTATTCAGCTCTCCTGGAGCCCCTTTAGGCACTGGAAGGGGCTCTAAGATTTCCCTGGATCCTTCCCTTCTCCAGGGGAACATTCCCAGCTCTCCCAGCCTGGCTCCAGCCCTTGGAGCAGCTCCGTGGCCTGCTCTGGATTTGCTCCAGCAGCTCAGCATTCCCCTCATGTTGGATCCAGGGCTGGGGCAGCTCTGCAGGTGGAGCCTCACCTGAGCAGGGCACAGGGGCAGGATCCCCCCTTTCCTGCTGCCCACGCTGCGGGATCAGCCCAGGGCACAGAGGGCTCTGGCTGGGCCGTGTGGAGCTTCTCATCCCCCCCAACACCTCCTCACGTTCAGCTTTGGCTAAAGCAGATGTCGGGAAGCTGGAGGTTCCCAGACCCTGTTTGTCATCCAGCCCTGCAGGCAGCGCACACTTTTTGTCAGTGCCGAGTGTTTTATTTCCCTCCGTGTGAAGTTTCCCTACGGCCTTTCGTGAGGAGATGGTGTTAATGATGGCATGTCACCTGCTCCTCTCGGGGCTGCAGAGGGAGCAAAGGAGTTTTTCCTGTAGGTGTCACCAATATCCCGCGTAGAAACTGAGCTGAAACTCCCGAGGAAGGACCGAGCGTGGGATGCTGAGGTCGGTTTGATACAACACCAGACTCTTCTGAAATATTTGAGATCCCTTGGGTTGTGTTTCACAGAAGCCTTTTTGTATTTTCCTAATTTAAGTCTGGAAAAATCCCTCTGGTTTCTTCAATAACCATGTGAATTCCAGAGGATTTTGAGGCTGGCTTTCTACCAGGACACTGGGAGAATGTGTGAAGGCTGTGATGAGCTGTGGGTGGTGACTGAGTTTGGTTGCTGCTGCTGGAGCGTGATTTGTTCCACTCAGTCATGCAAATATTGCAAGAATATCATGGAATCATGGAATGATTTGGGTTGGAAGGAACCTTAGAGATCCTCTAGTTCCAACCCCTGCCATGGACAGGGACACCTTCCACTGTTCCAGGTTGCTCCAAGCCCCATCCAACCTTGGACACTTCCAGGGATCCAGGGGCAGCCACAGCTTCTCTGGACACCCTGTGGCAGGGCCTCCCCACCCTCACGGGGAAGAATTCCCTCCTTAATATTTAATCTAAATCTGCCCTCTTTTAGTTTAAAAATGTTTCCCCTTGTCCCAGCAGTTGTAAATCCTTAATCACAATAATCCAGTATTTGCAGACCTATGAAATTTTCTCACCCAGCGTGGGAGCAGTGCCTGATCCCAGCACAGGCTGTTTTGAAGGAAAATTGGGGTTTTTTTTTCAGTTTATTGTCGCAAAAGGATCAAATAGCACATTCCCCCTCAAACACCTCACTGAATTGCAGGATCATCAAGATTAGAAAGGCCCTCTTGCATCATCAAATCCAACTATTCCCCCACTACCAAAGCCACCACTAAACTGCCCCAAAGTTCCACCTCTACACTTAAAATCCCTTTAAATCAAAATCTTTGTGGAGCTGGAGGCGCATCCACGTTTGCGTGCTCATGGCTTTTTTGGAGCAGCCGGGAGAACTCTCCCAGCTGGCAGAGCAGCCCCGAGGCTTCGATTATCGATGGCCTGTAATGAGGCTCTAAGAAGAGGCAATTCCGTGCTAATAAACTAAAGTGCATCCAGGAACTCGGTGTATCCCGGGCCTTGGGGCCAACTGGCACAAAACACCCTCTCCCACACTTGTCATCTTGCCTCGCCTTCCAGGAGAGGGTGGCTGGATACAAACTGCCGGCTGGGAGCTGTTCCTGGACTGCTTTGAGCCGGGAATTATCGAGGAAAACGCAGCTTGGCACCCAGGTTTGTGCAAAGGGACCTTCTAACCATTTTCTTCCGTGGATGTCATTCCCAGTGCCTGGGCACGCCTTATTTTCCAGCAGGGATGCAACCTTCGTGCAGCAGGATTTATTTTCAGGGAGAAATGCTGCAAGTGCTGCCTTCCAGCTCCCGCCCACTTGGATATGGACCTCGGCTATTCTTCCAAATCCTCTGGAAATGTGCTGATGAAGGAGGGCGTTTCTGCCCCGCTCCTTTGTGCCAGTGGGACACAGCACCTTCCAGGAAGTGCTCTGGATTGCAGGATCATGCTCTGGGAAGGATCTCGATCAGGGTGCCAAAGAGCTGCAGGTTATTTTATAATTGCAGGGCAGTGAGGTGGTGACCCTAAATGTGAGGTGAGCTCCAGCCATCCAGGACCCCCCTGCACCATCTGGAGCTCAGCACCTCCCCAAAGCTTCTGAAGAAGCTTCTGGGACCTGTCTTGGTCTGTTCAGGCCCTGCTGCTTCCTTCTCACTTCACTACTCGTGTCATTTGTTTTAGGAGAAATAAAATGGTTTATTGTTGCTTGAGATAGCTTCCAAATCTGCCTTAAACAGCGAAATTTAAACACCAGTAGGGGCCATAACCAAAATAGAATCTTAGTTCTTGAAAACGACATTGCAAAATTAAAGAAATGCGTGAAAATCTGAAGGCTTGAAATCATTGTGAGGTGATTCCCTCTGTGTTGTGTTTTATAACAGCTCGTTTCTGCTCTGAAGGTTTGAGTGTCTGGTCTAGTTCAGCCACAGCTTTTTGTGGGCCAGGATGTCTGAGTGATGCAGGGAGTGACACTTGATCAGATAAAGGCCTTTTTTGCCTTAAAGCTGGGCAAGATTTGAAACAAATAATGCCAGTAAAGATATAAATCTGAAAGAAATCCAGCCAGGCTAAGGATTTCTTTGAGCAGGTCTTCAGAAATATTTGGAGATCAAGACTGTTGTGCTTACAGGGGATTAAATAAAAAAAATAGAAGTGAAGTGAAATCCCTACGAGTGAAATTCAGATGCTTTCCTTCCTGTGGCCACAAAACCAAAACCTTTCAAAGGCTCTTTGGTGAACAGTGAAGCCACAGGCGTGGTGGATTTGGATGTCGCCCTGACCACAGCGTTCAGCCGGTGTGGCTGTAACTGCATCTGTGGTTGTCTTTTCAGCAATTCATCTACAACCTTCTCTTCATCTCTTTTGGCTGTAAACTATCCCGGATGACTCTTAGCCAGTGTTTCTTGGGAACGGACACATTCCTAGAAAAGACCTGCTGTAGTCCCCATCTCTGGAGGCGTCCAAGGCATGACTGGAGGTGACACTGAGTGCTCCGGGCTGGTTGACAAGGTGGCAATGGGTCAAAAGTTGGGCTTGATCTTGGAGGTCTTTTCCAAGGCTTAGCTCCAGCTGCATTATCTGAGCATGGTCCCGGCACTGGGCTGGGAATTTGGTAGCTGAAAATCAAAGATAAAAATACCAGTTTTCTTCCCACAGTCAGTCCTGGGGAGGGCAACCAGCACAGAAACAGCGGCGGTGGAAACGTTCAGAGGAAACGTTCAGAGGTTGCTGCTCTTCTGGGCGTCTTTGTCATTCCGTGCTGCTCCTGCCGCAGGGCTCTCTCCTCTCATGCCCTTCGGGCTGTTTGTCTAGAGCCTTTATGAGTTCCCTGTATCTTTTCAAAATGTAAATTGTAACCAATTTACAAGTCGTTAGTTAAGAAGCCGGTCGCTGCAGCCCCGCTTTAATTTCACCTGTCCTTTCCCGTGTTTCCATTAAATCCCATTTAATTACAAATCCTATCTCGTTCTCGGGGCATCAGCTGCGTTTGTAATAAATGTCCCTCAAAGTCCGTGACTCAGCTGACAACACACGAGCGGTGACCAAGAGCTGGATGAACAGGATTTCCAGTACCAATTAACAAAGAAATGTTCTCCTGTCTCCAAAAATCCACCAGCACGAAGGGGAAAGAAAACCAGAGATGCCAGAATGGAATTTGGTTTCTTTGCTGCAGGTGAAGGAAAGGAGAGCAGTTGTGACCCAGCAGTACCTCCCTCCCTCCCTCAGGTTTTCCCCGGGGATCACGGGGACTTGCAGCTGTAATGGCTTTGCTGCCTGAGGAGAGAGAGGCTTTTAGCTGCAAAAATCCACCTTTCCAGCCAACTCCCATAAATCCAGAGCGTTTATTTGGATTGCAGACTCCGCTTAATGGGAACGTTGCTCACCATTTCACATCCTGGTTTTGGCATGAGCAGCTGGAGTCATGGCCTGCATTTCTCTTTCTGGGTGCAGCACAGAAGAAATAACTTTTATTTTGGCTTGGCTGGAGGCTGAGCTGTGGGGTGCTCGTTGTCTTTGGGGGAAAGCCTCCCCTCCCCTAAAGGCTTTTCCCCACTGCTCTCAGCATCCCTTTTCCTCTGCCTTCCCTCTGTGCTCGTGAACCCGTGGTGGAACGGGCCAGGGAATGGATCCTGCCTTCTGAAAACCTTTTTATCAGCCAAAGGTGTGTCTGTGGCACAACAGCATAACTGGTGTAACCCAAGGGTGGGTGTTCATCTGCCTGTGTTCATCTCCCCTCCAGACTTCCTCAGTGAGGCTGAACAAGCCCAAGTCCTCTTGCTCCCTGCCCTAGGGGTGCCAGACTTCACTTAATGTATCTGTCCATCTTTCTGTCTTGTATATAAACAGCTTGGCCAGTTGTGGTCTTGCCTTGTGAGATCTAATTTCTCTTTTCAGCTTCATAATTAAGATTATAGAGAAGGGAGAGCCTGACTCCCCTCAGAGGTGTGTGAGAAAAGGATGAGAAGCAACAGGCCAAGGCTGCAGCAAGGGCAATTCCATCAGGCAAGGGGCAATGTTTGCTCTGTGAGGATGGTGAAATGCTGGAGCACGAGCCCAGAGGGGTTGGAAATGTCCCACACTCAGCTGGACAAGGCATCTCCCAGCCTAAATTTTGACGCAATTCTGCAAATGCCCATGAACCGGAACAGAAGGAATTGCATGTCCAAGCAGAGATGAGTGTGGATGCAGCCTTGCAGTCTCCTTATCTGTCTTTGAAATACCACTGCTCTGTGCTACCGCTGTTCAGCAGCTCCCTGCTGACAGCAGGCCAAGAGCTGCATCAGCGCCCAGGAATATTCGCTTTTCTCCTCGGACTGCGTGGAGTACACAGATAACTCTGGGAGCAGCAAAGCGGCTTTCATCTTCCCGGAGCTAATCCAAACAGATCGCATTGCTGGGGGAAGTCAGGGGAGAGCAGGAGAAGACAGAGTATCTTTATTTAAAAAGAAATTAAAGAAATCCTAAAAATCAAAGCGCTTAGCAGGGGTTCAGCAGAATCAGGAGGCAGCAGTCCTTGCTGGTGCTGAATTTATTGCCTGTGTTCAATGTCTGGGCTGAATTGTCTCGTCTTCCCACAAATGCAGCTGCTCCTACCTCGTGTTGGTTGGGCAGTGGGGAAAAGGGAGCAGAGCTGTCTGTGCTGTCCCTGCTCTGTGGATAACAGAGGGAACACAGAATTGTGAGGACTGTCAGGCTGGATTAGGCTCGAGGAACATGTAATCCCGTTCCTTGCTTTCTTTGATGACCAGTACAGAGGTTTCCAGGAATCATTTTAAAAGCTGTACAGAACATTTCAGAGGAAAAACTATTTATTTTGTTCTCTTTTTCCCCCAAAACATTGCCTTGACTGCCATCCTTGCAAGGTCAGCTTTAAAAAATCAGGAAGATTTCCAAGAGCCTCCGGAAGAGTCTGGGTTGCTGCTGGTGGTGTAAACCCACAGTAGGTTGTAGGGACAGGTAATTGGGGTTGTCACAGCAGCCTGGGCTGTGGGAACAGTCTGAGGAAGGCAGCTGGGCTTTGCCGGAGGTACCAGGAGTCTTTTGCTGCCTCTGTGTATTTTGAATCATGAAACATGGAACCTTTAGGTGTTGGACTTGATGGTCCTTGTGGGTCCCTTCCAATTCAGGATGTCCCATGGTATTCTAAAGGAAAGGGCAGGGAAACTCGTGCAACAAATGTCCCTCAAAAGCAGCCAGGAAAACGCTTCTGCAGGGATCTGTCCCCAGCAGAGGCCATGATGCTCAGAAATTATCTTTGCTCTGTGTTACAGATCCTAAAGTGGCTAGACTGGATCCCCAGGAAAGCGATACAAAACCAGTAACCCCATGCACAAGATTCACTGGATTTCATCTGCCACTGGCAGCCAAATCATAGAATCACGGACTGGTTTAGGTTGGAAGGGACCTTAGAGATCATCCAGTCCCATCCCTGCCATGGCAGGACACCTTCCACAGTCCCAGGGTGCTCCAAGCCCCATCCAGCCTGGCCTTGGACACTTCCAGGGATCCAGGGGCAGCCACAGCTTCTCTGGGCACCCTGTGCCAGGGCTCAGCATGTTTACAGTGAAGAATGAAATAATTCTAATCAATCTAACTCCATTCTTCACTCACCTTGTGTTTGTGCTCAGGATTACCCCCACCCAAGGAATTTAGTGGAATGCCTCCTGTAAGTCAAGGGGAGGGTGTGGATACCTTGTGAATACCTATGGGACTCAGGAAAGTGGATTCCAGCCGGAGCTCCCAGGGCTCCTGTAGCCTTCTCCGTGCTCCTCAGGCACTTCCCATCCCACTGCTGGGCATTTTCCCAACTCTAAGCCGGGTGAAAAGCAGGGAGATGAGCTCAGTGTGGCTGCTGGAGGATTTCCTGGATATAGACGAGTACATCAGGGGGATGGGGACAGGTGCTGTCTTCAGTGCCATTAGTGCAGGGCTGGAGGATGAATCGACGGCCAGAGATGACTGCCCAGGTTACTTTGTCTCCTCTTTGATTTAAGCACTGTACAATTAGTCCAGAGCTTGAAAATTATGCTATTAAGCATTGTGCTGTCCTTTTTAAAGGATGGCTACTGGGAGAACTTGCTGGAAGATTTCCAGTACTCCTGTTTCCATAGGAAGTGTGCACAGGGACAAGGGCTGCCTGGGATCCCACCTATTCACCCCAAATCTGCATCCCCAATATTTGTCTGTCTGCTGGAAAGCCACGTGCCCTGTCCCACCTCCAAACCCTTCCAGTTCATCACTGTCCCTGTCACAGCAAGGGTTTCCTTTATTCCTGACCTAAATCTTTCTGCAGACAATATAAGCCCAAGATCATCCCCATCCCATAATGAATATTCATCATTTTCTGTAACATAACGAAGGTCAGTGTTCTTTAATAAGAGAGAAGAAAGGCACACAGGAGGTCCATTTAATAATCGAGGTGACTGGTACAGAGAGCAGGGAGATATTATAATTAATATCATGAGGGTGGGAATGTGCTCAGGAAAATCCTGGCAACCAGGAGGAAGGGATGCCATGAAGTTTCAGCTTCGAGAAGTTAAAAAAAGCTTTGACTGAAGTTAATGGAAATTCTGCCCGCATAAGAAACACAGGTGGAAGGGAAAATCGGCTTATTTTAATCAAAGCGAGAGGGAAATAAAACACAACCCAACCCTAATTTAAATCAGTCCAAGTGATTGCAGACTTAATTCTCTCCCCTTATTAGACTCTTCAATCCCAACCCTACAGCCCTAAGAGATCTCTTTACACTGGGGGCATGGGGATTCGATTTGTATGCATGCCGACCTCGAAGTGATAGAGTGAATCCATCCTCTGTCAGTGGGGCGGATTCCCAATTAAATCTGCTGGGAAAGATGATTGCATGACCCCATCCTTGTCTGGAAGTGGGATGGGTGGGGAGGTTCAGCTCTGTCAGTGCTCTCAGGTCTGAGGTGCTGGATAATTGCTATGGATGAAAAAAGGAGGAGGAGGCGCTTTGCTCCTGCTCTGAGCTGAAGGGAAGGGAGGGATGAAGCATCTGTCCCGTGAGGAAAAGCTGGGAGAATTGGGATTGCTCAGCCTGGAGAAGAGAAGTCTTTGGGGTGACCTAATTGCAGCCTTCCAGTACCTGAAGGGGCCCCAGAAGAAGTGGAGAGGGACTTTGGATGAGGGATGGAGGGACAGGACAAGGAGGAATGGCTTCAAATGGAAAGAGAGTAGGTTTGGACTGGTTATCGGGAAGAAACTCTTCCCTGTGAGGTTGGTAAGCCCTGGCACAGGCTGCTCAGAGAAGCTGTGGCTGCCCCTGGATCCCTGGAAGTGTCCAAGGCCAGGTTGGATGGGGCTTGGAGCAACCTGGAACAGTGGAAGGTGTCCCTGCCCATGGCAGGGGGTGGAACGAGATGGTCTTTAAGGTCCCTTCCAACCCAAATTCTCTGATTCCATGATGAAGTTTAAAAAGGAGGGTGGGGAAGGTCAATCAGGACATGTGTACGTCATTAAAAAAAAAAACAAACCCAAAATGTCATTATTAAAAAAAAAAAACAAAACCAAAAACCTCACATTTTAGTTTTCTTTTCCTCCCTCCTGCGATTTTTATCTGCTCTGATAAAAGAGAGAAGCACAGAAAGGGATGTCAGGTGGGTGCTACTTTAGAAAGCCCTGATCAAAACCCCTGAATTACCTTGGTTTTAATGGGGTTCAGCCAAAATTCTTACCAGGACATAAATTTTGAACTCATTCCTTTCCTTCCCATTTCAGTGTTTTTTGTTTTTTTTTTTTCCCCATCCCAGAAATGACACAGGCGGAGAGGTTGGAAGCAGCCAACTCCCATGAATAAGTGTAAGTGGAGGAGAGACCCCATTTCATCCTGGCAGCCATTCCGGAAACGGGGCCAATTCATTAGGCAGAGATCTCCTCATCCCTGAGCAGAACAGCCTGTTCTGCCTGCCCCGAGTGCCTTCTGCTCTCCCAGCATCCACAGAGGTTGCTGCTTGGAGAGGGACAGCCTTGGAATCCTACCCTGAGATATTCACATGGATTTGTGTGGGGGGAGAGAAGAGAGAAAAAAAAAAAAAAAAAAGCTCATTTTGTTGCAAAATTAATATTTTTAATTTTTCACCGCTCCCATCCACCTTCTTCTCCATACAAAGAAAGCATCCAACCCGGGAGGATTCATCGAAAAAGAATGGTGTGTTTTGCAGTTATATTGTGTTGTTGTTGTTTTTTCCCTTCTTTGTGTTTGTTTTGGTTTTTTGGTTTTTTTTTTAGGGATTGCTTTTCAATGGAAAAGCAAAAGTACCCCTGAGAAAAAAAATCATTTAACCTCCCCTCATCCCTGTCCCTTTGCAGCCTCGGGTTGGGCTCTGCACTGCCGGCCCCAGCCCTGCTGTGTCCTGGTGCCAGCAGTGGTACCCAGCCAAGAAGGACTGGGAAAAGCCGGCTTGGGACTTCCCCAGGGACAGATTTTGCTGCCATCCCCTGGTTACCGCCTTTTGAAGCCACTGGACTGATCTCAAGGCAGGGGCTTGATGGTCTGGCAGTGACTCCCCCAAAATAGGAGCGGGACAAATTCCCTCCGGGCCAGCAGAGAGTGGTGAAGGCCAAGAGAAAGGGACAGGGATTTCTCCTCCCATCTCCTGCTGAAACACAAGGACAAGTCACGAAGGGGCAGGTGCTGAAAAGGTGCTTAATCCCCTTTAAGCATAACAATGCCCTTGGGATCCTACTTCCATCTGCATGTATCCCAAATTTTTTAAAGAATTACAGCCCCATGGAATCTCCTGAGATGGGAGGAACCCACAGGCATCATCCAGTCCAACCCCCGGCCATGCACAGGGCACCCCAACAATCCCACCCTGTGCATCCCTGAGAGCACTGTCCTTCCAGGGTCCTGTCAGTGCTGGAATTGTGCTCATCCGTGTCTCCCACGGCACTCCCAAGTCTCTCACCCTTTCCTGACCTTTCCTTTGCCTGAAGAGAGAGGAAAAACATCCTGGGTTTAATTTTAGCCCTTCCCAACAAGAAGGACTTTGAGGGGCTGGAGCATGTCCAGGGCAGGGAATGGAGCTGGGGAAGGGTCTGGAGCATCAGGAGCAGCTGAGGGAGCTGGAAAGGTTCTCAGCCTGGAGAAAAGGAGGCTCAGGAGGGACCTTGTGGCTCTGCACAACTCCCTGACAGGAGGGGACAGCCGGGGGGATTTGGGCTCTGCTCACAGGGAACAGGGACAGGAGGAGAGGGAACGGCCTCAGGCTGGGCCAGGGGAGGTTTAGATTGGATATTAGGGATAATTTCTTTATGGAAAGGAGTGTCCAGCCCTGGCACAGCTGCCCAGGGCAGTGGCAGAGTCACTATCCTTGAAAGTGTTCAAAAACCCTGTGGATGTGACATTTGGGGGTGGTTTAGTGGCGGCCTTGGCAGTGCTGGAGGAATGGTTGGATTTGCTGATCTTAGAGGGCTTTTCCAACCTTAGCAATTCTGGGATGCTGCAGTTCTGGGATTCTGTGCTTCTGTCTGCCTGCCTGCTCCTTGCTGTAATGCATCAGGTCTTTGGTATGAACCAAGCTGAACCTTTATCTCCCCAGCACATTCTGGACCAGAGAGAAGCAAAAAGTGCAGCAGGACCTGCAGCCACTGCCTCCTCCTGGCTCATGGGGTGACTTAAACAGCTCCGTGGTTTTGGTCCAGGTCCCTTCAGTGAGCTCTTGGCTTTATCCCAGCACGGACCAGGAGCTCTCACACCCAGCAGCCTTGTGAGGGATTTCTGGGTCCTAACTATCAGTGAACTATCCAAGGCTTGTTCTTTTCCTCGAGTCCAGGTGACCCTTCCTCATGTTCATTTCGACGCCCTGAACCCCTAAATCAGGCTCAAACATCCCGGGGGATCTGATTCCCTGGCTCCAGCACTGCCACTGAAGTGTCTTGGCCATCATTTTCCAGTCAGTGCTTGAGTGGCTGGTGTGGATTTAGTGTGTCAGAGCAGAGACTCTGCAAAAAGCAACATTTCCTGCATGCAGCACCATATTTCAGCATCGAGGATAATTCTGTATTCCCATCTGCTTTATTTTAAGCAGCCCCAGGGATGGAAAGAGCCACCTTAAGAAAATACAGCCAGCGCTATCCTGCTCCAGCCGCCCACGGGCTGACAGATTAAATCTCATTTGCTTGTGCCAGAGTCTTGCTCACTTGTTTGTCATTATCTGGAGTTTTGTTAGGCTGTGTTAAAAAAAAAAAAAAAAAAAAAAAACCAACAAAATCAGCAAAACAAAACTTTTTCACCTTTTTTTTTTTTTTTTTATAAAAATAGGAGCTGTGTCAGAGATGGAGAAGAGTGCAGGCGCACTCTTGGAGAGCAGCAGAGCAGCAGTGATCTGATCCTGCCAAGGATGTGTGGATGGGAAGCTCTGGAAGACTGACAGGGGGAACTTCTGGCCATGCCTCACCTTGGATAATCACCCATCCCCACAGCCTGGCTCCAGGGCTTGTGTGGCCACCTCCACTTCTAATGGCATTTTTAAAAATCCTTTCCAAAATTTGCTGTTATCTTTGGAGCTCTCTTATCATGCACATCTTCTTCCACCCACGCTGGACACCAGAACGACGATATCACAGGGAATTACATCCTTCTCCATTCAAATTCAAGTGGAAGAAATCCAGTGAAGAGCTGAGCAGACACATTTTGCCGCCCTACATCAGCTTTCCGTGCTGAATTCACATCTCCCTTTCTTCCCCCTTTTTCTCCTCCCTTTCTGTTTTGTTTTTTTTTTTTTCTTTTTGCTGCTCATCCTGATCCAGAGAAAAAATCACCTGCGCTGAACTTCGTAAATTGGGAAGCCATCATTTCCCAGACCATGGAATCAGAGAATCCTGGAATGGTTTGGGTTGGAAGGGACCTTAAAGATCATCCAATTCCAATCCTCTGCCATGGGCAGGGACACCTTCCACTGTCCCAGGTTGTTCCAATCCCCGTCCAGCCTGGCCTTGGACACTTCCAGGGATCCAGGGGCAGCCACAGCTTCTCTGGACACCCCGTGCCAGGCCCTCCCCACCCTCTCAGGGAAGAATTTCTTCCCAGTATCCAAACTAAATCTCCCTTCTTTCAGTGTGAAATACCAGCTTTTCATAACCTCACCATTTGCTGCAATATTTTTGACAATTCCAAAAATATTCAGGCCAGAAGAGCCCGAATGTTCCTGCGGCTGGTGCAGACCAGCCTGGACCCAACCCTCTGTGATCTGTGGGGTCATCTGAGTGCCCGTGGGAAGCACAGCCCTCAGTGTCCCCTCTGTAGCTGCAGGAGAGGTGACAAACTGGTAGAGGAAAGGTGAAGGTCTAAGGGGGATCCAAATTGTGTCTACAACCCCTAAAGGAAGGTTCTGGAGAAGATGGACTCTTGGAAGTGTGCAGGGAAAGGCAGGAGGTGACAAATCCAGTGAGAGGCCAAGAGAAATCCAAGAAAAAAGTTTCCACTGTGAGAGGGGTCAAACATAGGAAAAGGGGGATCAAAGAGGCTGTGGATTCTCCATCCTTGGAGATACTCAAAATCCTGCTGAACGTAACCAAGGGTGATAAAATGGTGTTAGATGAGGACTCATCTTTGATCCAAAAGTTGAACTGGAGGCATCGAAAACCCTCCTCCCACCTCAATTATTCTGCGGTATTGACACATGGAACAGATGGAGGCACGTGAAATTATTCACATCAAATTGCTTGCAAAGCAAGACAGGAAAAGGGTTGTCCAGGCTGCCCGAGGCAGTGGTGGAGTCACCATCCCTGGAGGTCTTCCAAAAAACACGTGGATACGGCACTGGAGGATGTGGATTAGTGGTGAAGGTGGTGGTGGTGCTGGGTGACTTGGTGATCTTAGAGATCTTTACCAGCTGAGATGTTTCTGTCATTCTGTGCCTCCGTGGTGAGTTTTCCCACCCAAATCTAAGCCTGGGTGACCTTCTCAGAGGCATGGGGAGAGTTTCTGGCAGGGCTGGACTCAGAATCCAGGCATCTGAATTCCAGAGGGCTGAAATTCCACCTGCATGTGCTGTAGGATAGACAATTTAGATCAAGAGCAAGGCCGGTTTTAGGACCCTGTAACTGCCCGTGGTACATAAACCTCTGTGGCACAATTTTTAAAACATCCTTTTTTACTGAAGGGAAGCAGAAATCCACAAGTAAAATCAACTTTTCCCCTTTTCACTCCTCCCAAATAAACTGACGAAAACGACAGTGAACAACCCGCACACCATTTAAGAGATGGAGCTCTACTCATCTCTGGTTTTGTGGGTGAAACGTGAGCAAATAACTTGGAGGACCTGGGAGAGTTACACTTTTATCACCAGGGGTGGAAGGGACAAGGGACAAACGCAGCCTCTGGAAAGACTCAAGCTCGGAACATCTTGTTTTGTCTTCAGGGCCCGTTGCAGCGTCACTGCATCGACTCAAATAAATTGCCCAACAATCAGGACGTGCCTCCTCTTGACCTCTGGGGACCAAAGACAATGAAACCTCCAGTGCTTGAACCGGGCTGTAATGAGAAGATTGATGTTTTTGGGAAGACTTGCTGACTGCAGCTTGGACCACTCCACCAGGAGCTGGGTTTGGGAGCTGGGGGTTGCCAGAGCTGCTCCTCTCCAAATGGTTTTCCCATGGAGAGGCTTTGCTGGGAGCAAACGCCTTCCAGCATCCTCCTGCTCTGGGCTGGAGCAATTCCACTTGCAATAACCTCCTTGGCTGTGCTGCTGTGGGTGAAGAGAGATTTATTTTCATGCATAAGAATGCTGGAGGAAACTGCCAGAAAACAACTTTGATTTTTTTTTTTTTTTTAATTTGTTTCCTTTTAAAAATTATTTTTATAAATTTTGTCAACGCAGACTTGTGGTTCCGGTTATACCAACAGTAAATCCTTGACTTTATGGAAGTCATTTAGGTTGGAAAAGCCCTCCAAGATCGACTGCAACCATTAACCCAGCACTGCCGAGGCCACCACTTGAATGCATCTCTAGATATAAAAATAAGGGGTGCTTCCACTTTGCCCATATAAAGTATTTTTAGTGCAATTCCATTAAATCTGTGTCTGCAGTGATTTCACCTGATTTGCCCCTTTCTCCGTTGTCATAAACGTCATTTTCCCACCCTGTCCCAGGCTGTTGTGCCCGATGGATGTGTGACCGTGGCTCCCACACCAAGGGTGGGTATTCACATCCCAGCTGCAGCCAAACCTGGGTGTCCCAAACCTCCCTCACTGCCGAAAATGTTCATCCCAAGACTCTGGGCCACCAGCTCTGACCTTCGAAGTTGACCCAAAGGGTTGAACTAAAGACCTCAGAGGTCCCTCCCAACCTCAGTCCTTCAATAGTTTGTGAAGGCGACCTTGAAAATGGCAGAACACCACTGAGTCAAGGACAGGAAGGAAGAAACTCCACACAGACTTGCATTTAAATCCCTTTGAACTCCTCCAAGATCAGCCACAAGCTCTGATTTGATTTGATTTTACTTCTTTTTTTCTCACTTTACAGCCTTCGCTTGAACTGAACTAAAACCCGTGGAACTGTTAATTGAAAACTGAGTGTCAACAGCAGTTCAGCGCAGAAAGAGTTTCAATTAAAAGCAATCTCTTCTTGCCATCCAAAGTAATATTTTCCCTCCTGGCTAAATTTTAAGTGAAGCACAAAGTGGTTGCTTGTCAATGCTTTAATGGGATCTGAGCTATTGTGTGGGAAAACTTCCTTTCACTCAGAGGCCAAGGAGCTTTTCATTTTTCGGGGCTGAAAGCAGAGGAATGGGAGAGGTTTTTTTGGTGTGATGTGGCTGATTTGCTTTTCTCTTCTGGGCTCTGTGGGTGCGGAGTGGGGTGTGCTGAAGAGCATTATCCAAAAATCAGGGCTGGGTGGGAATCAGTGTTTCTCACTCCCTACCCCTCCTGGACCTCCATCCGCCCTTCTCCAGGCTGGTGCTCAGCCTGGCTCTGGTATTTATCCAGAATGGTTGAGCTGAGTGGGGGTAACGTGTCCAGCAGGTCCCCAGGTGCCCTCAGGAAGGTTCAGCTGGGTTTTTGGCCAGTTGGTGCTGCCTGAGCCACGTGGGTGGGACACCCAGGGACTTGAATTCTGGAGGATTCCCAGAAAACGGTGCCGAGAGGGGAGCTGGCTCTGGGGGCGTGGGAAAAGCTGCCATCAAACCTAGTGGCATTTCCTGGGAAAGGGGAAGGTTTGGGATCATTTTCCCTGATGCAATCCAAGATGGAGACCACGTCGGAGTAAGTTGCATTCGGGATGAGAAGAAACAGCCTCAAATTGTGCCAGGGCAGGTTTAAGTTGGATAGCAGGGAAAAATTCTTTGCAGAAATCGTTGTACAGCCCTGGCACAGGGTGCCCAGGGCAGTGGTGCGGCAGAGTCTGTAATTAAATCATCCCCACAGCTTTCAAAGGTCTGGCCTTGCGTCCTGCTCCCTCCAGAGCCAGCCTGGGTGTCCTTGCATCAATCCCTTCTCCTCTTGGTCCCCAGACACAGCGAGGATGTAACAGGGTGTCACCTTCCCCCTCAGGGTGTAAACCTCTAATGAAGCATGCAGGGGTTTAAGAGCATTCCCAGATCTCTTTTCCTGAAAAAGGTGTCTAAAACACCCTAAAAGGATGTGGCGAAAAGTGACAGCTGATGAATAAACTGCTCCTCATCAGTGGAAAATGGAGAAAATGCTCTGCCTGCTGTTTTGGGGCTTCCACGTAAAAAGCATTTGGGAGAAAGTTGTGGGGGCTGCGCCTCTGTGAGGTGCTCAGGAACAGGAGATCATTTTAGGAACAAACCCACTGAGTGCTTCTTTGTGCACCAGCTCCACTACCTGCTTTGTTTTCTGATCAGCACCGAAATGCTCCTTTACATGAAATTAAGGATGTGAGGTTCGTATCAGCGCTGCTCCCGGGCAAGCAGAAGGGATTTGAAGGCGCTCTCGGTCGTGTTAGGAACTCCTTTTTCATGTTTTAATTAATTTTATTTAACCATTAACTGTGTGCATGCTGTGGCTGCTCTGCTCCGTATATTCTGGTCAGATGTGCTCAGCATGCACAGATCTGCTGTGTCTCTGGGCTTCCAGTCTTGTGTTTGTGTGGGGACCACCCCAAACACAGGGAATAATCAGGATACCTGAGGCTACACCAGTTCTGGGGGCACCAGTATTGGCCAGAAGAGCTGCTTGTCATCGTGGGAACATTTCTGTTGGATCATTTTCTGGGGAAAAGTCAGAGTTGCCATGTTCTAAATCTGTGATCTGGTAATTTTTCTCCCCCTTTTAAGTGAAAGGAAATCGCTTGGGATTGGGAAGATGTGGGAGCTTGAGCTGAAACTTGCACCCAGTGCACAGTCCTGCTGCTTTTTGTTCTGCGGAGTGAAGGAATTTTTAATACCGGGGAAATGTGGCAAGCAAACATTATTATCTGGCACTTCCAACTATTTATTTTTGTATGTGTTTATTTATTTATTCAAATCCATTAACCCTTTCATAAGCAAGTGGGAACAGCATTTCCCATCTCTCTGTTTGCTCAACTCTAAAATGAGGTGATGGCACCTACAGGTTCCCTCAGAGTCTTGAGATCCTGCAGAGGATGGGTTACCCCAAGAATCCCCCCTTTTTCTGAGCTGGTCTCTGCTTTAGTTTTACATTTGGATTCTTTTTCTCCTTTATTTCAAAGGTGTTCAGGAGATGAGCCAGGCGTAACTGGCTGGGATTTATCTGTGCATGCATTCAGCAACACCCATAAATCACTCCTGAGGTAGGTAAAGCACTAAGAAGAGGATCATTTCCATTTTATTTTGCTACAAAGCCTCCTGGAAGAGTCGTGGCAGGTTGCCTTTGTGCTGAAAGATGCAGTGAAGTTAATAAAGAAATTCCACGAAGAGCTGATGTCGAGAGAAAATCTTTGCGAGACAGATGGGGCTTGGAGCACCGAATGTTGATCAGTGACACCAGCAAAGTTCAAAAGCAGCCCCAACAGTTGCTGCTTTTCCTGTGGCTCGTAAAGAGGATGATGATTGCTCTGGATGGTGCCCCTGAGTCGTGTTTGTCACGGCAGAGGTCAGGCTGGTGTTTGGCGCTTTGGTCTGGGCAGGAAATGACGGGGAATTGGGCAGCTGTCTCCTGCTCCTTGGTGTTGATCTAACCTGGGCCCCTCTGTGGGCAGGATTTACAGGGCTCTGCCTTTAAATCAGAGGAGATATTTCTGCCTGTTGTTTTGGGCAAGATTCAGCAGGTTTATGTCCATCTGTCCAGTATTATCCTGGCATGGCCCATCCAGCACGTTCAGACACAGGTCTAGGAGCGGCGCAGCACAAGAGAGAGACAGACTTTGTGCAGCAGACTTGGGATTTCCAGGCCTTTGAGTCTGCACAGAGCAAAGGATTCTCCCTGCCAAAGCAGGGAGGCAATTCCCTCCATTCCCGGTAACTTCTCATCAACTTGCAGCACCCTCTGTGTTTTGGTTTGCAGACAGGTTTGTTAACCAAGGGATGTGGGAGACCTTTCCCTGTGAAATCCTTGCTAAGTGTCCCTGCAAGTGTCCAAGGCCGGGCAGGGCAGGGCTTGGAGCAGCCTGGGATAGTGGAAGGTGCACTGGGTGGTCTTTAATGTCCCTTCCAACCCAAAACATTCCAACATTCTGTGCGTGTGAAATTAAATAGTGCAACACTTGTTCAGGAAAAACAAGCCAAGAACCAACCCAAACCTTCTCATTTTTATGTTTTGCAGGATCCTCACTTCCTTACAACCTTGGCAGGACAGCAAGATATGATCCAGCTGATGAATCACAGCTCTCTGGTGCTCCCAGCACAGCAGTTCTGTCACTGGACCAGGGTCACAGAGGAGTCATAAAATCAGTGATCCCTTTGACTGAGCTGCTGTTGGTCCTTCCAACACCTAAAGGGACTCCAAGAGAGCTGGAGAGGGACTTTGGGCAAGGACATGGAGTGACAGGAAAAGGGGGAATGGCTTCACTCTGACAGAGGGAAGATTTAAATCAGGTATTGGGAAGAAGAAAAAAACCCTCGGTGTCTAAATCCAGTTCACCTGCTAGAACCACCCCGGGACCTGCTGTGAGCAGGGCTCCTCACCAGCCTTCCTCGGGGACATTCAGGAGCCCAAAGGACAGGACAAGAAATGGGCTGAGAGAGCTCTGCCCTGGCAGCTCCAGTGAGTGGCCACAGTGGTGTGTCCTGGGGAAGACTCCTTGACACTGTCCCAAAATTTGCTGCTCTTACCTGGTCCCGAAGCCACCCACTGTGGGCTACTGTCCAGCCTGGGTTTATACAGACCTTTGCTTGCACTGGGGAGGTTTAGGCTGGATATTAGGAAGAATTTCTTCACTGCAAAGGTGCAGACTGTCCAGAGCAGTGGTGGAGTGCCCATCCCTGGAGGGATTTAAAAGCTGTGTGCATGTGGCTCTTGGTGACATGGTTCAGTGGTGGCCTCGGCGGTGCTGGTTGGACTGGATGAGCTTAGGGGGCCTTTCCAGCCTGAAGGATTCTCTGATTCTGTTGTCCGGAGTCACCTGTGGTGGATCAGCTCTCGCCAGAGGCGTGCAGAGCTCACAACAGCCCTGCCCACCTCCTGTCTCCGAGCACGCACACGAGGCAGACCAAACGTGGTCATCCTCTCCTGGAAAACTCCCCAGCCGATATCCCAGACACCTTCCAGCCCTGTTTTCTTTCATGCATTCATGAGCCTTTCAGTCACAGTGATATGCCATCAAACTTTGATGTCTAACGAAGGAACAATCATCTCCTCACCTCCCTTTTAGAGCAGCTGAGACTTTCAGTAACGTTATCCTGCCGAGTTTTGACATCTGGCTTGTCAGCAAGAACATTATCTACCCCAATATGTTTTTTTTCCAGGAGCTAATCTTTGACATCAATTCCCTGTCAGGCTGGAGAGATCCTGCTGCATGCAACACCTCCTGCTCCCAAATAGTAAACACACTCCCGGACACAGGGTTTGGAGCCTCTGTGCTATTCCCAGACAAACCAAGAGGAGAAATCTTGCACCAAGTGACTGCCCTTGGACTGTGCCATAAATCCCAGGAATCTTGCCGGTCCCTCTTTGGTGCAGGGTGATTTCCTTCAGTGTAACCACCACCACCATCATCACCGGAGTGGGGTTTTGCCAAAGACACCCACAGCAGCGTCCGCAGTGCAGGGCCGTGGTTTGGTGGCCTGATCATTGTGCCAGAAGCCACCTGAGGTGCCCTCAGGAATTTTGGAGGCTGTGAGGTGTGACACATGTGGGAAAGGTGGGGTTTCCAGCTCTGACTGCACATCCAAGCCTTGCTGTTGGCCAGTTTTTATTGAGTGATTTTCGACCTCTGTGGATGCGTGTTAAGGTTTTGGCTTCTTTTCTTCCCTGCCAAGGTCAGGATGAGCAAAACTCGGGAAACGCCGAGCTTTGAGTTTGGACTTGGAATGTTCATTATATCTTACCTATTTACAGTATTTACAGGCTCACGAGCCATGAGCTCCTGGAAAACGAGGTAAAATAGAGTGCTTCTAACTCTTTCTGAAGTTATTTAAGTGATAACCCCCCAATAATGAGATGACACCTATATTATTTATATTTTTGACCCAATAATGACCACCCAAGGCCTGCAATGCGAACCTTTTTCACCCAATTACAGAAAACCATCCAAACCCAAGAAGAAGAAGGAAGAAGAAGGTGAAGAAGAAGGACTTAGACAACACCCAAAATCCTCCATCTTGACTTACATGTACCACTATACACCAAAACCCCAAATTCCAAGTTTCCAGGATTCCAACAGATGCAGGTGTGCGTGCCTGGGATATTTCCCACCCCGGAATGGGCCACCAGGAGAAGACCAGCTTACCCATCACTTACCTTTCCACCTACCTTTCCATAAAATCATCCAGGAACGGTGTGTAGCACCTCAACATCTTCCCAACTCATCATCTTCCTGCCACGGTGGCATTTCTGGGACTCGCAGCCATCTGCCTTCCCCCTGCCAGCAGCGCTGCTGCCAGGAAGGATTTAACATCTCCGGTGACTTCCACGGACTCCCGGAGCACTCCTGGCCCCCTTCCACCCCTCTCTGCACCTTGGGCCAAGTGCAGCTGAGTTGGCATCTTTGGCCTGTTGCCACTTTATCCTGGAAGGCCTCGGCAGTGCTGGGATTTGCCAAGAACAGGGATCTCAGGAGCGTCTCTGCCAAGCCCAGATGGCATTTCTGCTTCCCTTCTCCTCCAGGCTCCTCTCCTCGCCCTGGCCAGCACACGGAGTGGGTGTCTCCAAATCCCAGTTCGAAGATTACTGTGGATTCAGGATAAACCTGCACATTGTTCTGCCCAAAGGCCAGCGGGGGTTTGAGCTGTGCTCAGCCCTGTCCCATGGCAATCCTGTCCCCTTTTCCATCAGTCTGGGCATTTACCCCATGTCTGACCGCTGGAGGAAGCTCTCTCCCACCTGGGACTGCAAATACTTAGGGGAGAATTTCAGGGCCATCCCTCAGAATCCCAGAGTGGTTTGGGGTGGAAGGGCCATTGAAGATCATCCCATCACCTGAATTTAAGGACGATGAGGCCCTGGCACAAGGTGCCCAGAGAAGCTGTGGCTGCCCCTGGATCCCAAGGCCAGGTTGGACAAGGCTTGGAGCAGCCTGGGATAGTGGAAGGTGTCCCTGCCCATGGGAGGGGTGGAACGGGATGTTCTCTAAGGTCCTTCCTACCAAACCCATTCCATGACTCCAAGACACCCATAGGGGACCAGGACACATGGGGCCAGCTGTGTGTCCCACCCCTGTGTCTTGTTGCCCTCAGCATTCCCAGCCAGGGATATTTTGTTCTGTCTGAAGCTTCTCCCACTCACCAGCCCGGAGTGTTTTCTCCTCCTAACGAGATGTGAAGGCAGGCAGGCCCTTTGCTGGTGCACACAGATATTTTTGGCTGCAGGAGGACTGACTGTAGCTCCTTCTAATTGCATAAGCATTTGTATAATTCATTGGCGCTGGATTTCCTCACTGGGAGCCCGGGCACACGGAATGCAAAAGGACTCGTGCGTTTCCTCTCCGTCCTTTCTTTCCTCTCCAGCGACTGTTCCGCAGGCACTGGGTTTAGTGCCAGGTCAAATCCCCTCTGCTGGCAGGAAACGCTCTGTTTCATCCCTTTCCCAGTTTCTTGAGGAGTTCAGGGCAAACCCAGGAGGATCTGAGAAAGTATTTCCTCCCACGGATCGCAGAGCACATGCCTGGGAGTGGCGGATCGGGAGCTGGAAGCCAAGCAGCCGAACAAACTCCCAGGGAAGAGCTGCTGAAATGGCACGGGTGGGTTTGGTGCTGGGAATGACTCACGCATCCGAAGCTTTGGGATCTCCAAACAGCGCTGAGAAACGAACCTGGGGCCGCCCCTCCTTCCTTGGTGGCACAGGCTGGGGACACGTGGTGCCCACGGTGGCTCCGGGGAGATCTTCTTGTGGCCTTTCAACACTTACAGGGTGCTCCCAGGAGAGATGGGGACAGACTTTGAGTCGGGTCTGTAGCAACAGGACGAGGGTTGATGGTTTTAAACTAAAAAGAGGGGAGATTTAGATGAGATATTAGGATGAAATTTTTTACTCTGGTGGCAGCTGCGCAGGGAAGTTATCTGGGAACTTTCAAGGGTTGGATGAGGCTTGGAGTAACCTGGGATAGTGGAAGGTCCCCTGCCCATGGATGGGGGGGTGGAACAAGATGAGCTTTAAAGCCTCTTCCAATGTTCCATGAGTCTGTGATTTTATGCTCCTGTGACTCTGTGACTGCTGGGGAGGCTTTTGAAGAGGAAAATGTAAATCTTCGCCCGGGGAACGCTGGGAACATGAACGCTCTTCACAACCTCGAGTCTGGCTCACCATGATCATCCCCTGTGAGTGGTGATGCCTGGAAGGGCTCTCATCTCCTCGGGATCATCCCTTTGCTGGGTATTTTCACTCCATTCCACTGCAAACCGGTCAACAGGTGGCAAAGATAAAAGCAGAGGAGTGAGGTGAGCAGGAGGGGAGTGACACAGACAGCTCTCCTTCCCTTAGGAGCCTGGGGGAATAAAAAAAAATAGATTAAATGATAATAAACCAGAGATTAGTGATCATTAGCCCTGCTGTCAGCACCCAGCAGGAGAGCACCCAGTGTGGGCTGGAGGCTCACCCAGAGCTAAAACGAGCTCTGCAGCTGCTGCCACAGGGCTATTTTGGGTGGCAAGCAGAGGCTGCGAGTGCATCGAGATGTGGCATTTCATTAACGCAGGGGGCTCCGCTCTGCAAAGCCAAGGTTAACAAAAACTCGGATTTAACACCTCCGAAAGGGGTGGGATTGCCTAAAACAATCCACAACAGACTGGAAACTGCAAACGGGGCTTTGGGTAGGCTTTGGGATGGAGCCGAGACAAAATCCACACAAGTGCTGACTTGCTTCATGACAAAAGAGTTCAAAGCGCTCGCTTTGTTTTAAAAAAATAAAAGTTTTCCAAATCCCAGAGCACTGTATTTTTAGGCATCTGAGGCAAATAATTGCTGTGGAAGGGGAGACTTGCTGGCTTCGTGACAGGGGAGAAAAAAAAAATACCTGCCTGTCTTGCCAGCTACCTCCTTCTGACAATGCTCCACGTCGTGCTGGGGGACCTGAGCCTCCTCCAACCCGAAAGATACTCATCAGTGGCTTAATTACACCTGGATCGTGGCCCTGGTTTTTCATACCTGAAACCTTAATATCCATTTAGATTTTTAAAATGTTAATTTAATGCTAATTTTAAAAGTACATTTGAATTTTATATTTTTTTTATGTCTTACTTTTTTAAATCGCAGAGATCCCTGCTGCCTGTTTTCCTTTGCCTGCAGCCTGGATGCAGAGGGTAGTTTCATCCTTTGACTCTGACAAATTCCATTGGGATTCTCTCGGGATGAATAAAGCTTTGTGCTTTCAGGGTAGTTTTCAGACGGAAATACTGTTAAAAGTCAGGTTTACCTGTCCAGAGGTGTCGGGGGACGTTGAGACACAAACTCACCTCAGCTGATGGGGGCTAAAACTCCAGCTGATGTTTTTGGATGTCCCAGTGGATATAAACAGGCTGTCCTGGAATTCGAACAAGGCGTAGACAAACCTATAGGTTTGTACAGGAAATTCCTGTATACAGGAGAGTACAGGAAATCCCGGAGCAAAGAGAAAACAGCTCATGGGAGGAGCACAGGAGGAGGGAAAATGAGCAGCCGCTTTCTCCCTAGGCTGAGGCTTTATCCTCAATTCTTTTACTTGCAGTCTGGTGGTATTTCAAGGCCACTTGGTGAAATTTCTGGAGAAGATGAGAAAATCCTGGAAAGCACAGGAGCTGTCCCGCCACGTCTCAGCTTCCCTCTTGCTTCAGTGAATGCCACGTATTTTGGGAATACCTGCTCTGGATGGATGTGCTGGGAGCCTCAAATTGGGTGGGAGGCGATGCAAATTGACACGCTTCTACCTGTGGAGAGCTTCTAAAAGCAGTGAAACCTCTGAGGGGAGAAGGGAGGGCTGCTGCTGAGCGCGGTGGAGATGTTTTGGTCTGCAGCAGTGCTCGGAGTCACAGTGGTGATGTGAGGGAGCAGACACAGGGCGCAGGACGGGCAGCACAAGGTCCTCTGCTGTCTCAGTTTTGAAAGACAGTTGTCTGCCAGGGAAAGCTGGAGCCTCCCTTGGAATGGAGAATGTAAACCCCCTTCCCTCCAATTATTATAATTTTGCAATTAGGGGCTCTCAGGCAAAGATATGGAAATAGGAGTGACAGTTCTTTACTAGAAATATTAAAAATAAAAAGGAAAATACAAACGTAGTAGTACAAAAAAACCAAGCAAGGAAGCGAAAAAAAATCCTGAAAAAACCCTGACAGAGTCATGGATACGACCTGGCACCCTGGTGGTCAGGGTGTTGGAAGCAGTCCAGTTAAGTCCTCCTGGAGTAACAGATGTGGTCCTGTGGAGTAGAGATGGTCCTGTAGAAAGTCCAGTGGTGATGAGATGGGTCCAGTCTTCCTCCAGGAATCCAGTGGAAAAACCGGATCCCTTGTGTCCTTCGGTCCCAGTTTTTATGTAGCTAGGAACAGCTGGCTCCTCCCCACTGTGTGGAGCATCTCCCAATGGGATGATGGAATGTGTCATGTCACTGGTGGGCCCTGATGGCCCGTTATCAGAAGATGTCCCCTGGAGGGAGGATGGAGGGGTGGTGACAGAGATAAGAAACACTGCCCCACCTGGTTTTAATGGCTGGGCCATTATCAGGAGGCATCCTCCTCCTTCCCCCCTGGAGTGAGAAGGACAAAACACCTCCCCAAAAAACCAGCCTTCAACGGATGAAAGAGAAGAAACATTTCTAGGTTACATAATCCAATACATCTGCTCACTGAGGGTCAGCTTCACCTGGAATAATGCCACTTCCCATGGAAAAGGGTTTTAGAGGGACTGGAAAGGGCTTGTTCCTGGGTGGGTGTTACAGGAAGGGAGGCTGGAAATGGGATTTACTGTCTCTAGGAGAATGTAAAGTCTCTGTGGGGCTCCTCAGGGGATACCTTGCAGTGACACGCCTGTACTGTGTGCTTACACCTGTCCTTGGCTTTTTAAAGGATGATGAGATGTCCTGTTGACTTTGAGGCTCTTTGACTGCAAAGGGCTTTGTCTCTGGGCAGATCTGCTAAAAAGTGCTGGCCTCTCTCCTTGTGGCCCCTCTCTTCCCACTGTAGAATCAGAGAATTCCTTGGTTTGGAAAAGAGCTCCAAAAATCATCAAGTCCAGCCATTCCCCAAGCACTTCCAAGGCCACCACCGACCATGTCCCCAAGTGCCACATCCACACGGCTTTTAAATCCATCCAGGGTTGGGGTCTCCACCGCTGTGCCGGGGCCGGACAATCCTTTCCATGAAGAAATTTCCCTAAATATCCAACCTAAACCTCCTCTGGCACAACCTGAGGCCGTTTTCTCTCCTCCTGTCCCTGTTCCCTGGGAGCAGAGCCTGACGGATCCCCTCTGTCTCCACCCTCCTGTCAGGACAGCAGGAAGATCCTTCCAGGGCTTTGAACACTTCCCATGCCCAATCCAAAAGCGTGGAGACATGGAAACACTCCAGCCTCTCCAGCAGCCAGGCCCTGTGGGCTCTGCAAACACAGGCAGGGTGTCAGCAGGACACGGTCAGCATTCCCTTTTCTATTTGATGTCCCTGCAGGAGAATGAAGAAATGCGTGGAAACCCTCCGTGCTGGATGGCAGAGTCAAGAGGAGAAAATAAAAGAGATGTCCAAAGTCACTCTAACAAGCTTTCTAGGGCTGAGCTGAGGGCCAGTCAGAGATTATCCACCCAGGCAGGTTCTGATCCAGTTGTTTTATCAATAATACCTCTGCTAATTAACTGTGGTTCACTTCCCCGCCTTGTCTGTGGGCAGACCTAACAGTGCATTAGCAAACTCTCTGGATTAATTAATCCTGTTTAAAGAGAGAAGAGCGAGCAAGGCTTGGCTGGCTCACCTGCCACAGGGGGAATGTGATCGGAGCATTATCCAAGAGGATGGGAGGGAAATACTTCCATGGAAAGTCCCTCTGTCCACCAGGTGCAAAGCTGACAGGGGGAGGTGCTCTCGCATCCAAGAAACACAGCACGATCCGTGTCCAAACAGAGGCTTTATGCATATTTCACACAGGAGGATGTACCTTCCAGGGAGGACAAGGTTTTACTAACTGCTGGAGGCTTTTCTGTTGTTTCTGGGAAGCTGAGTGCTCCCGGCTGTCTGGAGAAAAGCAGCGATCCCAGCTCCGTGTCCCTTCTCCCTCCTCCTGTCCCTGCTCCCTCTTCCCGTGCTCTGTGATTTGCCATCTGCAGCCCGGGACATCCTGGCCTCAGATGAACGCCAGGGAAAGACTCTTACATAAACCTCTTCATCCATAATGGATGAACGGCATCAAAATTCAACGGCAGCCTCCGGAGCCTTTCCGGTGCCTCGCCTACAAATTTCTCCAAGAGGCTGGAAAAACCTCGATTTAGCACTGCACAGTGATTAGAGAGGAACCTGGGAATTCTGGCTCCCTCCTGCCTAGGGAGTCTCCATCCTCAAAGGGTCTTTTAATGTAATCAAATCCTTTTTAAGCAGGAAAATTATGTTTTGGCCTGGGCGTGCAGAAGTCCAGAGCTGGGCTCGTTCAGCCCTGGAGAATTGTGATGTGGGATGGGAATGATGGTGGAAATAAAATCACCAGCGGCAGGAGATCCTGACACCTCTTCCCCTGGTTTTTCAGCCGCTGCCTGGTCACACAGAGGCACTTCCAGGCCTGAAATTTCCCTTTAAGCTTTACGGTGAGGTGTAGGAGTTGAGGAGGTTGGGAATTTCAGTGCTTTCATCTTGAATTGCTCAGCTTTGACAGCAGCGTGGAGAATCCCTGATTTTTCCCATTTTTAGATCTCTCACTGCTGGTCAAGGTTTGTAGTTAGAGGTAGGAGCTTCTGTTAAACCACCTGGGAAAGAAATGAAACTGGTTTTAGGGTTAATGCTGGGGTTTGAAATAGAACCAGCAGATCTCCAAATTGAGACTGTTTGTCTGGGGAGAGGTTTGTGCCTGTGGAGAGGCAGGTAATGGGGATCGGTGGAGGAGAGCATGGAGGAGGAAGGGGGAAAAAAGGGATCGAAGAGAAAAGAAAAAAGACAATGTATCAAAAAGGATAACAGAAGGGAGATTATAATGAAGGATAAATAGACAAGTTTGTAGCTTTTGGTTTCCAGAAGTTACGAATTTTAGTTCCTGAGTTCCTTTGCACCAATCGGGGTGTGGGGCAAATATTTCCCTATAAAACCCATTGAGGGAAGACAGAGAATCACAGAATGGTTTGGGTTGGAGGGGATCCTTAAATCCCATCCAGTCCCACCCCTGCCATCGGCAGGGACACCTCCCACCATCCCAGGGTGCTCCAAGCCCTGTCCAGCCTGGCCTTGGACACTTCCAGGGACCGAGGGGCAGCCACAGCTTCTCTGGGCACCCTGTGCCAGGGCTCATCACTCTCACAGGGAACAATTCCTTCCCAATATCCCATCCATCGTTTCTCTCTGGTAGTTCAAAGCCATTCCCTGTGTCCTGTCCCTCCATGCCTTGTCCCAAGTCCCTCTCCAGCTCTTCTGGAGCCCCTTTAGGCCCCGGAAGGTGCTGGAAGTTCTCCCAAAACCTTCTCTCCCCCAGGATGAACCTCTGGGGGCTGGAGTACAGCATCTCTGGAGCTGCAGCATCTCTGGCTGAGCAGCCAGAGCTCGGGCTCTGGTTGTTCTCAGTGCCCACTGTGCAGGTTTGGATATTTTCCATCCTTTCCATCCGTCACGCACACACACACACACGCACACACACACACAGCCCCAGCCCCTTCGGGACACCACATTCCCCGCACTGAGCTTTGCTGGTCACAGACTCGCTCTCAACTCTGACAAATAAACGCACAAAAGGGCACGAGTCCCACGCTGGAGTGACGGGAGCCAAGTTTTGTCTCGTCTCAACCCAAAAAGCTGCTGCATTTGTCAGAGCAGCAGCTCAGATCCGTGGTGGAGCAGAACCTGCTCCGCTCCCGCTGGAGCCGGGACAGTGGGAGATCCAACCGGAGGAGCTCTGGTTGTCAGAAACATTCCCTGAATTCCTGTTAATACACACATCAATTCAGCTGGAAAGACGCAGAAGCTGAAACATTTTGACAATGGAAACATTTTAGCAGTCTTGCATGAAAACGCTTCAATTTTCTCATTTAAAAGTCCTTTAATTATTTTTTTTTTTTCCTTCCCAGTTTGCTTTGTGTTAAAAGGTTCTCAAAACAGCCTCTGGTCAAATAGAAAATAAAATAAAATAAAATAAAATAAAATAAAATAAAATAAAATAAAATAAAATAAAATAAAATAAAATAAAATAAAATAAAATAAAAATAAAATAAAATAAAATAAAATAAAATAAAATAAAAATAAATAATAAAATAAAGTAAAATAACACCTTTAATCCCAGGTGCTTTTTAAGAACTTGACTCTCAGTGTCATAAAAGATCTATTATTTTATTTATTTTTTTTTTCCAAGTGTGGTTTTAGGGAGAGCTCTGATAAACACATTTAGACCAGAAGAAGAACACAGTTGGGCATTAGGAAGAATTTTGGA
This sequence comes from Hirundo rustica, assembly GCF_015227805.2. Classification (NCBI taxonomy): domain Eukaryota; kingdom Metazoa; phylum Chordata; class Aves; order Passeriformes; family Hirundinidae; genus Hirundo; species Hirundo rustica. Next base: position 1,824,936 of record NC_053454.1, on the reverse strand, counting down.
CATCAGGAAGTATTTCCTTATGGAAAGGGTTTGTCAGGCATTGGAACTGCCCAGGGAGGTGCTGGAGTCCCCATCCCTGGAGGTGTCCAAGGAAACCCTGGATGTGGCACTCAGTGCTCTGGGCTGGGGACAAGGTGGGGATTGGTCACAGATTGAACTTGATGATCCTTGGAGGCCTTTTCCAACCTAAATAATTCCATGATTGTTTGCAGAGGTTACAGTTGAGGGGCAGAGTTGGACCTTGGGAGGTGTCAGCCATGGATTGAGTTTATTCCTGCTGTTCCCGAGGCACACAGCAAAGCTGACACGACACAATAAATTCACAGCCTCCCTTATTTCTCTCCATCCCTAAACCTCATGGGAGCCCTTGTAGGAACTTGGTGCGCTCATAAAAATATTTTTAACAGAGATGGGAGATGGGCACCAGGAGCTCATTCACCACCTTGGCTTGGGGGCATGTGAAGAATTTTTTTTTTTTTTTTTTTTCTGGAAAGACATTTGCTCTGCAACACCCCTGCACTGAACGTGGGCATGGGCAGCCCCAGGACTAGTGCTGGATATTAAAAATTCAGCTGGCCGCACAGAGCCTGGGGCTTCTAGAGCCACTCAGAGCTTCCTGTGACCCTTTGTCTTGGTTTCCTGGGAGTGTGCAGGTCCCCCAGGACTGCTGGCAGCTCGGCTGCCGTGGAGGAGAGGAGCACTGAGGAGTTTGATGATGCACAGACGAAGCATTGCTGTCTTTCCTGCAATGATGGGTTTCTCCTGGGACTTCTGCTAAGTCTTGCCTCCTGTGGCTGCAGAAATCTCCTCTGAGGGCAAATCCTTTCTGCAGCTTCAGCTTCCAACTTTTATTGTTACCTAATAGCTGTTCCCGAGAGCAGTTTGGGATGGGGCAAAGCTGGAGGACTGGGCTGAAGGCTGGGGTTCGAAAAGGGAGATTAAACAGCAGAAAATGCACTCAGGTGGTGATGGAGAGTAAGGAAGAGGGGTCCAGCAATTCCACAAGAAAAAAATCAGGTTACTGGATTGGGAGGAGGCTGCACGTGGCCAGGCTGGAACTAAGATACAGAAGCTGGTAGGATGAAGACGGAAAAATAAAAATGTTGATAAGATGGTGTTGAATTCGATCATGAGGTTAAAATGGTGACGATGCGGGCGCAGTCCTCTGAGCCACCCTGGGTCACCAAGTCCAGGTGACAGAAAGACTGGGCTTGGGTGGGCTAAAATGCTCAGGGGATCTGGGACAGAGTCACTGCACCTCGGGTCTCCACCTGTGAGAGATGAAAACCTTGTGTCAGTGACCCCCACCTAAGGAAAACCCCGGAGATGAATCCCAAACACACCAAAGGCTCAAGAAACAAAGATTTGGGCTGCTAGGAAAATAAAACCCCAAACCCAAGCAGCAAAACCCATTATGCCCAAACCCCTGCTGAAGGTGACAGTTTGTTAGATGAAATCCACCGAGGTGCTGCAAAGGGAAAATAAAGCAAAACCCCCCAGTGCCCTGGGGTTTTTAAGATGTATTTTTGCACAATAACTGCCTTTTGAAATGTAAAAAGGAATAAGGGGATTCGCAGGATGAGCTGGAGGGTTCTCCCTCTCCAGTTGTGCGGAGATGAAAGCAAAAGCATCGAGATCTTTTTATTCAGGATGGCAGGAGCAGTTAAGATGATTAACTGTTCCTCATGAAATACTGTCCAAAGCACTGGGCTGGCGTTTTTGTCCAGCCCAAAAATGAGCTGGTGAAATGTTTTCACAGACCTGGTGTGATAAGGGTGGCTGAGACAGGGAGGGGGGGGAAACCTAAAATGGGTGTTTTGTCAAGAATATTCATGAATAAATGAAGATCCAAAGGAGTGAAGGTTCACGGTTAAAATCATGCATTGCTTGTAATGAATTTGTTCAGCAGTGCCATGGATCGTTGATCTGTACAAATACAGCATTCATCACATCCCAGCAAAGGCCGCTGAGGGCCATGCTTTGCTCTTTGGTCTTATTTCCCCTCCTCCCCGGCTCCCTGGCTGCATTCACCATTTAAAATCACATCAAACCGGCCAGTTTCAAATCTGCTATCCCCACAGGTCTGTGGGTTTGAAATGTGTGTGGTGGGAGTCGCCCAGGTGAGCTCCAGCAGCGCTGAGTGCCTGTGGGTGTTCGGCGATCAGGGCAGCCCAAATCCTTGGAGGGAGCAGCAGTAATTGAGAGTTTGAATATCTTGGGTTGCAATGCAAGACATAACTAAAAATATGTATTCTATTGCCATCTGTTAAAACCAGGTGTGGCAGTGTTCTTTATCTCTTCCAGACCCATCCTCCCTCCAGGGATATCTGCTGTTAATGGGCCATCCAGGCTCACTGCATGGCTGATACAATTACATCATCCCATCGGGAGATGCTCCACCCAGGGGGAGGAGCCCAGCATTCCTACCTGGATAAAACCTGGGATTTGGAACACCAGCACAGCCTGTTTGCACTGGATTCCCAGAGGAAGACCGGACCCATCTCACCACCACTGGATCTTCAGAGGAAAACTCCACCCTTCTACAGGATCACTGCTCCAACAGAACCACATCTGTCACTGCAGGTAGACTCAATTGGACTGCAACCAGCACCCTGACCAGCAGGGTGTCAGGCTGTGTTCTGACTCTGTCAGTGTTTTCTTTTTCATTTGTTTGCTTTTATTTTTTTTTTTTTTTTACTACTACATTTTTATTTTTAATTTCTCTGGTAAAGAGCTGCTATTCCTATTCCCATGTCTTTGCCTGAGAGGCCCTTAATTTCAAAATTATAATAATTCAGATGGAAGAGGTTTACATTCCCCATTCCAAGGGAAGCTCTGGCTTTCCCTGGCAGACACCTTGTCTTCCTCTACCAAGACAGTGATCCAAATTTTGTCCCGAGTCCACTGCAAGGTGTGAGAAAGGCCAGGAATAAAACAGTGAAGCCTGAAAACAGCACAGAATACCATCCATGGGTATCACCTCAGGTTCCTCTGGGCATGCCTGGGTGTTTGGAGGATTCACTTTGCTTAAAAAGAAATGTTTGGCTGGAAAATGCATCTCTGAGTTTCTGATCCTGAGCTCCTGCTCTGCTCCGTGGAGTGGTCCATCTCAGGCCTCCACCTGTAAGAGATGAAAATCTTGTGCCAGTGACCCCACCTAAAGAAAGCCTGGGAGATGAATCCCAAACACACCAAAGACTCAAAAAGCAAAGATTTTGGCTGCTAGGGAAAAGCAAAAAAAAAAAAAAAAAAAAAAACAAAAAAAAAAAAACCAAACAACAAACAAACAAACAAACACCAAAACCAAAAAAACAAAACCAAAACAAAACCCAAGGAACAAAACCCATTATGCCCAAAACGCCAGCAGAAGGTAACACCAGTGGAGACATCCATGGTAAGGTACATGTGATGGGGCAGAGAGATCGTGCCCAAAACAACAGCAGCTTCTCCGCCTGTGCTCCCACTCAGCTCTTGAGCCTCACATTCGATGGAAGGGGAGTTATTTCAAAGAGGAATCCAGAGGAAAAGAGATTTTTATTTTCTGCTGTGCACAAAATTATGCATTTTCAACCTAAAACCAATTATATATTTGCTGCTGTAGTTGCCTCGTTGCTGAAGAACCCTCCTGGTGGGATCTTTTCATAGGATCGTGGAACGATTTGAGTTGGAGGGAACCTTAAGGACGATCTTGTTCCAACACCCTGATATGGACAGGGACTCCTTCCACTATTCCAAGTTTTTCCAAACCCTGCTCCAACCTGACCATTGACACTTCCAGGGATCCAGGGGCAGCCACAGCTTCTCTGGGTACCCTATGCCAGGGCCTCCCCACCCTCTCCTTCTCAATATCCCATCCATCCTTTCTCTCTGGTAGTTCAAAGCCATTCCCTGTGTCATGCCCCTCCATCCCTTGTCCCCAGTCCCTCTCCAGCTCTCCTGGAGCCCCTTTAGGCCCTGGCAGGGGCTCTGAGCTCTCCCTGGAGCCTTCCCTTCTCCAGAGGAACACCCCCAGCTCTCCCAGCCTGGCTCCAGAGCAGAGGGGCTCCAGCCCTTGGAGCATCTCTGTGGCCTCCTCTGGAGTAATTCCAACAGGTCAGTGCCTGAGAAGTGAAAAACCTCACAAAAACCCACAAAAAACCCAGGGGTATTTGTTTCTCTGAAGAGAGGCATCAAAATGGCTTTGGAGAAGACCTGGCATGCCTGAGCCATCTCAGCTGCACAAGATTTGTGGAAAATTCTCCCTCTGATGGAGACAGTGCTGGAGGTCAGCTGTGAGAACCCAGAGCTTTTCCCAGGGCTGTGTTTAGGGAGCTGAACCCACTCTCCGTGACTGCTCATTATTGGAGTTAACTTTGCTGCTTATTTTTGTGATCAGGGAGTGTAAGGCTCTGTAGGAACTAGAGATAGCACGGTGTGATTGGCAGGGCGTGGGAGACATGAATCTATAAATCTGTGCCTAGACATAATTGCTCAAAAGGGGTTTTTTTTCCTTCCTTCCATCCCAATAAATGTTATATATCCCAGCATCTCTGGGTGAGCCCCTTGAGGACTGGAGAAAATCACTTGCTGCACGCTGTGGGAAAACAGCACACAAGGAGCAGGAATGATGATTGAAATGTGGATTCTTAGCTGGGGAAACAAGGTCCTGTGGCAGAAAAGAGCCACACTGGGTTGCATCTTCTGAAAGGAGGCTAAAAAGAGGAATGGACTAAATTGAAGGAATGGCCTTAGGCTGACGAAGGGCAGGGATGGATGGGATATTGAGAAGGAATTGTCTCCTGTGAGGGTGGTGAGGCCCTGGCACAGGGAGCCCAGAGAAGCTGTGGCTGCCCCTGGGTCCCTGGAAGTGTCCAAGGCCAGGTTGGACGGGGCTTGGAGCACCTTTGGGATAGCGGGAGGTGTCTCTGCCCATGGCAGGAGGTGGAACTGGATGACCTTTAAGGTCTCTTCCAAACCCTTCCAACCCAAACCATTCTCTGAGTCTGTGAGTCCATGAACGTGGGTGTTTGTGGTGAAGGACACTCAGGTCAGAAGAGAGAAGCCCCTCTGGAGAGTGGCTCTGCTTTTTTCCTCAGGGTTTGTGTCCACCGGGTATCAACAGACCCTGGCAGCGCCCACTCCTGTCCCTGGGCACCAGCTGGTACTGCAAAACTCAGGAAGTGGAGCCCAAATGCATCAACACAGAACTCTCCAGAGGCTCTTCCAGCAGTGGGAAGGTGTCCCAAAGATGTCTCTCACTGTTGGATTTCAGGCTGGCATTCTGTGCCCGTGTGTCCTGGTTTAGGGCAATTTTGTGAGAGAACCCCTGAATGGGGTCCCTCTGGGGAGCAAACCCAAACAGCCCCTTCACCCCAACCGGTCAGGGAAAAAAACATCCTTGGAGAAAAGTGGAAAAATAATATTTATTAAATAAAAGTGCCCACAAGCATAAAGAATGAATAATATTAAACAATAAAACCTCTCGTTGCTCTGAAGTGGGATAATAAATTAAGAAAGTCCTTGCTGTGGGTAGCTCAGCTCACTCAGTCTCTTATCAGTTCCCCCCGTGCTGGGAAAATGCCGTCCTGGGCTCCGGAGAGCACAGGCGAAATCCAGGTGTCTCTTGGGGTTTTTCAGTCCAGGACAGGTTTAAACAGTCCCGAGAAAAAGAAAGAAAGAAAAAAAAACAATCCAGAGAGTTTGTCTGCCTTCAGTCAGCTAAAACTAACTAAAAGCAACACAGGTCTCTGTGCTGTTGCTTGTCTTCGCCTCAGATGAGCACAGTCCAGGAACAGGAAAGCAGAGGAGTGAATGCTGTTTTCAAAACAACCTCTGCACGTCTTCTTTCTCCCCCTTTGCTCTCAGAACCAGTCACCAGCAGTGATTCTCTCTCCCCAGGACCCTGCTTCATGAGTCCCTGCTCCATGCCCCTCAAGGCAGCTCCTCCACGATGATCTCCCCTTACCAGCTATCCCCCTCTTTTATCTCACTCACTGTTATTGGAGAGAGCTGTTACTCATCAGGGGCAAGGCTGTGATGGTTAATTAACACAGCTGTTACTTATCAGGGATTACCTGGTCTTAAAGGTACAGAACTTAACATATAGCATAAACAGAACAGACAGCTGAGGGTACAAACATCAAAAAGTCACCCCAGGACACCATGGAAGTGCCCAAACACTGTGGAGGAATGCACAGAGCAAGGCACTGTCCTCGAACACTTGATGTTGTAAAGATTCTTTGCAAAATTGGCAAAGCTGATGTCGTTAACCCGAAACTGGAAGGAACATCTGGTTTTAACCTCTTCGGCCAGCTGGAGTCAAAGCCCTGCCCTCGTACAGCTGTTCCAGAGCTATAAATAAATCTTCCCAGACAAGCAAAAAGAGGTTTTCTCCCCTACTTTCATCTTTCTCCCTGTAGCATTACTTGTCTGAGACCTGGCTTGCTCTGTTGTTTGTTGTTGCCTTTGTTGTGTTCTTGTTTGAATACTCAAACCCTCAGAGGTCAGCTTTGCACTGTAACAAGCAAAATCCAGCTGACAGGTAAAGACAGGCCTGGAGAGGAGAGCTGGGTCATCCTGACTCATCTGACTCATAATTTGGGAGGCAAAAAGGCTTTCTGCCACTTTCTAGACAAGCAAAAAATAAGGTGTCCCCCCCTCCCCCTTTATTTTTGTCTCCCTCCCTGTGGCATTGGTTATCTCAGAGGTGGGTTCTGCCTGCTCTCCTTTCCCATCTCCAATGTCAGGAAAAGTCTGATGTGGTGGGAAGCGCCTGCCAGCAGAGATTTGTCTGGGATTGGTGAAGGAATGGGAGGAGATAAATTCTGGAAAAACATCATATGGCTTCAGAAACACAGAGAGGGGCAAGGCTGTGGCTTGGTAAAAGTCAGTTTGATCAACATGGGAGTGCTTTGTGTCCAGGCTTTGTGTCTGGGTCTCAGTGACCTGGATTTCTATTGGTTTTTCCAGTTAGGAATTAAGATGGGTGCCCAATTTCATCTCCCTCCCTCTTCTCTCCTTGCAGATAATTTAAAACGTTTGGGATCCTGGGTGAAATACAAATGCTGAGTTGGTACAATGATCCTTTAGCCAGTTGCATGGTCCCCGAGGAAGATTTCTATCCACCCCTCTCAGACACCATCACAAACATATTTTCAGGCCTGAACTTCACCTGTCTTCCCACAAACTCCGAGTTTACAGACTTCCACCCAGCAGTTTTAACACTAATCTCACCTGTTCTTGATTTCCACGAGCAGCAGGGGCATTTCTTGTGCACTGGTTTAAGCTGGGTGAGGAATTTCAAGCATCACCAGTCCAGAAAGAAGCAAGACTAGGGCAGAAGTAAGACTGGAGTGGATGTGGTGTGGAAACTCATCTCTCAGAGAAAGGAGGTGCCATTTGGGTCAGGAAATGTGAAGGAATAAGGACCAAGGAGCAGAGGACCCCAGCTGGAGGGTGGTGGAGCTGAGCTGGCAGGTGGAGGGGGCTGTGAGGGAGCTCCGTGTTGGAAACCAGAGCCCAGGAGGAGAGGCAGCTTCTCTAGGACCTGGAGGGGAGAACAGGGAGAAAAATGAGAAGGAAATGGAGGCTTGGGGCACTGATAGAAAAATCTGACTTTGTGTCAACTCTTTCACAACCAGGGATTTTTTTCGTCCCTATTTTGGTTGTGTGCACATTTCTAAAAGAGTTCTTCACACAGCAGATTTATCCCACTCCAGAAGAGACCAAGTGCTTGATCAAGAGGAGCTCCAGCCATGGCCAAGCTCTCCAGGAAGCTTCCAAGACTTTTATTTGCAATCTGCTTTGAGTTCCCTGGCTGGACCAGGCCAGGCTAAGGGAGGTGCTATTTGACACTGGCAGGCTGGTGACATGGAGCATGAACTCAACTCTTGCTGCCTTAGCTGATATTTCCCTCCCTGTCTTGGTTTGGAAAGACAGCTGTCTGCTAAGGAAGGCAAGAGACTTCCTTGAAATGGAGAATGTAAACCCCCTCCATTCGAATTATTATAATTTTGAAATTAAGGGGCTTTCAGGCAGAGATAGGGGAATAGGAATAACAGTTCTTTATTAGGGAAATTAAAATAAAAATGCAGTAGTGCAAAAAAAAAAAAAAAAATTACTGACAGAGTCAGAACACAACCTGACACCTTGTTGGTCAGGGTGTTGGGAGCAGTGCAATCAAGTCCTCCTGCAGTGACAGATGTGGTTCTGTTGGAGCAATGATCCTGTAGAAGGGTGGAGTTTTCCTCTGAAGCTCCAGTGGTGGTGAGATGGGTCCGGTCTTCCTCTGGCAATCCAGTGCAAACAGGCTGTGCTGGTGTTCCAAATCTCAGGTTTTATCCAGGTAGGAATGCTGGGCTCCTCCCCTGGGTGGAACATCTCCCGATGGGATGATGGAATTGTATCAGCCATGCAGTGAGCCTGGATGGCCCATTAACAGCAGATACCCCCTGGAGAGAGGATGGGTCTGGAAGAGATAAAGAACACTGCCCCACCTGGTTTGAACAGCTGGTAAGAAAATACAAATTTTTGGTTACATTTTGCTGTGCAACCTTAGACAATCCCAAAGCTCGGCTCCTTGCAGTCCAGTAAAGAGAAGAACTCACTTCCAGTCACAGCTTGAGTCCATGCTCTGTAAAGCACCAAAACCTTAACAATTTGGGCTTAAAAATTTCATAAATAGCTGCTCTCAGACACACACGAGTGGCTGATACCTTGCTTCAGCAGCTCCAAAAATACCTGGCTTCCTGCTCCTGCCGCTCACAGGAAAATCAGCAATTTGTATGGGTGAGTGAATTCCCTTTCACCTCTCCCAGAGCCCGTGTGATGGATGGTGGCACGGACGAGCAGCACCAGTAGCAGGATGGAGGTGGGGGGGTCTCCCCAGGCTTTTGGCCAGGCTTCCCGTGCAGTTTTCCTTGGCATTTCTGCCGGAGTGAAACTGCTCCAGGGAAAGACTGGGCTGGCAGCTTTCCCAAACCAGGCCTGCTGGAACAGTTTCATGCAATCAGAGATTCATTCAGGGTGGGAAAGATCTGAGACCATCGAGTCCAGCCCTTGACCCAGCACCACCCTGTCCCCCCCAAGTGCTACATCCACTCTCCAGCACTTCCAGGGATGGTGTTTCCAGTACTTCCCTGGGCAGCTTGTTGCTATTCCCTCATTCTACTGCCCTCACTGCCACATGCAGTGATTTTCCGAGTCAGGGATGCAGCTGGGTGATCCTCAGCTCCCCTTTTTCCTCTTCTGGTCCATGGCTGAGCCCTGGAGCCACCAGGAGTTCTCAGCTCAGCAGCAGAAAGGATCAAATCAGCCCGAAACCTTCCCAGACCTTACCCCTGGCTCTGTCTGCTGCTCTTCAGAAGCTGCTGAAGCCTGAGGCCTGGTCATCCCAAGCAGATCCTGCTGATCTCTCCCTAAGCCTCCACTCCCAGCCCTTGGCAGCACTCTCCTCTTTCAAAAAGGGAGGGCAGCAAGGAAATTCAGGAAGTTCACAGCTTTAGGAGCACGAAGCCAGCTGGATGTGGGCTCTGCTCTGTGCTCAGAGCAACCCTCGTGTCCCGCTGTCATCAGGACCATCCCTTTCTCCAAGCACTGAATTACACAGAGCCAGAGCTGGTGCCATCAGCTGCTCCAAAGGAAGCAATAATTTCCCCTTTCTGGCCAGGTTTCCAAAGTGCTGAGCGCTTCCCAAGGTTTTGAGCATCAGCAGGAGCCGCTGTCGTAAGTGGGGCCCCTTTAACGTGACTCAAATGAAATACAAAATCAGCCTGAAAAGAAGGGATGAGTTAGAGGATTTGAGCTGTTCTGCCTTGATATTAATTCTTGCCTGGATATTAATTCTTGCCTGGATATCAGTTCTTGCCTCGGTATCAATTCTGGCCGTGCATCTCCTTGCAAGGTTGCAAACGCTGTTTTACCGCTTGTGCCAGGCACACACACACACACACACACACACACACACACACACATCTAATTTTCACAGTAGTACAACTGGCAAAGGGAAAAGCTGGGTCATCCTGTCCCCCAAAAGCAAAGGTTGGCTTCCAGATGACTCAGGAATGTCCCAGAGATCAGCTTTATCTATTTATATATTTATTCCGGCTGGCATCCATGAATCACCGCTAATAGCAAACGGTTGCATAATTTTAAGGAGGATGCTTTTGTGATGCCTCTGACCAGAGAAAATACATCTATTTTGGCTTGTGTCTATGAATAGATCCCCTGCTCTGACTCTGTGCATTCGTAAACCACAGATACTACTGAAAATAAGGCATGATTGGCAGGTACAACCTGATTAGCATATACAAATTGCTGTGGCCTTTTCTCCGAGCAATCATTTGTACAGATTGTTTCCTCTGTCTCTGAGCTGAAAAGAAACAGAGCTATGAGGTGACTTGAGACTCTAAAAGAGTCAGAACACGGCTAATGCTCACGCCAGCTCATTTCACACCCTTTGGAATGTTCAGCTTTTACTGAGTTGTGTCTTTTTCCCCCCTTTCTCAAGAAAAAGGCCAAACATGGCCTTTGGGTGAAGAAGCAATTTTTTTTTCCCTGAAGAAAATCCTTGCTTATTCTTTTTGTTATTTTTTTTTCCACAGCTTTTTTTTTTTTTTTTTTTTTTTTTTTTTTTTTTTTTTTTTTTTTTTTTTTTCCCCTTAGAGCAACTGTTCCTAAAATATTTGCTCATTGTGGTTTTCAAACACATGAAAAATTGCTGTAACAGTTTAGATTATATGTTTTTTATTTTAAAATCGCATCAAAACGGAAACAGAGGCTTGCAAGAGAAAGAAAACCTCGCCTGATAAAAAGCACTTCAGAGTGGGCTGGGATTATATTCCTCCCTCCATATTCCAGCCAGGAATAGGTTTTGTGAGATTTTTTTGAACTGAGTATATTATTGCACACTCCCCCTGTGATGTTTGATAGCACCAATTATGGAGAGGCAAATCCACCAAGTGGCTCAGACTGGCCCCAAAGGAATAATTTGGTTTTCTCCCCTTTTTTTTGCCCACATTGAACCTGGAAATAGCATCAAACTCTTCTCTGTGGTCAAGAGCACTCAGCTGTTTTTATTTTTGTGGTGCTGAAATTTTTCAGGATTTCAGAGATTTAGGATCTCCACGACCTTCCTGCTCTCTGTAGGAAATACAGGCGTCAGCTGGAGGGTCAGTGGGTCACTGAGTCCTCTCGAGCGAGGGCATCTCTCCAGAAATTTAATCCTGCCCAATTCATTTACAAGAAGCAGCATCACTTTGCTGAACAGCCCATCCAGATTTCAGAGGCTTTTGAGTCCGTAACGAGGCGTCTCAACATCGGTTACGAACTCCAGGCAGAGTTCTGGCTGCAACCTTAATTAAAAACATCTCGCAGCAGGGTAAATAAATAATTCCCTTTTAAGTCTGAGGCCGGTTCGTGTTTCAGACCCTGCTGGGCTGGAGTGTGGGAGAGTTGTGATACCTCTGCCTGGGTGAGATAAGTGGTGGAGAAGCCATTTGCACCCCCCAGTGTGGTCCCAACCACGTCCTCAACCACGTCTCGCCCCTCGCTGGGCGCTACAAAATCTGGCCACAATCTGGTTTTTCCCACGTTGTCTCAGAGATAATTTTCTGTTCCTCTCTCCCTCTCTCCTGCTTGGTTCTTCAGGGGCTTAAATAAACCGAGTGTGAGTGGGTGTGCGGGTGAGAGGAGGAGGGATGTCAGGAAGGGAAGCTGAGCGTTTCACTTGGCGCAGGAATCTCGTGTGGCGCTGCCTGCCCAAAATTCGTGGGTCACTCTCCAACCCCAGAACGGAAAGGGATGGATCACACCTTTGCTCCTTGGCTTCCCGGCCAAAATCAAGACAGAGCTGGTGCTGGAGTAACACAGGGAGCTTGTGGTGTCTCTCTGGCCGTCACATTTCTGCCAATGACCCAGCTGATGATACAAAATCACTGAGAGTGGTGTTTGCAGCTGGGAAAAAAGATTGGTGGTGTAATGTGCAGTGAGGCAGGACACACAGCATCGCAGGGAGCCACCGAGGTGAAGGTGTTTCAGACTTTATTTTGGAAAGAAAAGAAGAGGTTTGAGAGACTGCAGTTTAAAACGAGCTTGGAACCAATGTGTTTATTTCAATTCAGATCCAGCTGGGTGATGGGGGAAAAGCAGGACCCCAAACAGATAAATTCCTCAAGGAGCAGCACTGAGAAACTCAAAACAGTGAAGGTTTTCAGAATGCTTTAGTGGATGTTGGAAAATCTCTGGAAATGAGTACACGGCTGACAGGTGACCTTTAAAGGTCATCTAGTCCAGTCCCCCTGCCATAGGCAGGGACATCTTCAGCTGCACCAGAGCCCCATCCAAAGTGACCTTCAGGGTTTCCAGGGATGGGGCAGCCACAGCTTCTCTGGGCAACCTGTGCCAGTGTTTATCAGCTTCATAATAAAAAAGTCCTTCTTATTTTTAATCTAAATTGACTTTATTTTAGTTTAAAACCATCACCCCATATCCTGTTGCAACAGGCCCTGCTGGAAAGTTTGTCCCCATCTTAAAGGCTCCCCTGTAAGCACTGAAAGGTCGCAATAATAAATATATAAAAGCAGTTTTCCCTGCAGTTGAGTGATTTAGGGAAGAATTAGCACAGATCCTGTGGAAAAAAATGCAATCCAGAAGCTGGGATCAGGCTCCCTTTCCATCTCTGCTGGTGGAACCCACAAATTAAACACGAAATCTCCAACCCACACAGGAACCTTCTGGTACCATCAGTGTGAGGCTCCAGGATGGTTGAGAAGTGCTGAGGGAGGAATTTCCCAGTGTCCTGGGAGGATGAGGAAAGGATGATCCCTTTCTCCCCAAGTCATCTCTCTGACACCTCACCCATGTTGGCCATCCATCTATAAAGCACAGGAAAAAAAAAAAAAAGTATATACCTAAAAATAGGGATTTCCCATCCTTGGCATGCTGATTAATCATTCAGCAGAATATTTTTGTTTTAATCATGAAGCACAATGTGTTTGGTTAGCCTTGAGATCACTGGGAGCGGGACGTCTCCTCCCCAGCAGCCAGAGGGACTGGCAAAGTTTGGGAACGTCCACATGGATGCTTTGTGCCAGGTCCCAGAGGAACCAGCATCATTCTAAACCTTTCTCATGGATCAAATTGCACAAATCATTCCCCTGCAATATTTAATACCTTGCCATGGATCCTGAGGAATATGAGCCCGCCGGATCATTGTAATTAATAATAACGCCACCCTGCAGGGAATACGCCTCGTCTAAATGCTCTCAATTGTTAATGACTCAGACTTCGAGGTTTAATTCATTCCTGTGCCCTCCTTGTTAATTAAAGGCACTTGTGGTGTCAGCTGGATTGGGCGCAGAGCAGCTGCCACCGCCACGACAGGAGTGGAAATTGCAGCAAAGTTATCCCAGCCTGGGACACCCTGGAATGGAGAACGGACAGGGGTTGGCTTTATCCGACAGCAAAGATGGAAAGTGTGCAACATGGTGATAAACTCACTTCCCAAGACCCTGAAATCATTTCCTTTGCAACCCAGAGATTGTGGCTGATTTCTGCTCCGATTCCTTGATAGTCAGGAATTATTCATTTTGCAGCTGTCAGGCCGTATTTGCCACACGCTGCGCTTTTCTATTTCGCCTCTCTCGGATATCCTGGGGTTTTATAACTGAATTTATGTCCTTTGTGGTGCTCTTAGAAATACAATGAAGCCAAAAATAATTGTGTTTATTGCAACTCAGATGGAAGATCTTTCTGCCAGGAGATAGCAGAGTTCAGGACCTGGTGGGACGAATTCCAGGCAGAAAAAAGGTCTAGTGACAAAAAAATCAATAAGTTCTAGAAGCACAGGTCATTTATTTGCAGCAGCTCTGGATCACGTTATAACTTCCCAGATTAAGGAAGAATCCTTCCCGGGATCCACTCGAATTTGCAAAATTAATATTAATTAATTTATTTAGCAAGATTAGGATGGAAAACAAAGTCACCTTCAGTCAACAGCAACTTCTCTACCCCCACTTCAGTATAACTTTATATATATTTTTAGTCCTCCAAGCCTTGTAGTGGTTTTGCACAGGAGCCAAGATGCTGTGGAGTAATGGAAAGCTTAGTCAATCCCCTCCTGGGAATACATGTAAATAAGGAAGGTTTGGCACGGGGACGAGCTGACGACACATTTCTTGGGCAGTGCACAGAAAAGGGGGAAAAATATATCTCAAATACTTTTTCCTCACTTGAAAAAATGGCGCTTTCATGTTAGGCCGAAAATATCCTCCTGGTACCTTCCTATCTCCAAAGTAGCTTGGAAATGAAAGCAGCTTTGCAGAAAGGGCTTCTGGGGAGAATTGGTAGCAGTCTGAATTATCTCCCCTGGTCCTGCCTGGATTCAGAGAGAACTTTTTTTTTTCTGGAGGAGTGGAATTCTCCTTAGGCATTTGACCCTGCTTCCCTCTCCTCAGACCTCTCCTGCCATAGGAGAACCACACACCCTTTCCCCCTTAAAAACAAAACAAAAAACCCAAAAAACCCACACAAATTAATTCAGCCTTTGCCACTCAGAGGATGCAGAGGAATTTAAAAATCTCTGCACGTTCCACGAGATGCCACTTCCCCAATGTTACCTCCCTCCCTGCAGCAATTGCTGCTTAGAACTAACTCCAAACAGCTAGAACCAAATTTTATCAGTGGTTAATCCTGATAGAGGGACACGAGCTGGGGGATTAAGTGGGTTCTCTCCTCCACCAGTGCCTGCCAAGATCCAGAACCTGAGGGTTCTTCACCTTCCCTGGGATATTTTGTGGGAAACTTGATGGTTCACCACATTCCAAAGGCCCAGGATTGACAAACGGACAGAGATTTCACCCAAACGTCCGGCCGTCATTTCTTTCTGAGAGAGGAAACACAAAATGGTTGAGGTTTGTGCGGTTTTGGGGTGGTTTGAGCACACACAGCTGCAGTATTTTGATCCTACAACCAGCCGGGGCCTAGGAGCCCACAGCTGGCTTTGTTTGGGTTCGTAATTCCACATGAATGGCTTTGGCTCGGAGAAGAGTTTTCTCACCAAGAGCTCAACCATAATTTGACGTTATGCCACATTTTGAGTCCGGGCCAGCTTTCGAAATGTACATTTTGAGAGGAATCTCGTGAGTCCTACTCAAGGTGCCTTTCAGTCCAGCATTTTGCAAATCATGGGCAAGGCAAACACAGAAATCCTTGAATGAAACAAGTGTTGGACCTTTCCTGGGACACCTGGAGAGACCAAGAAGTCCATCAGGGCTGCTGTGGTGGAATTACAGGTGATTGGGACAGTCCTGGTCTTGTTGAAGAGCTTTTCTAATTGACCACATGTCACAACAAAGCCCTTCCTCTGGGGGCTTGGAGTCCAGGAAGAAAATCAGAAGGGTTTGGGGTTTTTTAAGCTGGATTATGACCTCATGGAATCATGGAATATTCTGAGTTGGAAGGGACCCACCAGCATCATCCAGTCCAACTCCTGGCCCTGCACAGACACCCTAAAATTCCCACCCTGTGCATCCCTGGCAGCATTGTCCAAACCCTCCTTGGCAGCCTCGGGGCCGTGATCACTCCCTGAGGAGTCTGTCCAAGAGGGAATGTGCCAAAAGAGAGGGGGGAAAGAAATTATAAATTCCCCCCAGAATTAAGTGTTATCGGCTTTTTAAAACAGGGTGAGTTATCCTGTACTGAAATTTTTGGGATGCTTAAACGACTTACCCACAGCCACCTACAACCCCAGGCCCAGAAGTGTGCAAAAGCAGCTTCAGTCTTCAAACTCCTCAACTCCTGGGCCGCTAATGTGGAGTCTGGCAAGTCCTGCTCCGTCCAGCTGCACACAGGATCTGGTGCTGGCACTCCTGTGCTTTTAGTGGGCTGTGAAAGGCAGATGTTACCATCAACCAGCCCCACTAAAGCCCTCAAGACTCCAGGATCTGCAGCCATTCCAGCCCTGGGAATGCATTTGGCAGAGCTGTTTTAGTGTGTTACAGGGTGGGAAAGAGATTGGGGAACTGGAGGGGTGAGCAAGGCACGTGCACGGGGTTGAGGGGGAGCTGCAGTCACCGTGATGGGATGGGGAGTTGATCCCAGCTGCTCCTGGATGGAAAGAAGCCACCACTCCTGCCCTCAGGCACGGCAGACTCTTTCTCCATTGTGCTGGGAATGCCTCAGGCTGTGCCAGGGGAGCTTCAGGATGGACCTCAGAAGGAATTTCTTCATGGAAAGGGTGGTCAGGCATTGGAAAGGGCTGTGCAGGGAGGTTTGGACTCCCTGACCCCGGAGGTTTCCAAGGATGTGGCACTCAGATCTCTGGGCTGGGTGACAAGGAGGTGATTGATCACCATTTGGACTCGATGATCTTGGAGGCCTTTTCCAGCCTAAATGATTCCATGGTTCTGTGAGTCCAGCTGGTGAGAAGAGGAATTTGGACACGACAGTTTGGTTCGTAGCTGGTGGGTGCATACTTGCAGGAGATTCAGGCCCAATATATTTATATTTTTTGGTATATCCATATGGAGGATATAGGGATGCTAAAGGCATGGAGCAGGACAGTCCAGAGCCTGCCTGAGGCTGCCAGAGGAGGCAATGCCCCTGAGGAGAGGTAAAAGATTCAATTTGTTAAATGAGCTCCCTAAGCTCCGGTTTGCTTTGCCACTGTGGCCCCAGGCTCCCAGTGATCCCCCAGGGCAGGAGAAGTCTCACCACCATTACCCAGTTCTCCCCAGGCTTCTGCTGCATCCAGCTCATTCTCCCCACTGTAAATATTCCCAGGGAAGGGAAAAATGTCCTTCTCTGGGAAAAACTGTCCCACTGCAGGGCAGGAAATCCATGGGAAGAGCCAGGTGCTGCTGGGCCTGTAAGGAGATCAAAGTGCCCGGGGTGTTCATAGGAGAGGAGGCTACACATCATTTTTGGGATCACTGAGCATCCTTTCCCCTTCTTTTGAGGGTCAGCGGCAGCACAGGGTGGAGACTGCAATTTTTCCTGGGAAGTTCAGAGCAAGGTTTTTCTGCGGAAGGGTGAAAAGTAAAAATTTTGCCATGGAAGGAACTTCCAGCTTGGAAATGCCTTTGAGCTGTTCCATTCTGATAGCGTCCAACTGCCACTAACAGATAGACCCTAATGTGATAACACTGCTGTCAAATGAGTGTGATAAGCCCCAGAAACAAGTAACTTCCAAGCAGGGGCTGCCCCTCGTTTTGTTTTTACAGGGACAGACATTTCCAGGGAAAGCCGTCCTTTTCAATTTCCCTCCTCGCAACAAACATCTCCCCCGAAAGCGATGAGCAAGACCCATTCCCGAAGGGAAGCCACTTCAGGAAATGCACTTTCAAGCAGCTGTAGCCAGGAAAAATGACCCAACTCAGCTCCATCTCATGCAGCCCCTGGCACTCGATGCACCCCGGGAGAGATCCCAGCTCTGGGTAATTAAGAGAGCACACGCTGGAACTGAGCCCAGCAAAAGCAAACATGCTCCTTAAGTGCATTGACATTTAATATGATAAAAATCCCTTTTCTTGTCATTTTTTCTAAGTTTCTGCTTCCCAGCATCATGGCCTGGAGGCAGGAAGGGGTTGCTGAAGCAATTGGAATTTTTTAAGCGAGTTGAAAGAAGATGAGCTGTTATTTTATCCACGAAGCTCCACCTACTTTCTCTGTGGTCCAGGAAAGGAAAAAAAAAGTGGAAATAAACCCTGTCAGCAACTCATCCACAAGACAAGGTTGTCTCAAGCATTCAAAAGAAAAAAAAAAAGACAAAGTGAAGGCCAAGGGAAAATGGGATTGTTGGACATTTCATCAATTCCTGGACAAGGTAGCTGGTAGGACCAGCCCTTCTGTAGGGTTGTCCTCTGGTTCTCTCTGAATTTTCCAGCAGTGCTGATGGGCACTGGAGGTTATCTGGGCATCAGCTGGTGAAACAAGCCAGGGGGACTGTGAGAGAATCCTCCTCCCCAGTCTCCAGGCCAGATGATGGAGAATTGGACTGGTTGGTTTCTTCCCCCACAGGGTGAAAGTGAGGGACTGGAGGATTCACGCGGGCTCCACGCTGGCCTTGGGTGGGGTTTGGTGTCCACACTCAGATCCTTTCCATCAAAAAGGACCTTGAGAAGGTGGACAATGCATCCAAGTGGGAAGAAGACTTAACATTTAGGCAGCACAACGCATGAGGAATGGTAAAACTGGGATAAAGGAGGAAAGGAAAAGATCAGCTTCCCACAGTTAGAGCGTTGTGATGTGTAGGACTGACTGGATGCACTCACTACCCACTAAGGATTAAGAATTTAGTTTGGTGCTCAGGAAGCACTAAAGGCTGGGAAAATGCTTGGAGCTTGCTGTGAGCATTTCAGGCCCTCTCTGGGAGCAGTGGTCAGAAATGGGTTTGGAAAAAACCCCCAGAGGAAGGTCTGAGGTTGGGTCCTGCTTCTGAGGAGGTGCTGTAGATCTTTCTTGCAGTTCTCACGGTGGGCACAAGTTCTTTTGAGGTTTTCACAGGGTCACCTGTTGTCACTGCATCGGTGCCTTTCCTCATCCTGCCCCTTTTTATTTCCAGCCACGTGCAGCCCATGGGATCATGTTAGAATCATGGAATGGTCTGGGTGGGAAGGGCCCTTAAAGATCATCTCATTCCACCCCCCTGCCCCAGGCAGGGACACCTTCCACTGGGCCAGGTTGCTCCAAGCCCCATCCAACCTCATCCATTTTAGACCCGTGACAGTGATGCTGCCCTCAGGATGGTGTTGCTCTCCTCATGGAATCCTCCATGGAATCATTTAGGCTGGAAAAGACCTGTGAGATCATCGATTCAGTGTGAGCTCTGCCCCTGCCCATGTTCCAGACACTTCCTGTTCCTGACCAAAGCAGTTCTAGGTGACTCCGTGCTGTGGGATCAGAATTACAGGATAGAATCCACTGACTCCCTTCTCCATCCCAGCAAGGAACCAGAGTGAACAGATGCCTCTTTCTGAGCTGGCCAGATGGTTCAGAGGCTGCAAAAGGCGTAAGAAGGATCATAGCCCACGGCGGCTTCCAAGTGGCCAAACGGATCTGGAGTGAGCAATGACCTTCATCAGCCTCCTTAATGAAAAATGTGTCCTTGCAGCAGCAGCAGGACAAGGAGGAAGAGGACGAGGAGGAGGAGGAGGAGAGGATGAGGATGAGGGGGAGGGATCTCTTTCTCTGCATCTCTCACGCCACAGATATTTCGGCTGTGCAAACATTTTGAAGTGAGACCAGCGTGCAGTTTGCTTTCACCACTGGAAAATCCACTTTTCCACCCCAATTTTTTTTGCTTTCCAGGCAGCTTGCCAGTGAGTACCTAATCACGTTAGAGGAAAAGCACTTCCTTGGGATGGAGGCAGGCAATGGAAAAAAAGGAGAATGTGGGCTGATCTCTGTGAGGGAGGTGAGGCAAAAGCTCCACCAGAGGATAGACTTGTGAAGCTCATCACGGCAGGAATGGCACCTTTGGTGTCCAAATGATCTTTAGATTGAGTAAAAGTGGGTCTGGAGACAATCGAAGAGGAGAGGGATGAATGGGATGTCTGGGATGAATGGGATGTCTGGGATGAATGGGATGCCTGGAAGTCTTGATTCTAAGCTGCTCAAAGCTGCACTTCAGGATCTCCAAAGTTGTGTGTCGAAATGTCCTCCACACGAAATATTTCTCATTCCAAAATAATTTCAAGTCTAGTGGAAGGTCTCCCTGCCCAGGGCAGGTGGTTTGGAACCAGAAGGGCTTTAAGGTCCTCTCCTACCCAAACCATTCTATGATTCTATGATTTCCCATGGGAAAATTCAGGCATTTCAGTGAAAGGTGTCCAGCCATCTCCTGTGCCAAATATCCTCTGAATTGTTCGTGAGCTCAGCTCCAGATAACTGAATTCACTTTTGCAGGACAGAAAGGACTGGTTGCTACACTGAAATGAAACCTTTTTTTTTAATGGCTCTTGACTGCCAGAGTGAGGATGCAGATAAAGTTATCCCCTGGGCAGCATCAAATGTTGGGGCTTTTTTCTGTGTTCCTAATCCAGATGAGGACAAGGCAAACATGAAAATTTAAGGTTCTTGCTCCAAAGAGGTTCTTGGAATGGAGAGGTGTCTTAGATTGCAATAAAAGATGTAACCAAAATATGTATTCTATTTCCAGCTGTTAAAACAAGGTGGGGCAGAGTTCTTTATCTCTTCCATGACCCATCCTCCCTCCAGGGATATCTGCTGTTAATGGGCCATGGAGGCTCACTGCATGGCTGATACAATTACATCATCCCATCGGGAGATGCTCCACCCAGGGGGAGGAGCCAAGCATTCCTATGTGACTGGGATACGCAAAGCAATCACACGTAGATGAGAAATTTCACAGGGCAGAGTTGTTCCTCCGAGAGAGCCAAGGCTGAGAACCAAGGCGGAGAACCCTCTGCCTGTTTATTTCTTACTTTTTATACATTTGTGGGTCTGGCTAAAGATTGGCTTCTGGAGTTTTCACCCCTCAGCCTAATGGCCAGGCCAACTGTCAGTTACAATTGTTTTCAGGTTAGAAATATGCAAACAAAGGACAGAGAATGAAAAACAAAGGATTTGTTTATGTTACATATGTGGGAAAAGGTAGAAACTGCTCCTAATATTGTACAGTAGCTAAAAAGTCTGACTCCATTTTATGAACAATCAAAAGGCTTTAAAAAACTCAGAAAAACCAGGGTGACATTCCTACCTGGATAAAACTTGAGATTTGGAGCACCAGCACAGCCTGTTTGCGCTGGATTGCCAGAGGAACACCGGACCCATCTCACCACCACTGGATCTTCAGAGAAAACTCCACCCTTCTACAGGATCATTGCTCCAACAGAACCACATCTGTCACTGCAGGAGGATTTGATTGCACTGCTCCCAACACTCTGACCAACAGGGTGTCAGGTTATGTCCTGACTCTGTCAGAGTTTGTTGTTTTTTTTTTTTTTGCTTTCTTGCTTTTTTTTATACTACTTTTTTTTTTTTTTTTTTAATTTCCCTAGTAAAGAACTGTTATTCCTATTCCCATATCTTTGCCTGAAAGCCCCTTAATTTCAAAATGATAATAATTTGGTGAGAGGGGGTTTACATTCTCCATTCCAAGGGAGGCTCCTGCCTTCCTTGGCAAACAGCTGTCTTTCCAAACCAGGATAACAGGGGAGGGTTGTCCTCTATCAGAGAGGAGGGAAGGACCTGTGAACGTCTGGGTTTGTAGAGCTTGTCCCCTGGAAGTGCAGCTCCTGGGGGAGCCCCATCAGATGTGAGAGGATTTGTCCTACTGCTTGTAAAGCAGATGGAAAAACCTTCCTCTGGTCACTCCTATTTTAAATTATGCATCTTCCATCTGCTGCCTCAAGCACAGACGTGCTCACAGAGCTGCTGCCTTCCCAAAATAATCCAGGACTTTGGGAGAGGCTTTGCACACCCCTGCCTTGCCTGGCCCAGGCTCTCTCAGCTTCTCTCCTGTGCTGGTGTCCCGGCAGGTGAAGGTTGGATGTCACCGGGGGGGAACAGAGTGATGCAGGTTTGGACAAAGGAAGATGCTCCCTCTTTCAGCCCTCTGTTGGGAATTTTACATCCTTTGCTTCGGCTGCTTCCAAGAGACCTCACCTGCACGGAGATGGTCTAAGTGCGGCACCTGAAAATGTCACTGAGGGGCCACAGCCGCAGCTTGAGCCCTGGATGGGCTTTAAATTTGGAGAGCTCTGGTTCCCAGCACTCCTTGGGATGAGTGTTGGCACCCTCAGGAGGCGTCTCCTGCTTTCCCACCAGTTCAGAACATCCCTGGATGAAGCTGGAAAGGTTTTGGCCTGGCACATCCCTGGAGAAGAGGCAGGATCCCTTCCCTGAGGTCCCCTCCATCCCTGCCAGCCCTGCTCCACCACGCTGCACATGTTTCATTCTTTGCCTCTTTCCCCTGACTCTAAATCAGTTCTGTCAGCTCCTTAATTATTTTAATTTTTCTTCATTCTCCAAATCCCTCAAATATATTTTATATATAGGGTACAGGCTTAAAAAAGAAAGCTACCGCTGTGCCCTTGCCTCTGAAATATTACCAGAAAAATGTGTGTATTTCATCTCTGCCTTTCATTTTTCCAGACATTTTCTGCTTTGAAGAAGCTTGAAACAGTAATAGACTGATGGCTACCCTCCAACTCTATTGATTAACAGTGAGTGGTCAAGCTCTTCAGGGCCTGAAAATACATCCAGAAATGGGGACGGGTGAATTATTGCATTTTTCCGTGGATGGAAGGAGGATAAAACCTACAAGGGGGACTTCAAAAGACCTGCCCTCCCCGTGTCCAAATCCCCACTGGTGTGAAGTCCTGGCGTGGGGGAGAACCAAATGATTCTTTCAGTGGCTCAGCACAGCCCAGGGCTAAATCATTTATAAATATTGCGGCTCCAAATTGCCTCTGTTTAACGAGAGGAGAGCAGAGACGGGAAGCAAGTGGGAAGACTCTCCCACGGTTTTAAGCAAGTGCTCAGTGCTGAGAGCAGGAATCTCTTCCCAGCCATTCCAGTCCTCACCGAAGGCCACATTTTCAGTGCATTTTAGGACAAAAAAAAAATAAAGAGGAAGCACTGCAGGCTGCAGGATTTGCAGAAGCCCAAGGGCTGTAAAGAAGTTGTGCTGATGGGCCAGGTGGGACAGAGAGCCTTCACCTTCCTTCCAGAATGATCCCTCTTTGGAACCTTGGAAGCTCCTGGAGCTGCTGGGCTCCAGGGATAACAGCCTGTGGATTCCTGTGGAGGCAAGGAAGAGGAGCAGAGTTTGGAAGCAGAGTGGAGACCTCACTTTCAGGTTCCATGACCACATCCCCTCATTCCTCCACCTCCTACATCATCTGTTGAGGTGTCAGGGCATGGGCTGGACTCGATGACCTTGGAGGTCTCTTACAACCTAGTCAGTCTGTGATTCTGTGATCTGGGAGAGGTGTGAGGTTGCACCAAACATCAAATAATCCATTTTGCTTTCAGAAAGATGGGGAATTTTTTTTTTTTTAAATCTGACTTCTGCTGTGATGGGAAAGCATTTTCCTCCTCTAATTTGAATTCCTGTTCTGTGCCCGGGCTGAGGGGCAGGAGAGGGCAGGTGCCAGGGGGGATGATGAACAATAGGTCACTGCAGCTTGCAGGGTGAGTCAGGGAGAAGCCAGCAGCTCCTCTGCTGCACCTGCTGCAATATTTGGTGGTTTCGAGAGTGTTTCTAAACTGTCTTTCAACTGAGCAGCCAAACAAAGTTTTCCCCTTGTATTTTAGGTTCTGAAGGACCAACTCCCAAGGCCGTTCAGGGCGTTCCAAAACCGCCATTTCCAATCTTCCTGCAGTTAACTCTGAGCAATGCCTGCTTGGCTGGAATAGATCACCAAACTCAGGTCCTGACAGGATTAATGCCCTGGAAAAAGGCTCAAGCCCTTCAGTGAGGCCGGGTGCTCTCTGAACACAGCAGCTTTACGAGCCCCACGTGTGGCTGGCGAGGTTTGGAAGGACCAGAAATCCTCCAGTGGGAAGATGTTGAGGGAGGAAAAAAATAGAGGCAGCAAGAGAATGGACAAGCAACTGTGGGAAGGAGAGATATGAAGGAAATGTTTTCATCTGCAAAAATGCCTCAGTGAATAGCTGGGTGAGAGGCACTGATATTAACACACATCTGAAAGCTGGGGAGTTCAAAGGAGAATGGATCTTTGGGCACAATGAAGTAAAGGAAATTCAAAGGAGAATGGATCTTTGGGCACAATAAACTAAAGGAAATTCAAAGGAGAATGGATCCTTGGGCACAATAAACTAAAGGAAATTCAAAGGAGAATGGATCCTTGGGCACAATAAAGGAAATTCAAAGGATAGTGGATCTTTGGGTGCAATAAACTCAAGGAAATTCAAAGGAGAATGGATCTTTGGGCACAGTAAACTCAAGGAAGTGATGATACAGGAGTCCAGGCAGCTGAAACACTACAAGAAAATAAAGGAGTAAAGGCCCATTCTCCGACCTTCTACTTATCTTTTAATAGAATGGGATTTAACTTGTGCTATCCCCATTGCATCCAGGAGACTTTGCCGAGGGGGTTTCATCTGTTCCGCAGAGCTCTCAGCCCCCATTCCCTGTCAGAACATTTCCCAAAGCCTTTTTGCAGGAGGAGATTTCTAGGAGAGTGGGGCTCTGAGCATCCTTGTGACAGAGAGTGATTCAGCCTCGCCAGCTGCTCTGACCCCAATCTCACCTTGTTCCTCCCCAAGATCTGTATTTGCAGATCTCTTTTCCTTTCTGCATGTTTGAATTCAATAGGGTTTTTTGGGGTTTTTGTTTGTGTATTTTGGTTTTTTTTTTTTTTTTATTTTTAAGGACTGGTAAGGGACTGTTTATTGGATGGTGACAAATCTGTTGTCTGAGCAGCTTTCCTAATAAACCAGATTATTTTTGTTGCCGCTGATAGCTACAGAAACCAGTATCTGCCATGGATCTGCATCATCTGTTTTGACTCTACACTCCTCAGGAG
This sequence comes from Hirundo rustica, assembly GCF_015227805.2. Taxonomy (NCBI): domain Eukaryota; kingdom Metazoa; phylum Chordata; class Aves; order Passeriformes; family Hirundinidae; genus Hirundo; species Hirundo rustica. The sequence goes on along the minus strand of NC_053454.1, from coordinate 1,800,445 downwards.
AGCGTCTGCTTGTTTCCCACATTATGGTCAGGAACTGCAATACTCACATGGGGTAACTCTCCCCACTCCACTTCCATCCATTGATTTCCACACCGGCTGCTCGAAACCCTTGGGAGTTCCCCCGATGGATGTGGGACTGGGATCATATTAAAACAGATTAAGGGTAAGCAATAAGTGGCAATAAAACCACATCCATGCAGCTTTAATATCAGCAGCGGAGCAGCATCCCTGAGCACAATCTCATCAATTTTAGTGGAATTATGTCAAGCATTCATTTGAGCCAGAACCACGATATATATTCCAGTGCTCCTGGAAACCCTCTCGGAATTTATCCTCCAGTGGAGGAGGTTCCATTAGAATAAAGAGACACCAGTTTTAACCATTGATCAGAAAATATTGTAGCAGAGCCCAGCAGAGGGATTGCACAGGACCTCGCATCAGACTGACCTTTTGCTGCATGGCAGGGAGATTGCTGGAAAGAAGGGAACAATTAAAGAGTTATTTGCTGAGGGCACCCAGGGGCACTAAAACCCCTGCATTTCAGCAGTCCTGGACTCTGGCTGTGCCCTTTATATTCGGCTTGCAAGGGAAGCTCCTCTCGAGAAACAGATACAATATTTTTGCAGGTGACAAGAGAGCCTTGACAAATTTCAGATCCGCTCACTTTGAGGGAACAAAGGCTGCCCAAGTGAGTCAAGTTCACTCCTCAGTAGCCATGACAACACTTTGAAGAACTCAACAGTTTAGGGAAGAAGGGAAATAAATTCTGATTGGAAACACAAAGTGATCCATTACTGCTCCTCAGTTATCTGTGAGTGCCTGGACGGCTCCAAAGTTGAGAAGGGGATGGTTGGTGACATCCAGGGGAGGAGGGAGGATGTGTTTTATCCCAAGTGATTTCAGAGCTCAGGGAAGGGCAGGATGGGATGCTGCAGACCCTTTGTGTGTGTCCTTGGAATGCAGAGGAAGGAGGTGGGACCGGTTCCCTCCAGCTCCTCACTTGGGTTCTTCTGGAAGACATTTTGGCTCCCAGCACTGCCTCAGAGGAACAAAGCAGGAGCAGAATGTTCATCCTGAGGTGCCTCAGTGTCCATCCAGGAGAAAGTCTGAGATGCTGCAGGAGTGGTTTGAGCAGAACAGTCAGACCTGAAGGGGACCCTGGGATGTTTTTCCTGCCCCTCGTCCAGGGTTACAACCAGCTGCAGGTCAGGAACATCACAGCACTGCAAATCCTTGCCCAGTGGAAGTGCATCCTTGCAAGTGCTTGCCTTGCAAGTCACATCTGCTCTTTGAAAGTCTATTTCCCTTCTTTCCATCCCCTCAGGAAGTTTGCTACAGTTTTATTAGGGTTTTTGTCTTATTTCATTTTTTTTCCCCCTTCATCTTTTTGGCTGTAATAGCTGCCCTCCAGCTGTATCTCTTTTTTGCTTCTCATCCAGACAGCTTCTGCTAGTGTTGGCACCCGTCTGGACTATGGGAAACCAGAACTTTCACTGGTCAGCAGAGGGTCTGTGGGAGCTTCAGAGTGTTCACAGCAGAGGAAAAAGGGATTAAGACCAATGGTTGCTTCCTCTGCCAGTCCCAAATGGGGTCAGCAGGGCAGGAGACAGGGTGATGTCCCCTCTGCTCTCCTGGAAATGTATCTGCTGCCAGTCAGAGGGTCAGGAACAGTAAATCTGTAATTCTGTCCTGTCCAGCTTCATTGAAGAAGGGAAAAAAAAAAAGAGTGACAAGTGTGGAATTGATGGGGACCACAGTGATCCAATGGTCTGTTCCTTAGGGGTGGAGCTGAAGCATCCACATCTATTCCAGGGCCTCCTAAAATCCTCCTCAGATGGTTCCAGGAGGCCTGGAGACAGCCCTGGTCCATGGGGGAGGAGATTGCAACCCTGGCAGATGAAAACAGGGATTGAGCACATCCTGAGAGAGCTGGAGCTGTTTGCCCACCAGAGTGTGTCAGGTACCTCCACCTCTGCACCTCCAAAGTCTGCAACAGGTCACAAGCACAACACCACCCCCAGAAATTCTCCTCTCCTCTGTCCTGCCTCAGTGCAGCTCCAAAATCTCCTTTCCTTGCACTGAAAGCTCTGTGGGTACAACTGCAATCCATATAAAATGTGAAATTTTCACTAATTCTGGAATATTAGCGACCAAACCCCACCTCTCCCAAGGAAACAAAGCTGGCTGTGCGTGGAGGTGACTCCCACCACCACATCAAGAACTAAGAGGAAATTTTTTTCCTTCAGCTGTGCAGTAATCTGTGATCTCACCAAGGAGTTTTGTTCTGGGTGGGATCAGCTTTCCAAACTCACCCGTGAACAAAAATGTTTTCCATCAGACCAACAAAAGATGCTTCCACCTCATTCAAATGAAAAAGGGTCGTTTCAATTTCTTTTTTTTTTTTTTTAATAATTTGGTTTTTATCAGCCAGAAAGAAAACCTGGTGAAGGTTTGCACTTCTGTGGGGTTCAGCACAATGAAATGCAGCAATAAGAAAAGAGTCTTTTAAAGGGAGGGAATCCTATTAAAGGACAGGCACAGTTACAGGATTTAGAAGAGTCTGACACCTCCAGAACCACTGTGTTTTCCAAGAAGTGGGGATTAATAGGGATTAATGGCCATTAGGAGCCCCACTGGAAGCATGGTCATGTCCTTCAGGGAGAGCAGGAGGTGGCTGGGGCAGTCACCAGCAACTCTCGGGGTGACCTTCAGGTTCCTGCGCCATCCAGCAGCATTTGGGAGATCTCCTCATCAGTCAAACTTCCAGCAGCTCATCTCAAGGCGCTGGGGCTGCAAACCTTTCAGGTGGAACCAGTTTGTTGTGGGGGAAATCTTCCACTGCGTGCCCCTGGGTGGGCTGAGCTGCTCTCCCCAAACTGGGGGCACAGCCAGACCTCCGGGGATCAGCAGGGGCCCCTCAGCAGGTGGCTGACCCCCCCAAATGAAGGGTTTTTCAGCTTGAGGCATCTCCCACTCATCCAAGCCTGAGAATCATGGAGTAGTTTAGGTTGGAAGGGACCTTTAGAGGTCTTTTAGCTCAACCCTCCTGCAGTGAGCGGGGGCATCTTTGGCAGGGTCAGGTTGTTCAAAGCCCCCCTTCATCCTGGCCTTGGATGTTTCCAGAGATTCTGATTTTCAGATAATCATTAAGGTTGGAAAAGCCCTCTGAGATAATCAAGTCCAGCATCCCCCAGCAGTGCCAAGGCCACCACTGACCCACATCCCCAAGTGCCTCATCCACATGGCTTTTAAACACCTCCACCACTGCCCCAGGCAGCTGTGCCAGTGTTTCATAACCCTTTCCATGAAGAAATCATCCCTGATATCCATCCTAAACCTCCCAGCAGCTGTGGCTTCCAACCTCTGTTGTCTGCAATGCTTTTGGATACTTTTTTCCCCCTAGAAAAACAACATTACGAGTCTTTAGGAACTCAGCTGCTTCAGAGAACTCCCAGCCTGTGGATTGGAAACCAACCCTTTAAAGAAAATACTCCTTGAAATCCCTCCCTGCGCCCGGGGCTTTGCAAACCTCCACTCACTCCTGGCATCCGTCTCCGGATTGTGTCACTCGCCAGCTCAGTTAAGAAGTTGATTTGAATATTGTTTTATCACACTGCGCCTTGCAGACAGCATTGAGTCAGCTTAAAACCAGCGCAGTGTGTACTGGCTCCCAGTTAATTACAGGCATAAAACATCATTTACTCCGCTGAAAGGAAATACTTGGAATCCAGAGGGCCCTTTGCTGCAGATGCAGGTTCCTGCGCAGGGTTTTGTTTCCTCTCTGTCATCTCAGGAACATTTTTGTGGCTGGTGCATTACAAGTCTTTGAGGGCCGTGTCCAGACTTCCCCCAGTGCAGGGGTGAGGGTGTTTTGCTGACAATTTTTGTTCCACAGAGCTTTTAATCCAACCCTCGGGGAAGAAAGGAGGAAATTGCACCCTTAGTAAATAATTTCCTACTCTCCCTCGGGGTTTCTTAGGTACCTGTCCTTCCTTCAGCAGGGTCTGGCTTGGTCCCTAAAGAATTCCTTCCCTGGGATGGTGTTTCCTCCTGCTCCAGCTCTACAGTCGTGGTGTTAATGCCCTAACTGAGGATTTGTTTTCCGCAAAGCCGTGAATTTGCACTGTGCCCCCCTCTCAAACCATTCACAGGAGCTGCATCCTGGTCATCACTGCCTGAACACTGCAGGAAAGGTTATTTCCACCACGGGGGCTGGATCACCTCTTAAACCGATGCAATAAACCCATCTCATTAAATAAATCCATCTCATTAAATCACCTGAGAGCTGAAGGGAGGCAAGGGCCGATCAGCCTCCTCGCCGTGGTTGTAGCGCACGGACACAGCCCAAGAGCAAACTCAGAGTTATTCTGGGGGCGTTTGCACGTCTGGGAGGTTCTGGAGAAACTCTGGAGAGGCTTTGTGGCCACAGGGCAGCCCTGAGGGTCGCCCAGGAGGTTCAGGGATGCCCAGAAGGTTCAGGGTTGCCTTGGCCGGGTGCCCAGGCACGGGGAGGCAGCAGGGGAAGGAGTGTGGCTGGGGACATACGGCAGAGCTGCAGCAACAGCATCCCACCCTCTCCCTCAAGCTGTCAGGAGCGCTTCGAATCGGTGGGAGAAGAGCAGGCACAAGCTGGAATATCTCAGGAAGCTCCAGTGGGAGCAGCAATTGCTGGTGAGCACTGGGAGGGCTGATCTTGGAGGGGGACACGTTGTTCCCGGCAGCGTTTGAGGCGTTTGGGAAGGGCAGGAGTGAGGGGGAAATGCTTTGCTTGTGGAAGGCGTCACAAAACCAAATTCTCTGCCCCCACCTCCTGCTCCTGGCTGCTGAATGAAAAAGCAGCTCGTCCACCTGATTATTTTTTTTAGAAGGTCTGGTGTGGAATTTAAGCGTTCTCAGGTTTTCTTGTCCACAGGGAAAGGGAAGGATGTTTTAATTTGTCTGGCCAGACGCTCTCCTTGAGAGAGGCATGGCATTGTGGCGGTGAACTCGATCCTATCTGAACCCTGCCCTGGATTCGCTCCCTAGTTTTGCTCCAGCACTGATGCAGAGGGAGGACCAAGGTGATTAGAGGGATGGAGCAGCTCTGCTGGGAGGAAAAAACTTAGAGGATTTGGATTGTTCAGCCTGGAGAAGAGAAGGCTTTGGAATGACCAAAGTGGGGCCTTCCAGGACCTGAGGGGAGCTATGAGAAAGATGGAGAGAGGCTGGAGAGACAGGACAAGGAGGAACGGCTTCAAACTGAAAGAGAGTATGTTTAGATGAAATATTGGGAAAAAGATCTTCCCTATGAGGGTGTTGAGGCCCTGGCACAGGGTGTCCAGAGAAGCTGTGGCTGTCCCTGAATCTTTGGAAGTGTCCGAGGCCAGGCTGGACAGGGCTTGGAGCAGCCTGGGCTAGTGGAAGGTGTGGAATGAGATGATCTTTAAGGTCCAAGACAGACCATTCCATCATTCTGCAATTCTATGAATGGAACGGCCCAAATCTGATAAAGCTCAAACTTCCTGGGGAAACTGAGGCACTGGGCGCACTTGGGACATGACCCCAAATCCCAGAAAACCTTTAAGCAATCCCAAAGATAAACCAGCACTTGTGGCTCCAGCAAGCCCTGCCAGCCACAAGCCCGCTCTAGGATTTATTTAAGTGATGACCAACCAGAAACTGGGTCCTCTTCTTCCCCACCAGCACATCCTGAATCCCGCAGCATCTCTCAGAGGAATTATCCTGATCCAGCACTGCTGGGATGTTTTCTGGGTGTCTCCAATCAGCCTGACTGGGGACAAGAGCAGCAGGACCAGCAGGGGAATAAAAGCTCTTAGAAGAGCTGATCCCACTTCTCTTTTTTAACGAGCTCTGAGGAGATGGGAAGCATTGCTCCAGCTCTGGGAAGAAAGGACCCCAAAGGGAAAGAGAAGTTGCCCACAAGCCTTGCGAACCAGGGGAAAAAACAAAGGCAGAAATAAATGAACGGGGTGGAAAAATAAAGTCAAAACCACCCTTAAAACGTTATTTTATTTCTCTTGTTTTGCTGCAGAGGAGTTTGAAGTTCTCCATTTCCTGGGTGTGCTACAGGAGCAGCAGAGTTGAGACACGGGCTTTTAATGAAGTTTATGTAAATTTGGTGGTGTTTATACTTAGCAGAACAGATTTAGGAGTACTAATAAAGCAGCAGATGAGGCGTAGAAAAGAGCTGGTGAAGTTTTTCCACCACTGTTATTTTCTACCTTCCTCCCACCATTCCCAAGAAAAAAGAGTCTGTTTCTGTTGCCAGTTTCTCTTCACAACAAGAGCTTCTGAAAGGCTGTTTATCCCTCAGTGCTGCTCAAGCATCTCCCAGCTCCGTTTTGTCCCACTGCCTTCTCTCCGGGGAACAACCGAGAGCAACCCAGTCCATGTTTGTTTTCCCTCCAAGCAAATCCATTTTTTCCTAACTCCACTTTGGGATCTTTGTTCGCTGCCAGGATTTTCCTCAGGCTGGAGTTGAAGCTGCCTTTTCCTTTGGGAGGAGGCAGGGGTTTACCTTGGGCTTGGAGTTGGGGGGATGTTGAGGATGAGCAGGATGAGCTTCATCCCTGGGGAGGAGGAGGCAGAGCTGGCCCTGCCCAGCCTTGGGTGATGATTTGTGGCTCTGAGGAGGGCCACCAACAGAGAAAAGTGATCCAGAAAATCCTCAGAAGAAGGTGCTTGACAGCCCCACCCCTCCTGCCACACTGCCACAACCTCTTTTTAATATTTTCTGCTCACCGCAGGAGCTTTTCTGTGAAGAAATGAAGCAGATTTGGGGCTTGTCAGCATTTGTCCAATGCAGTTCACTCAGGATTATCCCTACTAATTCCCCCCTCCTCAGACCCTCCCTGGGATGGGGTTTCCAAGGAGGGTTGGGAAAGGGATCTCAGGGTCCCTTTTGAGCAAATCTGCCCTTATCTGAATGGGACAGAAATCCTTTGAGGAGTTCCCATGGAATAAAACACCCAGGAACTCAATGGGATGAACCCTCTGGACACAATCCCGAGCCCTGTGCTCTGGGATGGCCCTGCTGGAGCAGGGAGGTGGCACCAGGTGACCCCACTGTGGTCCCTTCCAACCTGACCCATCCTGGGATTTACCTTGGCTGGATGATGGACCCTCCCTGGGCTGATCCTCTTGGTTCCCTCCCTGCCCCTGGCATCCCACAAAACTGCTCCATCTGCTGAAGGAGAGCAATCTTTGATACCGGAGATATTCTGATTCATCAGAGGCCAACATGAAATGGAAGGTTGTGCTAATTGTTAAAACTACCAGGCACTGCTGCAGAAGTAACAAGAAACTTTCCTATTTATGGCACCTTCATGCTTTGCTTTTCATTAAGAAAAGGGGCAAGGTCTAAATTTAGGACTGGCGTGGTCGAGGCTTAGCTTTGAGGTGAGGTTTCACACCTTTTTCTTATAACAAAAGAGTCCTGGAAAACATGAGACCCTCCTCCCCACACACACATATATTAGCAAGCAATCATGATATTTAATTTATTTTTATGGGAATTGATAATCTGTTTTTTTCAACATCCACTGGTGCCTTGACGCCCACCAGGGAGAAACCTTGCAGAGGTCTCATGAGTAAATCAGCAAGATTTACTCTGAAGGTTTTAAGTTTTTTTTTCATGAGTAAATCAACAAGATTTACTCAACTGACTGGAGCTGACCAGCTGAACTGAACCGTGTCCAGATTTTCATGGAATCAGAGAATTCCAGGCTGGAAGGGCCCTCAAGGATCATCTGGTCCAACTTTTCTTGGCAAAAGCACTGTCCAGACACCAAGAGATGGTCCAGCACCAGGTCCAGCTGAATCTTTTATGTGGGAAAATCCCCCACTTCCCTGGGAAGATTATTCCAGGAGTTGATTGTTCTCCTTGTGGAAATTTTTCCTCTTATATCCATTCAGAACCTCCCCAGGAGTGACTTTTCCTTTATTCCTCACCTTTTCCACATGACTCCTCATAAAAGGAAAATCTCCATCCCCTTTGCAGCCGCTCTTCAAGCACTGGAACATGGGGATGAAGCTCCCCAAACCCAGTTCTCACCTTTTCCTCATTTGGCAGCTTCCCAGCCCTTTGATTTTCCTTCTCCATCCTCTCCACATCTCTTTGGAATAGCAGTGACCAAACCTGGACACACCTGGAATACTCCGGGTGTGCCCTGCCTGGTGCTCGTGGAATAATGAATTCTCCATCTCTGCTGGGTCTTTTTAGGCACAACGAGCAAGGAATTGTGATCCATCAAGATCCTTTAATTAGGCAGAGCTGCTGATCTGGGAGTTTTGCTCCTGGCAGGGTTTTTTGTAGCTGTTGGGGAATCTGACACCGTCCCCTGCGAGGGAGGACTTCGAAGTCCCAGTTCAAAGCCGCAGAAGTGACCCTTTCATGGTTTTTATCTGTTTTCCTCCAGTTCATCTGGGGGAAATCAATAATCCACTGGATTGACATCCAAAAACCCCCATGAGTGACTTCAGGGCATCCTCCTTGCTGTGGGCGTGAACTTGTGGAATTTTCAGGAATCCCAGCATTTCCCTGGGGAAAAAGGGCAGCATGAAGGAGTTGGGTGGGGAGATCCTTGAAATGGGGATGCTTCTCACCTAATCAAAGATATATTTGGAAAAGATGAGCTTTTCCGGACTAAAAGGTGCCTGAGTGCTCCTGTTCCACGTGGTGACACAGGGATGGGAAAGCAGAGGCCGCTGAGGAGTGATGGATTCACAGCATTTTCACTGAATGCTGAACCTCGCTTGAATTTTCAGCTGAAGCTTCTGGGTTTTTTCTCTGCAACCTGTTATGAACCTGAGTATCCCTGATTTAAGGTGCTGAAGGAGGAGAACACTTCTAGAAAAAAAAAAAATGTTCAGTCCAGGAACCAGCTGTGATTGCTAAATGAGGGGATTTAGGCACATGGGGGGTAAAAAAAATTTAAAAAGCCAAAAATACTGAAAACTTAAAAATACAGCCTGAAACGTGGGAGCTGCATTTCACCCTGCTTCACTATCAGATCCTACAAACCAGGGGGAAAGGGGACAGAGCATACCCATAGGGTTAAAACCTACTGGAAAGATAGGACAGGAGGAGATAAACCAGTCCAAAATTCTCCCCGTAATTATCACACAAAAGATTTTGCAGAATTACAAACACGACTTAATCACCTCTGGGACAGAAGGTGCTTCCCAGAGGGGAGATGTTTTCCTGCTCTATTGGCCATCAATTTCAGGACAAGTTGATTATCCCACTAATTGCTGAGTGGATACCAGTGTGGCGCTGAGCTACCAAAATTCCTGAGGGCTTCTCCTAAAGAAATCCCACCTGGAGTCCTCTTCCAGCCCAGTTGTGGTGGTCCTGGAAGCAACTGGGGGAACTGGTGAGCAGGGGACGTGCAGATCAAAGCTCCTGGAATGTGGGTGAGTCTCCTTAATCCGAGTTTCCATTTTAAAAGGGGAGAATAGGAACTTCCAGGCGGGAGGATTTATAGGCAAGGACTTCACAGTTAAATATATTCATGGCTAAACTGAGGAGCCCAGAGTCATTAAAGCATGAAATTGTGCCAGTCAATTAAAGCGTCAATCATAGGCAGCCTCATTTAGGAGAGCTGCTTTAATCCCAAGAAAAGAACAATTTTTTTGGCTTGGTGAGAGAGCACAGTGACTTGAAGTTGGTTTTAGTGAAATAGCAGTTCCCCAGTTACCGTTCAGACATTTGCCAGTGGTTGTTTTGTTTTTATTTTTTATCTATATAGATTATTTTCTGCTGTGCTCCTTCCAAGGTGACTCGTGTTTCTGCTCAAGTAGAAACACAGATGCAATTTGAGCTGGAGATGGAGTGACTCGAGTGGGCTACACAGCAAACAAACAAGAGAGCTCATCAAAGAGTCGTTTAAACCAGCAGACTTCTGGGACATCGCTTGCTTTTCAGCAGATGATGGATTTTCCTTTTGTTTTTTAAAACCCAGCAATTAGATTATTCTGCCTGTCACTTCATGCAACATGTGTTTATTTTATTGGCTTTTAAAGCATTTTTTCCCCCCAACATGTGTTTATTTTATTGGCTTTTAAAGCATTTTTCTCCCCCAACATGTGTTTATTTTATTGGCTTTTAAAGCTTTTTTTTTTTTTTTTTTGCCCCTCTGGGTTGAATTCCTGGAATATCCATTGGTGATATTTAACAAATGGTGACTGTCGTTTGGGCCTGGTCACACAGAACAGGTCACACACCCGATTGTGACGAAGGAGAAACATCTCCAGAGGGGATTTACTGGGAGCTGACTGGAAGTTTTGCCGTTGGATATGATCTTTTCTTCCTTATCCACCAAAAAAAATCAGGGGAAGGAGATAAAAGAGACTCAGGTTTGGAGGAGAAGCAGGAGCTCAGGGAGGGTAGCAACTGCTCAGGGCGGCACTGCGTCAGAAGTGGAGCTTGGCAGAGAGCTGAGGTGACCTTCCCACTGCTTGGTGTGGGTATTTCACCGGCTGCAGGCGTGTCTGGAGGGATTTTGGAGGTGGGAGCAGCTAGGGGTTCTCTTCCCAGCGGTGAAGTTGTGCTGTGAGAGGCAGCAAGGCTGGGCAGGGGAGGGGATGGTGGCGGAGCTGCCTTTGCCCTCGCGTTTCCTTTCCTGCAGAACTGCACCTCCAGGGACAGCCCTGGCTGGGATGGGAGCTGAGAGAAAGCTTTGGGTGATGTTTTGGGTGAAGCTGAGGCTGCAGGGCAGCTCCAGACCCTTCTCTGGCTGCAGTGGGGCACACAAGCTTTGCTCCAGCACAGCTTCCCCTGGTGCAAGCCCTTCTTGTGGGTTAGGGCCTCTCTCTGAACCTGAAAATTTAAATAAACCCTAAGGTGTGTGTCTGGCACATATCTCTCCTGAATTTCTCAGAGTCTGCAGCTGTGCTTTGCGCAGGAGTGAAGGGGAATTTTTTTCAGATTTGCTGTGGGCCTTGGAAAGTTTTCCTTTTGGGACCTCCCCTGTCCTGGAAGTGTGCACAGCCCAGCTGGTGAGGCAGTAGCATCCAGGACTAGACACACAGTAAATTTAGATAGCTTGGCTTGAAATTCGAATTCCTGAGGGCAGGGAGGTGGAGGGAGTTGCTTTGGCATCTGCTGGAGGAGCCGGGCCTGTGGGTGCACCAGTCCCACCCACCTCCCCTTCCAGTGCGTTCCAGTGCCACGGACACCAGTCGCCCACATTAACGTGTCTCACAGGATGGTTTGGGTTTAAAGTGACCTCAAAAATCATCCAGTTCCACCCCTGGAGCAGGGACACCTCTCGCTATCCCAGGCTGCTCCAAGCCCTGTCCAGCCTGGCCTTGGACACTTCCAGGGATCCAGGGACAGCCACGGCTTCTCTGGGCACCCTGTGCCAGGGCCTCAACACCCTCACAGACTGGAATTCCTTCCCAATATCCCATCTAACCCTGCCCTCTGGCAGTTTAAAGCCATTTTCCCCTATTCCATCGCTACATATCCCTGTAAAAACTCTGACCTCATGGGAAGAGCACATCCACTTGTGTCCGTGCTTTCCTGGTCACCCTCTGTCCAGCCAACGCATCCAAACTGGAGCAGCTGAAGGGCAGAGGAACAAAGAGTTTTTTCTCTTAAGAGGAGACAAAAAGATTTTTGCCTCATTCTGTCTTGACAGTGAAATCTAAGACGTCGTATGATTGCTCTCTATAAATATCCTGAGCAGGGAGAGAAGGAAATCAGTGCTGGAAACAAAGAGCCACCTCATGGAAAGGTCTTGCTGCCCAGACCTTCACCTCGAGGTGAAGCACTCCAGGCTGGGATGAGGAGCGGGCTGAAAAGCTCCTGAAAGGGTAAAAATCACAGGATAGAGCTTGATCTTGGTACGCCCAGAAAGGTGTTGTGCAACAAGGTGTCCGGGAGGTCCCTCCATCCCTGTCCTTCCTTTTCCTTCCTCTGGAATGGAGATAATGGCCCTGCACGCCTGGCAGGGGGACGAGGCACTGAGCACATCAGCGAGGGCAGAGCACCGAGGTGTGACAGCGATCGGGGCATTAGAAATACCTGAGACGGTCACACCTCACTGTAATTTGCGGCATTAAAACCAAACCTAGTTAATTACCAGGCTGCAGACTATTTTTTTTTTCCCCCTTCCCACCTGCTGTGAGATATTGTGAGGTGGGGAAAAAAAATAGCACAAGTGCAAAGAAAAGCCTTAATAAAAGCTTTGGAGGGATGTAAGTGGGTCTCATCTCCGTGGGTATCAAGGTAACTTTTCTCAGCGTTCAGAAGAAGTTCTCCAAGGCTGGCTGTTTGATTTATTGTCCAGATTCTAAACTGGAACATTTCTGCCTTGGTTCTGGCAGCAAAGAACAAAAGTGCTAAGTGTGAGGTGTCCACATTGTGCTTCATTTCACTGATGGATGTTTTGACAGCCAAGAGTTTTCTCACTGTGCTCTCTTCTTTTTTTTTTTTTTTCTTTTTTTTTCTCCATCACTTATTTTTATAGGACGTTGGGGGTGGGGAGAGAACTGAACTTCCCATCAGCTGGTGGCATTGTGTCAGTCAGAGAGATGTTTTCTGGTTAAATCCCAAACAATGTCTTCTCAGCTTTCCAAAAGATGTGATATTTTTGAAGTGTCACCGACTTCGTCCTGGTGGCATGCGAGATGTTGTGAGCGTGTGTTTTTATTTTAATCCCTGAATTAAAACAAAGATCTCTCTTGCTGACCTCGTTTGAGGCTGCTTGGACCCTCCCGGGTCAGCCTTGACCCTGATTTGTCACATTACCGAGGCTGAGTAAGCTAAATTTGACAGTAATGAGCCAGAAAAACCGAGGAGATGTTTCTTTCGGGTCAGCTGAAGGAAGGCTGAGGTTCCTCCAGCACCTCTGGGGACTTTTCCACGTCCAGCTGAGCATCTGTGCTCTCGTCACACTCAAATGGAAACCACGAGACTGCTCAAAAGGGCCACTTCAGGGTGTGGAGGTGGGCAGAGGAGTGGAAAACCGAGTGCTGGGCCAAGGGCATCTCCTGACACATCCCCAGGAGACCCAGCTGGGGCAGGATGGACACTGGGATCCCCTGCCTTGGCTCCATCCCAGCTCTGACCCTTGGAGATCTTCCAGCAAACACTGAAATACTGAAAGTTCGCCCTCAAATTGAAGACCCTTATTATCATGGAAGCACGGACTGGTTTGGGTTGGAAGGGACCCTAAATGAGATCGGTCTCATTCCACCCCCTGCAGTGGGCAGGAACACCTTCCACTGTCCCAGGCTGCTCCAAGCCCTGTCCAACCTGGCCTTGGACACTTCCAGGGATCCAGGGGCAGCCACAGCTTCTCTGGGCACCCTGTGCCAGGGCTCAGCACCCTTACAGGGAACAATTTCTTCACAATATCCCATCTATCCCTGTCCTCTGGCAGTGTGAAGCCATTCCCTGTGTCCTGTCCCTCCATCTCTCGTCCCCAGTCCCTCTCCAGCTCTCCTGGAGCTCCTTTAGGCCCTGGAGGGGGCTCCAAGGTCTCCTTGGAGCCTTTTCTTCTCCAGGCTGAACTCTCTCAACCTGTGTCCATAACAGAGGCACTCCAGCCCTCAGAGCCCCCTCCTGATCTTTATTTCCCCCTGTTTTTCTGTGTCAGGAACTGAAAGGTTTCTGACCCATTTTGGGGTCTGGTTTTAATGATGTCACTCACACAGAATACAGCAATCCTTATCAGTGTGGGATTTCTGGGTCAAGGCCCTTGGCAATCTTGCCAAATATTTGGATTCAGCTTTCCCAGTCACCCTTTCAGCTCCAGCTGCAGCAGGGTTTTATACAGGAGAGGATTCAGGTTGAATTCAGGTACCTCCAGCACTGCTGTCTCCTCTAAGCAAATCCCTCAGGGCTCTCCTTATTGTGCCTGGAAAGAAACAGCTTGTTTAGGGTGAAATTAATCTCATCCCTACCAGACATCTCCGTTTGGTCAAGGAAATACCTTCCCAACTTTATTTCTCCGCGGCAACTGCAATGGGAGCATTGTGCCGTTACTCTGAGCATCAGCAAAAAACCTAAAATTAAATATTTCCACCTGTTCCTGTGGCCCATGGAGAGCTGTGAATTCTGATGAAGTTTTGGTGACTCTGGAAATGAGTGGAGGTAAGCTGTGTGTCCAAACACTGCAAGGATTTGGGAATGCGTCACTGGCGGGGGCTGTGAAAGGTAAAAGAAGCTCATTTTCTAGCCAATCAGGTCCATATCCGTTTGAGGTGCTCCCTGAAAGAAATTCAAGGAAGCAGATGGCCTTTAATGTCTAGACACCATCCCTTACAGAGTTTAGATCCTAAAGCTCTCCCCTGGCAGTGGGCTGTGGGAGGAGATGGCCCTGTCTTGCTGTGCTGTGACCCAGGAGAAGAAAGGGAGTGTGGCCAATTCACAGGGCACCAGCTCAGGCCTTTCAGCTCCTTTTCACTCCCCAAATCCCTGTTGCTGTGCTGACAAAGCCCGTTGGGATGGCCTCAACCCCATTCCCAAATTCCTCAATCCAGGAGCAGAAGAGCTGTGGGTCGAAGGTTGGGCTGACCTCCATGTGAGTTATGGCAGGAGATAATTTAATTTTCACCAATTAATGCAAATTCCTGCGTGGGGAGGCTGCCAGAAGAATATTTCCCCAGGCCTGACATGCCTGAAATATCCCCCTGCTTTGGGAATATTTATTCCCAAATATATAAATTTTCCCTGTTTGGGGTGGCAGCCACGTACAGCAGTGACCGTGCCTTGCTCACCTCTAGGTCTGACCTTCTCACTCATTGCAAAATATTATCAGAGTTTCTGCTCCAGTTGCAGCTCTTTTTGAGGATTTAGGACACTGGATAATACAACTTAAACCTAAAAATGGAATGGTGTTGATGTATTGGTTCGCTGATAGTTGGACTGATTTATTCTTTTCTAGGCTCCGGTGTTACCAGTAGCTCATCTTTGTTGATGTATTTTCCTTAAAGCCTTTTCTTTTTTAAATATATTTCAGTGACTTTTGATAAGGATATGCTGGATAAAAAATAAAAAGCAGAGGTGGAAAGGCTCTACATCACTCTGATTTAAAAAAAAAAATGCCTGGAATTGCTGGATTTTTCTTCTCCTGATCTTTGGTCCTGGCAGCTTTTTCTCACAGGGATATTTTTGCTTTCTCTGTTACATCTCAATTACTCCCGCCATCATTTTTTTAACCACAGATGCAACCCTAGATCCTTTCTCAGAAAAGTATTGTGGGGTGTTTGCCTGCTAGAAAACAACCTTGCATTGTGAACTAGTGGGAAATAACTGCTGAAGGGTTTTCGGGTTAAAATCTGATGGTGCTGGAGATTTTCTGACTAGGACCAATTTTCAGAGTGGTACTGGGTGCCCAAGAGAAAAATGCCTTTTTATCATTAAATTACATGTTTCTATAGCCACTGGGCAGATTCTACAGCCCTGGCTTTGTGTTGACAAGGTCTTGAAGTCTCAAAGGGTCTTTTCACCCTTCTCCCAACACTTCTCCACCACACCAGGGGGACGCTGTGTCCTGACCTGGCTCTGAGAGCCAAGACAGCTCCAAACCTTATCCCAAGAGCTGTTGGAGGTGTTTCCCCATGGATTGTTTTGCCGGGGGGGGCATGCCCAGGTCAGGGAATAGGGCTGGGTGAGCCTGGGTGGTCCCCAGGGTGCTGAGCCTTCAGGCTGCATCCCAGGAACAAGATTTCTGGGGAACATCCCTCTGTTTCCACGCTGGATCTGTTCTTGCTCGGGGCTGTTGGCATTTTGATGTCTCTTGAAGATACAGCAGAGAAGTGGCTCTTGAGAAGTGACAGCACGAAACTCTGATTAATGTCTCCAAGGAGAGTCAACCAGAACGGTTTCCTTTGAGCTGCCTCCATTTCCATATGTAGCCCAGACTTTGCTTGACAGTGCTGTAGAAATGTGATGCTTGGAAAAAGCACGGCTTGTTATCGGGAATATTTCCCCTTCAGTCTTCAAGGAGAGATGAAAAAACCCCCCCAAAGCACTCTATAAAAAATTCTGGAATATTAACTCCCAAATTAACAGGTCCAGTGCCCTCCCACGCCACCCCAACCTGAGGGTTTAAATTCTCATTTAGGAGACGCGCGCACGGCCTCGGGGTGGGAAGGACCATAGTAATGTGAAGTTAAAAGACTGGTGGAAACCACAGATGATCCTAGGACCACACTCATGACCTCTCATTGCTTCTAATTTACCACAGAATATCTGAGCTGGAAGGAACCCACCAGGATCATTGATCCAGCTCCTGGTCCTGCACACACACCCCAACAATCCCACCCTGTCCCTGTGAGCATTGTACAAACCCTCCCGGAGCTCTGGGAGCCTTGGGGCCATGCCCATTCCCTGGAGAGCCTGGGCAGTGCCCAGCACCCTCTGGGGGAAGAACCTAAATCCCTCTGACACAGCTCCAGCCCTTCCCTTGGATCCTGTCACTGTCACAGGGAGCAGAGATCGGAGCTGTCCGTCCAGAGGAGCTGCAGACCCCTCAGATGAGTGTCCCCTCAGTCTCCTCCAGACTCAACCAACCAGGAGACCTCAGCCACTCCTGGTACAGCTTCCCCTTTTCCCCATTCACCATTTTCGTTCCTTTGGACACTCTGACAGCTTTGTATCCTCCTCTTCCTGTGGCACCAATTCCTGAGAGCTGGCAGCAGTTTGTCTGGACACGTTCACCCTGGCACACGGCAGCAGCTGCTGCCCAGAGCTTTGTCCTGGGAGAGGTATGACAGAGGCATTCCACAGTCTGGGAGTGCACAAAGGCAACCAGATTGTCTGCACCGAGCAGACAAACACCAGGCTCCGAGCAGAGCCCTCCCGAAGCCGTGCTCGCGATTTACGAGCTCATGGCTGCCTTGTCACACACTGTCACCAAGTGTCTGGCACTTGGCCACTCTCTGCCTCCTTCTTCTCCTAATTGCTGTGTTAACAGACCGCTGGTCACGCTCAGAGGGTCGGAAATGTGAAGCTGAGAGAGGAAAAGAAGCCGGAAAAGTGGCTCCAAACAAGGCAGCTTTTCTCATCCCCCGCGAGGAGTTAAGTTTTCGTTGTCTTGAGTGAGTGCTGGGAGTTTCCAGCTGCCCCCTAGCACAGCACAGGCTGCAGCCTGTAAAGATTTTGCTTTTTTTAATTGCCAGAGCAGCTCTTTGCTGAGTAGTGCAGCAGCAGAGTCGTGCTGCTGTCCAAGGTCCGTGTGCCTGGTGAGAGGAGCAGGAAAACACCCGGTGCACGTTGGCTGCCCCGATCCAAGCCTGGAAATAGTCTGGGACTGGTGGTGGAAAAGTGTTGGGAGAAGGGTGAAAAGATCCTTTGAGACTTCAAGACTACGTCAGCACAAAGCCAGAATCTGCATGGTGGCAACAGAAATAAAATATGCAATTTAAATTAAGAGCAATTAGCGTGGAGCTTGGGAAACAAGAAAAAAGTATAAAAATAATAAACAAATAGTCTTCCCCCCTTGGAGGGACAGGCTCAGGGTTTGGATTCAGCACTTGGATGCTGGAACACAGCAGAGTCAGCACAGAAATCCTGGGAGCTTCTCTAGGTGTGGTGGGGTGAACATCTCCTGGCTCTGACAGGGACCATCTCCAGGATGGGTTTTCCTGCCCACCCAGGTGACATTTTTGTCCAGCATTCACAGGATGTGGAGCTCACCTGTATTTGTGTCATCCCCCCTCGGGCTGGATGTCATGCCCTGGTGGGAGTTGAGGTTGCAGAGAGAGCTCCTGCCCCACCTCTCTGGGACACCAAACCACGATGCTCCTCCACCTTAGAGAATCCCAGAATGTTTTGGGTGGGAAGGGACTTCAAAGCTCACCCAGTTCCACTCTTGTTTGTGAGGGAGGTCCAGCTCTTCACAGATTAAAGCATTTGTATAAAATCATCTTTCAACTCCTGCTTTCTTCTGAAATTGTGTGTTCTACATGGAAGATTATGTCATTAAAAAAAAATAAATAAAAAGTGGAATTGCCAGAGCAGAGCTCTCTGCTTCCTTCCCTGGGTGCCAGTGCTGAGAAAGGCTGGAAAAATTCCTTGGAAGTGCTCAAGGCCACGTTGGATGGGGCTTGGAACAACCAGCTCTAATGGAAGCTGTCCCTGCCTGTGGCAGGGGGTGGGACTGAGTGATCTTGAACGTCCTTCCAACCCAAATCATTCTGTGATTCCATGAAATATCCACTTTTTGCCTTAATATGATGATTTTAAAGTGGTGACCGGCCCGTTCATCTGGTAGTGTTGGGGTTTTGCTTAAGCTCCATCTCAGCGTAATGCACGAGATAGAGAAAAGGAATAGCCAGGCTACTGAAGATCTTGCACAGTGAAACATTTCTGGATTAAAATGGCAGTAAAATAAAGAATAAACCCCATTTCTTACCTAAGGACACGGGTGGAAAATGTCTTGTGGCTGCCTTTCAGCTTTATTGACACGAGACTCAAAAATAGCAGGAGATTTTTCACATGGCAGGTCGGAGATCTGTAAATCATCTTGCCAAAAGAATCTGGATGACAAACTGAGTGGGAAATTTGACAAATCATCCAAATCCTAAAGTACTGAAGTTGGAAGGGCAGCCTGGAGGCTTCTGAATCTGTGCCAGGCTCAAAGCAAAGACAGGTTCAGAAGAAGGTCAGGTTCCTCAAGCTGAGGTTTGAATTTGGCCAAAATCCCCTCAAATGCCACCATCAGCTTTCTGCTTGCCAAGCTCAGCAGTGCCCTGGGCACCAGGTCCTGCTCATCCAGGGCTCTGATGGGGGGTTATCCAGTCCTGGATGAAAGATTGGGCATTCCCTGTGGAAAAACGGGGGGTTACACTGAGCCTTGTACCGACATTGTGGATAAACAGGGAATTTCCTGAACTAAATATGGTTTGATGCCTCAAACACAGCAAAGGGTGGGAAGGCAGATGATCCAGGCTGTCCTTGCCCTAATGTTTTTCCCAAAGTATCTCCTACTGTTGGAAAAGGAACTAGGGGTTGAGCAGATTTTTATTTCAAAAGGAAGGACATGGCAAGGGGCTGCAGATTGTAGCTGGACTGGAGAGGGTGAACAGGGGGATCACTCGCTCTCCTTCTTGAGGCAGGGATCAGCCAGAGCATAAAGAGCTCAGCTCAGGTGGTTTAAAACAGGGAAGGGAGACATTTCTTCACCTCCAAAGTAATTAAATTGTGGAACTCGTTACCTCGGGATGACAGAGTGGGGGGAAAAAAAAATTAAATAGAGGGGGAAGAGATCAGGCGTTGGAGGTTATTAAACATTCCAAGAGCGTTCCTGGCTCAGCACGTTGCTGAACCTTTAATTGATGGGACAGGGGAGGATTCCACAAGGTTTTCTGCCGATCTGACTCCGTAAGAATCCAGCACTGGTCTGTGCTCCAGGTTGGGTCGTTGTCCTGTCTGACGTGGTTGAGATTCCTTTGTCCCCAGGAGATGGAGGAGGTGTCAGGACACCCATGGAAACAAGGAACGGGGTGGGTTTGCTGACCTGTCCCTGCAAATCTCCAGCTCTGCCTGTCAGTCCGTGAAGTGCCGAGCTCAGATTGGGGAGATTCAGGGTTTTTTGCGGGAGAAACACAGGATTTTACTGCTTGGGCTTCGCGTCTCTTGCCTGGCTTTGCTCAGAGTCGTTATCAAAACCCTACAAACCCCCATGGAGGGTTTCTCAAAACTGCCTTTTCTCCCCAGGTCTCCCTGCCTGTGTTCCTGTATTTCCCCTGCACAGAGAGTGGAATAAAAAGCTGACTTGAGACCTACTCATTTAATGCCTGAATTAGTTCAATTTTCTCTGCTCGAGGCTCCTCATTCTTTTCCACTGTCTTGCTGTTGGCCTGCTGGGAATCTCTCATTGTCCACAAAAGTTTCCCTCGTCCTCCTAAATTGATGATTTTCTCCCCGAGCTCAATTTTTTGCCTAAATATGGACTCTTTCAGAGCTAATTTCTTTTCACAGTTTGCTTAAGCACACGTGTGCGTGTGCGCTAAAATCAGTTTCAAAATGTCTCAGATTTATTTTTAATCCAGGGTTGTTTTGGGGCTTTTTTTTTTTTTTTTTTGCAGATGCCAAAAGCATTGATTCCTGTCTGATTAAAAAATAAATAAATAAATAAATAAATAAAACCCACGGAGTATTTTCAGCATGATTTAGCAGCTCATCTACAAGGATCTTGACTGGCTTAACAAAATGGTTGGTGCTCACTCGTGTGTGGAAAAGGCCCTGGTGTCTTTGGATGCACATTATTTTATTTAACCCGAACACAATTTAATCTTGGGGAGTTAAAAAGCCAGAGTTTAGGCTGTTGTCTCAAAGCTTGAGTCAATCTCTACTGGGAAAAGAAACCTATCTCTTTTTTTCTTGGAGCAAAATGTTTTGTTTTAGTGGAGCTGTCGTCCTCAAATATTTTTGGATGCAAACCCCTGGAATTGCTTCTGGAAAGAAAGCTTTCCTTTTAAATTTTTTCCCTCCATATTTTCATTTTAAGCTGTAGAAGCATTTATCAGGTAAGCCTTGAGTGCAACAAAACATTCAATTCCAAGTCAAAGCAAACACCAATTTTCTTTTGAGACAAATAAACTGTTTTGCTTGATCCCTTGCTTAGAAGAAGTTTGGGTTTTGGATCATCCAGAATCCTATTCTTTCCCTTATTCTTTTAATTCTGGAAGAACCATCAAACCAGAAAAAACAGCTGTTTGCATGATTTCATCTAAAAAGCGAAACACTCTTTCATAGCTCTGTTGCAGAATACTTTCATGGAGCGATAGAAATGCCATCAGAATAAGGATGCTAAGAGGAATTAAACAAAACTGTGATTTTTTAAAGGCAGTTTAAAAACCCCCAACACAGAGGATAAATAAAACAATGACCTTAGGCACAGCAATAAATACACTGCGGCAGCACAACCAGATTTTGTTTTGTGCTGGATGTGAAATGGGCTGTCTTGGGGCTCTCCACCCTGCCAAGGCAGCCTGAATTAGCAGCTGGTCAGTTTTAACACATCCAGCTCTGTCAGAAGGGCAGGGAAGGAGCCAGAGGAGCCGAGGGAGGAAATCGGAGCCTGCAGGAGCTTCCTGCCCCCATGGCAGGACAGAAGCACTGACAGCTGCTGCTGAGATGTTGTGGCAGAGGAGATGCTGGCCTGGAGTGTTTTCTGGGAGAAAAAGGGGCTGGTTTTGTGAAGCAGGTCCTGAGATGGGCAGTCAGAGCGTGCCCTGCAGACACGGTGTGTGGGACTCCGGTTAAATCCCTTAGGATCATTCCTGGTTAGGATCTCCTTCAAATCTCTGCTCTGTCTTAAAACATCTCCCTCTGGAGACAGCAGCTACAACCTCCCCTGCTCCTCTGTGCAATTCTGACTCCATCTGTGAGGAGCGCGAGCTCGGAGAACATCTGGGCACATTGCTGTGTCCAACCTCACAGTCCCTCGGGACATTCCCTATGGGCTCGAGCCGCTTTCCCTGCTGTCACCCACCAGTCCAGACTGGAAATCTCATTGGGCATCCCTAGAAAAAGCAGGTCTGAAGTGAGACAGGATAGAAATGGCTGCTGAGAAGAGGCCAGGTGAGTGTTACCCTGGTTTTCCTGAGTTTTTTATAGCCTTTTGATTTTTCATATGATGGAGTCAGATCTTTTTAGTTACTGTACAATATTAAAAGCAGTTCTACCTTTTTCCCACATATGTAACATAAACAAATCCTTTGTTTTTCATTTTCTGTCCTTTGTTTGCATATTTCTAACCTGAAAACAATTGTAGCTGACGGCTGGTCTGGCCAGTTGGCTTGAGAGGTGAAAACTCTAAAAGCCAATCTTCTGCTAGACCCACAAATGTATAAAAAGTAAGAAATAAACACAGGGGCTCTCTCTCCACCTGGATTCAGCCTTGAGCTGGATCGGAGAAGGATCTCTGCCCTGTGAAACCTCTCTCTCTGTGTGACGGCTTTGTGTGTCTCGGTAACAGGTGAGAACACAAAACACAGCACAGGAGAAATGTTGATTGCTAAGCCAAACCCTGCCAGCAGTCAGCCAGGACATCCAACACCCAACACCCAACATCCAATATGGATGAAGGCGTCAGAGTTCCTGATGGTGCCAGAGGTGGGACTACACCGCTCATGCCTGATAAAGGAAATCTGGAGTAAAAAGAGCACCACAAACAACTTTCCCTGAGCATCTGAGCAGTCCGGCTTTGACAACAAAACGCCAGAGATGTTCAGCAAAAACTGGAGCAGGCATCAACTACCCTGGAATTGTCCAAGGCCTGGCTGGACAGGGCTTGGAGCAACCAGAGATAGTGGAAGGCATCCCTGCCCGTGGTTTTTGAGGTGTTTTTTTAAGGTTCCTTCCAACCCAAACCATGCTGGGAATTTATGAATCTACGACCGAACAGGCAAAGGTTTGTGGGGCTGCGAGTTTGATACTACAGTGCTGATCATGAGAAAAGCTACCTGCAGGAAAAACAAGGCCCACCAGCACCAAAGAAGTGAAGAGACGCTTTGAAGTCAGAGAGACCAAAGATTCTACACCAAAATAAGGAAACCAGCCCTTTTTTTTTCCTTCTTTTTTTCTTTTTTTTTTTAAAGAAAAAGATAACATCATTCAGTGCATTTTTTTCAAGCTTGCTGGACATCATACTGAAACACCGTAAAGCTGTCAGGGAAATTATATGCTTTTTTCTGTTGTCAACCAAAGCGTGCTTTTATGGAGTCAATTAGCCACAAATGATGAACACACGTCACTTGTCTGGGAATGAATTACAGTACAACCCAATAAACACAACTGGCTTCGCTCTCTGAGCATTGCCCTGGTGAGGAGGAGGCGTCAAACTTCCCTATCCCACCACAAATGAAACTCCGTGTTCGTTTGTGTTTCATCCTGCAAATCCGTCTCCTTCAAGTGCTGCAGTGCTACAGTGTTGGGGGGAAACGGGGTCATTGGTATTTCTGCTCTGACGTGCAAACCTGGACATGAGCTCGGGGTGTGAAATGCAATTGCATCGGGGAAAAGGGTTCGGATAAGCCGGGATGGCTTGGATGTACAAGGGAGCTGCTGTCATGTTCCACAGAGAAGTGCAGCCAATGTCGTCTTTACACAGGATTTTTTTGTGCTCTCCGCAGACCTTAGAGCCCTTTTTGAAGGTGGAGAGCCACAGTCTCACCAAGTTTTTAGGGTTTTTTTTTTGTTTGGTTGGTTGGTTGGCTGGGAGGTTTTCTTTACCTTTTTTTTTTTTTTAAAACTTTAATAACAGATGGGTAAACCGAGGCACAGAAAGGTGGCGTGACTTGCCCACAGTCGCTGGTAGACCTTGACCCCCTCCCAGGTCTTGCTCCCACCTGGGACAGAGTGAGAAGGAAGGGCTGTTCCCAAAGTTCCCTCCACTTGTTCCCAGGGTGAGGAAAACCGCGGCTCCTCACGGGGCGAGGGGAAGGGCCATCACTCTCAGCGGCAATGTCCAGAGGGGCTGGGCAGCTCCTGCCGACCCCCAGGGAGGCCAGGGAAGCGAGGAACCCGGCGTGGAGAGGCAGGAGCCGGTGGGTCAGGCACTACAGGATGCACTCGTGCCTCTCCGTGGCTTTCAGGGCCTCGTGCATGCTGGCGGCCGAGAGCCTCCTGTTGATGTTCCTGTACCTGCAGCGCAGCAGGTTCCAGAAAGTAGTCCTCAAATCCCGGTTGAAGAAGGCGTAGATGAGGGGGTTGATGAGGGAGTTGGTGTAGCCCAGCCAGAGCAGAGTCCTCTCCAGCCTCAGGGGCATGCAGCTGCAGCGGATGCCGCAGATGAACGGCCGCGCCGTGGACATCAGGAAGAAGGGCAGCCAGCAAAACGTGAAGGCCCCCACGATGATGCCGAGGGTCCTGGCGGCTTTCTGCTCCCTCTTGAAGATGGAAATGTTCTTGCGGTCTTGCCGGAGCAGCTTGGAGAGCGTGGCGCATTCCTCCACGGCCTTGGTGCGCCGGGAGCTGTGGTGGGCGCGGCTGGAGGCCTCGAGGCAGTAGACGCCCTCCTCCTCGTAGTGCTTGGGGAAGTTCATGAAGCGGTGCTTCTCGGCGCTGACCTTGGCCGCCTTGTAGATGCGGCTGTACATCACCAGCATGACGGCCATGGGGATGTAGAAGGCCACGCCCGTGGAGTAGACGGTGTAGCCGAAGTCCTGGCTGATGAGGCACACCCGCTCCACCGTCACGTTCTGGGCCCAGCCGAACAGCGGAGGGAGGGTGATGGAGGCCGACAGGAGCCACACGATGAAGACCATCTTGGCCATCAGCTTCCCGTTCTGCCTCACGGGGTAGGTCAGCGGCCGCGTGATGCCCAGGTACCTGCGGGGAGGAGGAGTCGTCAGATGTTAAGGAGTGGTTGCTGCTGGGTGGCTTTCACTCCTGTGAGAGAATTTTGGCCCTCAGAGGGGACAAGAAATTAGTTCACCAAATGAAAATCTCCCCAGGCATGCGATCTCTCGACTAAACACCTCAATTTATTCCCCGCTTTCTTGCAGTCAGCCCATGCGTGGAATCACAGAATGGTTTGGGTTGGAAGGACCTTGAAGACCATCCCATTCCAGCCCCAGCCACAGGCAGGGACACCTTCCACCATCCCAGTTTGCTCGTGCTTTGACCAGCCTGGCCTTGGACACTTCTAGGGATGGGGAATCCATACCAGCAGGGGTCACTGAACTGCTGAGTGCAGTCCGAACTCTACACGGTCTCCTGGGGAATAAAAATGCTTTAAAAAGCTTTGTTTTCAGGAATTTAGGAAAAAAAAAAAAAAAAAAGAGCTTTAAGAATTTTATTTTTCCACCAGAACTATTCTGTACAGAGGACATGCAACAGCTTCCAGCCACGGCACATAACTCACTCCAGAGTGTTGCCCTCCCCAAGGGGACACCAGGAGTGGGGTGGATGATGCTCAGAGTGATGTGCCACAGGACAGATTCCAGACTAGAGGAATAACTCCTAGCAGTGTTTAATGGGAAGTGGGAAGCACAACAGCCTTCTCTTACTTGTTGGTGAAGAAATACAACCTGCAGCTAAGATGGCCCTGGGAGACCAAGAAATAACCTTGCCTCTGGCAAGACTTAAAGATGTGTGTGGATGAGCAAAGCTGGAGGGCGGAAGATGCTGTTTGGGGGCAGTCTTTGGGCCCCTCACGACAAAAAAAGTCATTGAGGGGCTGAAGAGTGTCCAGGGAAGGGAACAGCTGGGGAAGGGTCTGGAGCAGCAGGAATGGCTGAGGCAGCTGGGAAAGGGGCTCAGCCTGGAGCAGAAGAGGCGCAGGGAGACCTTCTGGCTCTCCACGACTCCCTGAAAGTTGTTGGCCACTGGAAACTCAAATGGGAATGACCCAAGCAGCTGGAGCCATCTGCTCGCTTGCACAGCCTGTAGCTGCCAAAGTGATGGAGTCCAGCTCTCCCTCAAGAGGAAAATCAGTGGATTTTGGAGTAAGAGATCCTGAACTCACCTGGTGACCCACAGATTCCCCAATCCTGACCCCTGGGGTTAGGAGTTACCTTGTTATTTTGCCTGAAAGGAGCTGGAGGCTGCACCCACCATCAGCTCCTCGTTGTGCCAGGGGCTGTAAACGTGAACCATCCTGTCTTTTATTGGAGGAGTTTGTGTGATAAAGAAATTGTGTCAACTGTTGGCAAATTAGAATTGTAAATCAATAAATCAAGGGGGGAGTTGGCCGCTGTCAGCCAACGTTCCCCCTGGAAAACATCTGCCTGCTACTCAGCTCCAATCAATCCAGCAAAAACCTCGAGCCACTCATATGGATTTCTGTTCTGCTACGGCCTTTTTGATTCCAATCTCCTGCTGTCAGGAATTTTTAGGCAGGAACACATCACCTCTTAACTCTTCTTGGATAAACGGTGTCACTCCAGAGGGGCAGTGAGAGCAGCAGCTCTATGAGTACTTTCTGCCGAAAGCTGAACCAAAAAAAGAAAATATCTGTGGAGAATTTTACCTCTGCTGTATTGTTTTTATTCTGACAGCCAGCCTTACTGTGTTAAGAGATTTTCTCTTCCCTGATTATTTTGCTTTTCCAGATCGTCCCTCAAGATTAGAAGATGGAAATTAAATATTAGAAAAATTTAATTTCTCCTCCCCTCCTGACTGCTAAATCAATTGAGAAACTAAATTTTCTCCCCTGCCTCCCTGATAGAATGTTTTTGAATTCATTCACTGAGCTGTTCTTTCCTTATTTTCCTCTGTATTCTTTCTTTGAGCTGGCCTCAGTCACAAGAACCAACCAAACCTCTCTGTGACCGTCTGTGTTTTCAGAGAATTCCGGGATGGTTTGGGTTGGATGGAATCTTCAAGATCATCCATTTCCAACCCCCTGCCATGTGCAGGGACACCTTCCACTACTCCAGGTTGGCTCCAAGCCCATCCAACCCGGCCTTGGATACTTTCAGGGATGCAGCATCCACAGCTTCTCTGGGTAACCCATTCCAACCTGATGGCCCCTGATGGGAGAAAACCCTGCTCTGCTGCTGCAATTCCCAAACTGACACCCCCAAAATCACCCCTCTGTACATCCAAGCCAAGAACTTCGCCAATAAACCCGTGCTGTGTTGTGTGCCATCCTCTCTTATGCTGTTACCGGGTTTCTTCGGAAGCCGATCCGCCAGGGATTTGCTGAAACTTCAAGGAATTTACGCGCTAGCCGAGGAAAACGCTCGCTGACGAGGTTTACCAGGCTGGCAAAGCTGACACATTTCATCCACGAGTGCCTCGTGCAGCTGCTGCTGGGGGAAACGGGGCCGTTTTGAGGTCTTTGTAATAATTTTGAAGAGAGCAGGAAGCCCTTAAAATAGGGCAGCGTTTACAGGAGGCGAGGTGGCACTGGCAGGCGGTGGAATTCGAGTGGAATTCTCTCCCTTTGAATTTTTTTTTTTTTTCTCTGTGTGTGTGTGCGCGTGTGTGTGGTGCTGCTAATCAAGTTTAGGGATAATCAGGTAACAAAAGGCAATTCCCAGGATTTGGGGGGCCCGCGCCCTGCTGAGCTGATGGTGAAGCCACTCATCCTGCGTGCGATAAATTCCTGCCACATCCCTGATCCTGCAGATCCCAGCCCCTTAGCTGTGGGCTGCACCAGCAAACCCCATGGATGAGCCAATTCAGGGTGTTTGTTCTGCTCTCAGTGGGACTCATGGAATGGTTGGGTTGGGTTGGGTTGGGTGGGACTTTAAATCCCATCCACTCCCTTCCCTGTGGCAGGGACACCTTCCACTAGCCCAGGATGCTCCAAGTCTCGTCCAGCCTGGCCTTGGACACTTCCAGGGATCCAGGGGCAGCCACAAGCTTCTATGGGCACCCTGTGCCACGGCCTCCCCACAATCCCAGGGAACAATTCCTTCCCAATATCCCATCTAACCCTGCCCTTGTCCTGTCTTTACATTTCCTGATGAAAAGTCCCTCTCTGGCTTCCCTGTAGACCCCCCTCAATTGTTGGAACGTTATCTCAGGGATTAAATAACAAAAATGACCCAAACCTCTCTGAGGTTCCCCTTTCTCCATCCTGCAGCTTATGAACTGGGAAAACTGAATCCCCACTCAGAGAGGAGGACAAAGGAGCCCAGAATTAAGGTTTCCTTGACTCTGCTGTTTTACCACAATTCCATGCCTCCTCTGCAGCTGAAATAAGCTCCTTCCCTGATTTCCCAGCTGGTGCCATTCCTGCCCCATCCTGCTGAAGGAGAGGAGGGAACAAAAGGCAGCTGGAGGCTGCTACTCCTGCCCATGCCCTAAGTCAGAGCTGGTGGAGCATCCCAGGGATCCATCCCAGAGGCAGAGCAGGGATCTACCCAGCCTGGGAAACATTTGGATGGAGGACATGGGAAAGGCAATCCAGCAAAATGCTGTTCAGCTTTCACCCCACTGACTTTTGGGCGGCATCCTTTTCCTGAGGGTGATCCCAGTTTGGAGCATATAATCTAATTTTGGGTGGAAAAAGCTCGCCAGATAAAGGGGAGAGCCCCAGCAGAGCTGCCTGGGAAATGGATGGAGAGTTTTTTCTCCACCAGGAATGCCAGAAGTGATGTGTGGGCTTTGGGGAAGCTCCCTTTGTCAGCTCCTTGGCATTTTTATGGAGAGTTTCATCAAAGCTGAGCAGCTGAAAGAGGGGAAATTTTTTTGTTGGTTTGTTTTTGGTTTGTGACATTAAAAAATCTGCAACATTGGCAGGCTTTTACATAAGGAAAATATAGGAGGAAGATGGATGTTTCCAGCATTTTTCTTTTCTGATTTGAAAGGAAATCAATCAAATCTCGCTTCAGACAAGATTAGTTCTACCAGCTTCAATCGAGAGGCTTTTAGGAAGCGCTCGACATTAATAATCAATAACTGCAGCCTACATTTTAATAGTCCTCATTATCCTGGGCAAACCAAGTAGCTTTTCCATCTAAGCTAAGCAAAATATTGAGGACACTTCAGCCATCGATAAAAGCAGGGCCTCCTTGGCAGGAGCAGGCCTGACAGTGCTGACCAAGTTGGATTCAGGACAGAAACAGAGGAAATATTTCTATTCCCAAGAAGGACCAGGGCTTTTCCTCTTCTTCCTCACAGGGCAGGAGGAAGAGCTGGTCCCCACCACTGAGGGGAGGTTTGGGTTGATGCCTCACTGAGATAACAATTTAATCTCTTTTGGAGCAGGTTCTTCAGGGACTCCGCAAGCTCAGCCCTTGGTTTTTGGTTGTATCAGCACAGAAATTGAGAATTGCACTTTTGGAGATGTTTCCATCGAGTGCCAAACCAAAAATCCTGCCCACCCCAGGCTCAGGGGGGAAGTGGAGATCCAGGCGTGATCCTGGACTCTCAATCCACCTCCATGCACTGCCTGAGGGTGCTGGGTGGATGTGGAGCAGTGATGCTGCACAGGGTGCTTGAGACATTGCCCTGGGATGATCCACACATTCCAGCCCATTCCTGGGGATCCCTGAGGGCGGAAAGCAGCAGGGCAGCACCCCAGTCACCTTCTCCTCCAATGTGCACCAGGGGACATCCCAATAATTCCCATTCCCTCCTCAAGCTGCAGCACAGATTGACCCCACAATCCCCCTGCACTTGCAGTTGTCCTTCCTCCCACCCAGAGCCGGGTGGGAACAGCTGGAGGGACGCTCCAGCCCCTTCCCTCTGCTCAGTCCTTGCTGTTTTTCTCCTTTCCCAGCTGGAAATACATTCCAGGCAACTGCCCTGCAACCACTCGACTTCCCCACCAGGCCTGTGGTGAGGGGACAATGAAGTCCTGGGAGCAAACCATCCTGGTTCAGTTCCTGTGCCGACACGAGAGGGACGAGACCATGCCAGAAAATCCAGGCTCTTTGACAACCTCTTGGGACAAAGCTTTTCCCTCTCTCCTTCCCGGGAAAGACAAAGGGACATCAAGTTCAGGATCTGTCCTTGGATATGGATCTGCTCCCCGGAGCGGTGACACTGGATGGGAGGGACGTGAGGGAGGAGTGGGATCCATGGCAAGTATTTTTTGGGAAAGATCTCTCCTGTTTGTGTTTGGGAAAAACTTGCTCCAAGGAATGGGATGGGATGGGATGGGATTGGTTGGGAAAGGAGAGGAAGGAAAAGGGAAAAGAAGAGGAAGAGGAGGGGAAGGGGAAGGGAGAAAGGAGGAAAGGAAAAGGAAAGGAAAAAGAAAAGAATTGCATGTATTGTGGTTTTGGGGACTTGGGATGGGGTGGGGAGAGTTGTTGGCATGTTTGGCCAAGGAAAAATGAAAGGGGAAAATAGAAAAGGGAAAGAAAAAGGGAAAAGGGGAAAAGGAAGGCAAAGCAAAAGGAAAAAAAAAAGAGAAGGAGAAGGAAAAGGAAAAGGAAATTTTCAAGCAAAGCCAGTCTGGTTAGTGTGTAGCCACTTCCCTGCTCCTCTCCCACCGGGAGGAAGCACTGACACATTTCATTCCTGCATTTCATCCCTTCCCTCTCACAGAGTCAGCCTCCTGCCAGCTCTGAGCACACCTGCTTTTTTTTTTTTTTTTCTTTTCTTTTCTTTTTTTTTCTTTTTTTTTTCTTTTTTTCCCCAACAGGAAAATTATTAAAATAAAGCAAGTTCAGCAGAAGAGCTGAACCTTGCCTGTGGCCTGGCAGGGGTTTTTCTCTCTGCCAGCAGCTCTGAGCTGCCCAGGGCTGTGGATCTGCAGCTCCCAGGGGAGCAGTGGCTGGTGGGGAAGAAGCTTTTGGAGCAGGACCCGCCGCTGGCGTGCCCTGGGGGGGGATGTCAAGCAGCAGCAGGATTTTTCTCAGTCCTTGCTGCTTTGTCACCCGCTGTCACACCTGCAGAGGTGACCGGGGAGGTGGCACAGCTGAAAGGGCACATCTCAGGTGTGGGATGTGTCCCTTCCCTGAGCTGCTGCTCCCAGCCCAGCAGTGCCAGCTCAGCCCAAAGCGACCCCCCGAGAAGCCGGCACACGTCAGCCCCGGCCACCGGCTCGTCAGCGCGACGGCCCCGATGACGCAGCTGCTAAAATTAGAGCCACCGAGGTGCTGACTTGTCCAAGCCTGGCCACTTTGCCAGGCAGGCTTAGCCTTTCCCTCCCGGCTCCAGGTGTGGGAGGTGAAGCCAGCAAATCCTCACAGATGCACTTACTGGGCCAAGCCAGGGGGTTTGGGATTTTTGGGATGGGGCGTGGGGAGCTGCTGATATCCTTAGCCGAGGCACGAGTCCAGAGAATCCCACGGGATTGGCTCCAGAAGCCCTGGAATCTGGATTTCCAAAGTGCATCTGGGGTTTCTTTTGGATTTCCTGAATGGTTTGGTGGCCCAGGCACCTTCCATGGAGAAGGTCAGGTGCTGCTCCTCAAGAACAACGTGAAGCAGCTGCCAAAAGGGGGAAGACTAAGGAAGTAACTTAGGGAAGTTACTTGAGAGAACACCCTGAGCCCAGCTCTTCCAAAGGGAATGAGGCACTGAATCCCCACAGAAAAACCCTCACCACTTGGAAAAAACACCTCCAGGAACACTGATCCAACCGGGAACACGATTCTAGTGGCACCCAGCCCCCCGAAACCCCCCAAAAATGTCAGAGCCCACCTGAGCGTGGGGCAGCAGCCCGACTCTGCCTTACCTGTCCACACTGATGATGCACAAGGTCATGATGGAGGCGGTGCAGCACATCACGTCCATGGCGATGAACACGTTGCAAAACACCTTCCCAAAGAGCCACTCGCCCCCCACCAGGTCCGTGATGGTGACAAAGGGCATGACGGCGAAGGCCACCGACAGGTCGGCGGCGGCCAGGGACACCACCAGGTAGTTGGAGGGCTGCCGGAGCTTCTTGACGATGCACACGGAGATGATGACCAGCCCGTTGCCGGCGATGGTCGTGAGGATGATGATGGAGAGCACGGCGCCGATGACGACCTTCTCGGTGTCCCCATAGAGCAGGATCTCCTCGCCGCAGTCGGTGGCGTTGGTGAGGTTGGAGGGCGGCAGCTCGGGCTCGGCTGGGGCGGGGGGTTCCTCAGTCATGAATGGATTCGGGAGCGGTTCCCGAGGCGGCCGCTGCTGCTCTGAGCTCTCCACCAAGAGAAGGTGCTGCTCCAGAAACCTCCTGGGGCTGGCCCTCAGCAGCATGCTCCGAGCTCGGCACCAGCGCTCCCCCAGCAGTGACACCTCCAGTGACGAACCAGAACATCTTGTCACACACAAACAGGGGCGAAGAAAATCGAATATCCTCTCATCCTCTCCCCCACCGTCACCACTCCCCCTCCGCCCCTCTCAGCTCTTGCCTCCCCGAGGATGCGGCTGCATCTCACGTGCCCGGCAGGGAGCCGCTTCCCGAGTCTCCTTAAGGACACGCATTTCGCCGGGGGATGCTTGCAGGGAAGCCGCTCTCTCTCCACTCGGGAAAGGAGCCCGGGCTGCCTGCAGCATCTCCCTGTGCTCTTCCAGGAGAGAGAACCGTGGAATGTGTTTCCCTGCCGAGCTGTGCCTGCTGCCTTTTCGCACTTCTCCCCTGCATCCCTACGTTTAATCCCTTGCGGAGCCTCCTCTGTGGATACGGGAGCGGCTGCGACAACACGAGCCACAGCCCCGCTGTGGGCTCAGCCCCCGCCGCCCGCATCCCCTGCCCGTGGCACGACGCGAACTTCAAAGCCGGGACCGCGAACCCCCTGCCCCTGGCACGCAGTGGCCACACGCGGGCTCTCGGTAGCCACGGGGCGGGCAGCGGGAGCACACCGGGGTGCCTCGCACAGCCCCGGCATCTCAGCTCGTTCCCGGAGCCCGAGCATCCCCGCCGCGCTCAGCCGGAGAGCCGCGGCCGCGCTCCCACCCCCGCGATTCCGCCCCTGCGAGTATTTCCCGGCCATCCGCAAGGAAACTTCAGAGCGCAGGGCTCACCCCTGGATGCTCCGAGCATCACGCACAAACCCTGCATCCCCTATTTTTTCTTTTTTTTTTTTTTTTTTAATTGTCGCTGTTTTGTTTCAAACCCCGTTTCCCACCCTTGAAGTTTTGTTTCAAAAGCCGGGTCGCGGCCCCTTCCTCCCCTTTGCAGCATCCCCCGGGCTGCGGCCGTGGGCGGTGGTGGTCCCGGAGTTACCTGTGCCGAGGGGGTGAGACATCCTCCAGGCGAGCCCCTGCCAGCTCCGGGCGGGCGAGGAAGCGAAGAGCCACCCCCGGAGCATCGCTCTCCCCTCCCCGCCTCGCCGGTCCCTCCTACCGCCCTCCCCTCGCCTCTGCCGGGCAGGGACCCAGATGGTCCCTGGCTCCCTGGGAGCCCCCAGGGAGGAGCAAAGAGCGGGGCGGGGGGGTCCAGGCCGGATCCTGCAGCGATGGGAGGGAGCGGGGAGCGAGCGAGGATCTCCAGGGAAAAGCTGGAAGTTGAGGAGATGCCTTTGGAGCGCCGAGAGGCAGGAGAAGCAGCCTGGAAGCCAGCAAGTAGGGCAGGCGCAGGGAAAGGCGCCTTTCCCCACGATTTGATTTTATTTTATTTTAAGGGTTATTTTACAGGAGAGGGATTCTTTCTCCGTTCCATGCGTTTTTCTAGCAGGTAGCGGGTCCCTTGTTCCTTCAGCTGGGCGCTGAGGAGCAGCAAACAGCCAGGGAAGAGGCAGATCCCTAAGGACAAGCCTTTCCTAACCCTAGGAAAAACGTAAAACACACTATTTAAAAAAAGAAAAAAGAAAAAAAAAAGAAAAAGAAAAAGAAAAAGAAAAGAAAACGGGAAAGAACCTGGAGAGATCCACATCCACTTCCCTCCCCACCGAATGTTCCGTGGGAACTTTGGAGCTGGGGTCACTCCGATATTTCAACCCAGACGTCAGTCACAGTTTGCTCCTCCTGGGGTGGGAGATGCGGAGCAGAGCCATCTCCTCCAACATTGGCTGTTCCCAAGGGTCGTTCCCTCGGGAATTCAGCCCCTCCGCTGCCTTCCCGGGGGCATGGACAGTGCGGGGCCCATCCCGCATCCCTCGGGATGGAGGAGGTCAGAGGGGAGAGCTGCGGGGGTGTGGAGCCATTCCCGAGGCTCTGCCCCGAGCTGAGCGCTTCGGGAACCCTGGAATCTCATCCCGGACACCCAGGGGACAGCCTGAAGGGCTGAGTGTGGGGAAAAAACACCTTTAAATCTCAGCGATGCCAAGCGCTGCATTTACCTCCGGGCAGAGCCGGCGCCGATCCCCAGGGACTTTTGGGGCAGATGTTCCCGGGGAAAGAAAAAAAAAAAAAAAAAAAGAAAAAAAAGAAAAAGTGCATCTGCAAGGAAGGCGCCGGTGAGCTAAACCAGGGCTGTTAAAGCTGCGCTTAACGCTGGGGTTCCTCCTTTGCTGCTCGAGCATCGCGGCGTGTGTGGGAGGCTGGTGAAAATAGCTTCCTCGCCAGGCCAGGACGTGCTGGAGGAGCTCCGGGATTTTTTTTTTTTAATTTTTTTAAAACCTTTTTTTCCATAACAGGTGGGAGGTTTGGGGGTTTGGGGGTTTTTTGGTGTTTTTGGTGTTTTGGAGATTTTTTTGGGGTTTTGTTTTGTTTTGGTTTGGTTTTGTTTTTTCCGGCCCCTCCAGAGCGGTGACGATCCGGGGTGGGATGGGTGGGATCCACAAACCCTGCGCGGCCCGGGGGAGCGGGAGCTCACCGAGATTTGCCGAATACACCCGGAATTTCCGAGGAGGAAAATCGGGATCTGCAGAACTCCCTGCTGAGGGAACCGCCGGGTTCTGCAGTCTCCAAACGCAGACAAATTCAGCCGAGGATGAAAACACCCCCTGAGGACCGGCTCAGGCAGTCTGTGGCCAGATGCCTGGAGAATTCCAGGAAAAAAATCTGTGCCCGAACGACGGATCTTCTCCCACCCTTGGGAGAGGGGTTAGAGAAAGGAAATGAGGTGGGAGACAGGCTGGAGGGGTTTATTCCAGCTTGGAGGGTTTTTTCCAGCTTCCCTGGAGGCTGCCTTTGGGGGAACAGCATGGCAAGGAGCTCCTGTGCACTAAGGAGAGACAGGGAGGGATTTTTTCCTCTCGAGGCATCGCTGGGAAGCGGCTGGATCACGCACAGGGGTCGAGTTCATGTCCTGGCAGCGAGGAAGGAAGGAGAAAAGCTGATTTTAGAGGTGAAGAACTTCCTGGGCCCTTCGCTCTGGCCTTCCAGGACTTTTGGCAGAGCCTCAAAATCCTGCAAGAGCTCCAGGGAGCAGAATTTACCCCACTCTGTCTCATCCCAGCCCCGTTTCTGTAGGATACGACCTACAGCTTTTCCCTTCCTGACCTCCTGCAGGTCTGGGAGCTCCAGAGGGGACTTTTCCCCCATTTATTAATTTTTTTTTCTTTCTTTTTTTTTTTTTTTCCCCAAGGAAATGAGCTGCTGTCATAACTCGGGGAGCAACGAAATTCCTGCAGAAAAACGGGAGCAGAAAAGTCACTCCCGGCTCTCAGGACACTCACCCAGCAGCCAGAGGGCACATTCTTCGCTCGGGTGGATTTTGGGGGAGGACGGGAGGGAAAACGCCGATTCTCATGCGAAGAAATGATTAAAATAATTATCCCTCTCCTGGCTAAAACTCTCGGTGCAGCGTTTCTCCAGCCCCAGGCCGCGGTGACCTTGCTGAGACACTGCTTCTGGGGCGAGCTGGGAAGCGCTAATTGCATTTAATGGCAATTAGGGGAGGAAATGGCCAGCGTGCCTTAGCTCAGCACTCACCGGAGCTTTCTGCCTTCGGCTGGGAGGAGCGCAGAGGTTTGGAGGAGCAGGAGCGAGGTGGGATGAACCCCCAAGGAAGATTAAACTAAGCCGGGAAGCAGAAAACACGAAATAAAAAGTTCCCCCGCCGCACCTGCAGCCGACCAAAAGCCCTCCCGGCACTTCCGGAGGGCAGCGCCCAGATCTATTATTCCATTTCCATATACGAACGGCCATGGAGGGGATACTTTATTAACAATTAATTGTTAATATTACACCCTATTAAGTCTAATGGCGAGGTAATAGGCGCGGTTGTTAAGATGCAAATTTGGAGGAATCTCATTAACTCCAAGGTCCTCAACCTCCCGGCGTTTCCAGGACCAGCATCCCGAGGAAACCGTCCCTGCAGCACAGATGCTGGCATTTCTGCCCTGCCCAGATGGATAAAATCAATCCCTTGGGACTCTCAGCTTTTTAAGGAGAATCTCTATGAGTGGATTTTACCTCCAGGGAAATTCGGGGTGAGCCGGTCTGGGGTATCCAAACCTTCTCTGCCTTGGCTGTGATCAGGAATAACAAAATCTGAGGTGTCTCAGTGACCCAAATCCCATCCCCTTCTCTCCATGGGCACCTCCTGCTTTCCCTCTGAGGTTCTCCCTCTTCCAGAAACAGCCCCTGATGGGCACCAAGGAACATCTCCCCGGAATCACCCAGAAAACAAAAAAAAGTGGGAACGTGGTACCCAAGAGAGGATTTGATCTCCCAGAAATTATTCCCTTGCTTTGGGGTCCAATCCCATCCCTTGGGGTGTGAATTTAATGATTTACCTACGATTTAAAACTCTGAGACAGGATTTTTTTTTTTTTTTTCTTATTGGTCCTACCCGAAGTAGAAAAAAAAAAAAATTAAAATTAAACTTTGCAGATGTTTGTAAAGGCTCCCGATGCATTTTGCTGTTTGAGCAGGTGGGGAACAACTGGGAAAAGGCCATCCGAAGGAGACATCCCAATAATTCATCCCCAAAGGGTGGATTT
This sequence comes from Hirundo rustica, assembly GCF_015227805.2. Classification (NCBI taxonomy): domain Eukaryota; kingdom Metazoa; phylum Chordata; class Aves; order Passeriformes; family Hirundinidae; genus Hirundo; species Hirundo rustica. Next base: position 1,764,317 of record NC_053454.1, on the reverse strand, counting down.
GCTGGAGACGAGAGCGTTTTCATCCCGTTCCGTGCAGCCACACTCCCTCTGCTGGAGTCCGCGCAGACAGACAACAGGCAGCTTTTAGCGGCCAAGATTTACAAATTTGGGTCGCCTGGGAGGGCTCTCGGGAGCTGTCGCCGCTCTCCGTCAGGGTCAGACGCTCCCACGGCCTCCTCCCGGCACGGCTGGGACTGCCCCGGGGAGATGGGGATGAGCTGCAGGGACATCTGGGGATGAGGCGGTGGAAGAGGAGCCCCCGCCGGCAAAATTTTGGCCGCAGCCCCTCCTGCCCACCCTGGAGCTGCCCATGGCGGGTGCCAAAAAGGATTTCCAGGGGGGACTGATGAAGTTAGGGGGAAAACCCCAAAAACATGAAATAGGAAAGAGTGGGGGGGGGGGGGGGGGGGGGGGGGGAAGTGATTTAGGGGGAGTGTGCAACACAAACCCCTCAGCCCTGCAGCTCCGGCTCGAAGGCTGTACCATGGATTTGCCAGATTCTTATTGGTGATTTTAGTTGTTATCCTCAGCGCTGATGATTTATTCAAAGCGGTGGAAGCGCAGCTTTTCCACCTCCTGCTCTCCCATCCACCTTTTCCAAAGGTTTGGGAAGAGTCTGGTTGTAGGGACGTGCGGTAAGATGATGGATTTATTTTGGGGGTTCAGATGGAGTTATCCAAGAGAGAGAGAGCCTCCCTTTGGGACCTGGGAAAAAAAAATTGGAGAAAAGGAGGCTCAGGAGGGACCTTGTGGCTCTGCACAACTCCCTGACAGGAGGGGACAGCCGGGGGGGATTTGGGCTCTGCTGGCAGGGAACAGGGACAGGAGGAGAGGGAACGGCCTCAGGCTGGGCCAGGGGAGGTTTAGATTGGATATTGGGAAAATTTCCACCCCAAAAGAATGGTCAAGCATTGGAACAGCTGCCCAGGGCAGTGCTGGAGTCCCCATCCCTGGAGGGAGTTAGAAGCCGTGTGGATGTGGCACTTGGGGACAGGGGTCGGTGGTGGCCTTGGCAGTGCTGGGAATGCCCAGGTTGGATTGGATGATCTCAGAGAGCTTTTCCACCCCAGATAATTCTGTGATCCTGTAACACCTCTGGACGTTGCTGCAGGAACTCCAGGCCAACCTAGAGCTGGCAGAAAGAGCTCACAGGGCTCCGTCCCCCCTGGAGAAAACCACTCGAGGAAAAACTGTTCTGACAATTCATTTGTTTGTTTGGTTGTTGTTTTTTTCCTTGTGCCGAAGGTGCTGCTTGAAGGCAACGCCCTGGAAGTGTCCAAGGCCAGGTTGGACGGGGCTTGGAGCAACCTGGGATATTGGAGGTGTCCCTGTCCATGGAATGAGAGGGGCTTTAAGGTCCTTCCAACCAAAACCATTCCATGATTTCTGCTTTCCACGCAGGATTTGGGGCTGGTTGAGCTTGAGTCAAGCCCTGCGCCCACCAGCTTCCCATTCTGAGCCCGGGGTTCTCCGTGCTCGGCGTCCTGGTGATGGAGTGGGGTTGGGATGAGGAGGTTGGAGCAGATTTGGGGGGTTTGGAAGCGAAACCCGTCCCGGCGTTCTGCTGCCTGTCCCTGTTCTCCTCTCTGTCCCCTAGATGGCACCGGCTCTCAGCACATCAAATCCCCGACGAAAACCAGCAGGTTTTGGTGCCTGGCAAGGCTCAGGGACAGAAACAACCTCAGAATCCAAAATCCACCCCCAACATTTAAAAGGAAAAAAAAAAAAAAAAAAAATTAAAAAACTGCAATTAATTGCTTTTTTGGCTCGTACACTGAAAAATTCAGATTTCTGACCCTTGGCTGGCTGCAGCGTTTCTGCTGCTCTCCGTTCTGGTCCATCTCTGGGTTCTACCTCTCCCCAAAATTCAGGGGACGGGGAATAAGTGGTTCCTTCTCCATAGCTTTGCTGCAGCAGCACGTGGATATCTGGGGGCTGTGACAGACCCACTGACATCTGGATCACTCCAGGAAGATATTTCAGTTCTCCATAGAGCTGGGAAGTGGAGGGAGGAATATTCCAACTCCCATTTTTTTTTAGTTTAAACCAAAGCAGGAGTTTGAGGAGGGAAAATTACTGACAAAGTCATCAGTTTGAAGACGCAGGCACCCTAAATAATCCCTTTTTCCACGCCCTCCATGGCACAGGGCAAACCCACACATCCCATCCCTGGGGCCTGGCTCTTCCTCAGACACTTTATCCGTGAAATTTTGGGCCGTCTCACGCATTTCAAGCCTCCTGCAAAGCTCCTGGCAGAGCACCACGTGTGTCCTGGTGGGGAAGGAAGGACAGTGCGAGGGAATCCTGTCGCTCCCCAGCTCCGCACCAAACGCCACCAACATTTAAACCAAGCACGAAAATCCGCTCTGAACGGGGGCACTGGGCACCTTGCAGAGCATCCGAAAGAAATCCAGGCAGCGGCATCCAGAAGGTTCCAAACACGTCCTTCCCAGCCCCTTCCTTCTTCCAGGGGTCTGCAGGATCCCCCCCCCTCTCCCAGAGGGCTCTGGTTGAGCACCACCACTCCTCACCCATTTTTTCCTGAGGTGTTTTGGGGCTCCCCAGCCTGTGCAGGGTCGGGACAGGCTCGGTGCTCTGCTCTGGGCACATCCCAACAGTCCCCACGGGCAGAGCAGGGAGCATCGCCCGTCCCAAAAAATCAGTGGCAGCCCCCCTCCAAATTAACACCACTCGAACTGCTCCCCCTTTTTCCTGGGATTCTGCCCATTTATGAACTGGGAGATGTTTTTGCTGTTCTCTTTGGGAGTTGTTTGTTTGTTTAGGGTTTTTGTCTGGTTTTTTTTTGTTGTTGTTGTTTTTGTTGTTTTTATTTTTTGTTTTTGTTGTCATGGTGGGGTTTTTGGTTTTTTTGCGGGGGTGTTTGGTTTTTTGTTATGTTTTTTTTTGGTTTGCTTTGGTTTTGTTGTATTTATTTTTTTACAGTTGTTTTTGTTGTTGCGATGTTTTGGGGGCTTTTTGTGTTTGTTTTGTGTGGTTTGATTTGGTTTTGTTGTTTTTAATTTTTTCTTGTTTTTGTTGTTGTCATGGTGGCTTTTTTGGTTTTTTTGAGGTTTTTGATTAGGGTTTTTTTTTGTTTGGTTGGTTTTGTTGTTTTGTTTTGTTTGTTGTTTTTGTTGTGATGTTTTGGGTTTTTTTGGAGGTTTTTTTTTTACTTTTTTCTGGTTTGGTTTCGTTTAGTTGATTTTAATTTTTTGTTGTTGCTTTTATTGTTTTTGTTGGTTTTGTTGTTTTGGTGGGGGGGGTTGGGTTTTTGGGGGGTTTTGTTTGGGGTTTTGTTTGGGGTTTTTTTGTTGTTGTTTTTATTTTTCATTGTTGTTTTTGTTGTTGTCAGGTTTTTTGTTCTTGTTGTTGTTTTTTTGGTTTGTTTGGGGGTGTTTTTTTTAATATATGAGGATCACCAGCATTGCCTTAGGGCAGCTGATGCTGATGAAGGCGAGAGCTGGAGCAGGAATCCCACAGAACCCGGGGAGATGCAGTGACTGGAATCCAGGGACAAGTTTTCAGGCTCTGGATTTTCCCAGATCCCGCTCTGAGACCCACACAGCCACTCCCAGCCTCACCCCAACCTCGCGTCCTCGTGAGCTCCTCCAGGATCCTTGAGTTAAAGGAGGTTGGAGGACAGCTGGATGCTGGATCCCAGCCTGATCCTGCGGCAGGTAACAAATTCACTCCGTGGACAAGCGGCTCGTTCCCAGGCTCCTCGATGACAATATTCACCAGGATTTGGGCTCTTCTCTGGTGTGGGTGATGCCAAGGAAGTCAGAGCCAGCTCCAGATGCTCCCAGTGCACCAAATCAGGTAGAAGGTGCAGTTATTCCCCATTAAATGGTGAAATAATCCAATTTTTGGCTGCCCAGACTCTCACGTGTCAGACACGTGCTCTTACAGTCACAGCTGAGATGCTCAAACGCTCCAAGTGCTGGGGATTGCACAAATATCCCCACAGAAACACCCTCAGCACCGGGAGAGAAACCCAGACTGTGCTGGGAACTTTGGATTAAAGAAAAGACGGGGACTGGGCAAGGAGTAGAAATACATAAACAGCGGATTTCTTTTTTATTTCCATGCTAAACACAGAGCTTCCTTGTACAACCAAGGAATTCCCTCTCCCTCCCTGCCTCCCCCCACAAGCAACTCTCATCAAAAGAAACCCTTCACTGGAAAATCAACGCCAGATCAGGGCCATGGGCTGGGAGAGCCTCTTCAGCAAGAGTGATATCCGTGGGCCAGAAATCCCTGAACGGGGATTCCCTCAGTTAAAATTCCTCCTCAGAATCCTGGGACAAACCTCCTGGAGAATCATAGCGGGGAATAAACCCAGCACCGCCACACATCGCTGGAAATCCACCCCACGCTGCAGGGAAAGGGGATGCACGGCTGGAGATGAGCTGGACCTGCCCCTGGAAGGTTTCTCCTCTTAAGCGGGGCCTATCCTGCATTTACACTCCCTCCAGGGAAAGCAGGAGGGGGAAATGAGGGAGTATTTAGGGTAGCGATGTATTTAGGACACGCCTTTCTCAGGTGGGACCATGGGGAAGGGGTTGGTTTGCATTAATTTCAGGATGTACTTTGGATAAAGTTTGGGGGTTTTTTAGCGGCCGAACTGTGGCAGTTTTTAGTCAGAGAGTTTCTGTGTTCTGGGATGGCATCTCGTAGGATCATGCAATGTCCTGGCTTGGAAGGGACCCACAAGGATCATGGAATCCACCCCAAGACCTTTCAAGGGAAGAACACGAGAAGTTTCTTTGCTCTCCTAGCAATAACTGATTCAGTGCCAAGACAAAAACACCGATGGCCTCTTTACCTGCTCCTCAGAAAAGCAGCTATTCCCTGTTGGGCTGTTTGCCAAAAATCCCACCCAAATCGTTCAACACTTAAGGGAGAGCTCGAGGCTTCTCGGGGCATTTTTGGGGTGGTGTAGCAGCTGTGTGGGACCTGTCCCTACACTGTGAGCAGCTTCGTTCTTATGTTTTTATATTACTTTCTTCTTTAATTAAAACCTTTTTATTTTTCAAGGCACAGTCGACCACACTGTCTCACTAATCATTTTGAGCCATTTTCTGTGAGGTGCTGGACACCCTCAGAGGTATTGAACCCTCTCAGAGCTGGATAGAGCTGGCTCTTCCAGAAATTCAGTCCTTTAGGATCAGAAGTGGTGGAGATGGGAGGGAGCTGCCAACACCTGGGCAGGCAAGGAAAGCTCTGCAGCGAAGGGCCTGGAGGGACAGGACACGGGGAAGGGCTTCCCATGGCCAGAGGGCAGGAATGGGTGGGATATTGGGAAGGAATTGTTCCCTGGGAGGATGCTGAGCCCTGGCACAGGGTGCCCAGAGAAGCTGTGGCTGCCCCTGGATCCCTGGAAGTGTCCAAGGCCAGGCTGGAGCAGCCTGGGACAGTGGGAGGTGTCCCTGCCCTGAAGGGGGTGGAATGAGACGAGCTTTATGCTCCTTTCCAACCCAACCCAAGCCATGATTCCATGAAGATGTGAATCCCATAAAATCCTGCTCAAGCAGGCTGGCACACCCCTGGAGGAGCCGTTTGAAATCCGTGGCACTGGTCCCAAATTCGAGAAATGTAATGCTTTGAACACCAGAGAGGTGCCAGCAGAGCTCCCAGGAGAAGCAGCTCCCAGACAGGGCAGGTGAGAGCTGCTCCCAGCCCTCCCAAAAGTCTCCCCAGCACCAAAATCCATCACGCTGAATTCCAGAGGAGGATTTCCTGCAGCCCCCTGCTCACATGACAGACACCTCACTGCTGCAGAGCTCCTGGTTCTCCCCATGTGCTGAGAAGCACCAGCACCACCCAGATCAGGAGGGAGAGACTTTATTTTCAAGATGTTTCCCCCAACTCTTTGCATCTTGCTCCCCTTCTGTGGCTGCAGCAGCGGGAATTCGTCTCATGGATGAAGAGCAGTCTCTCCCAAGGGAGCAGCTCTTTGCAGGAGAGGCAGATGGGGAGCAGAAGGGAGCAGCTCCCCCAGGACAGGCTCTTCAATATTTAATGTGACATCAGAGCAGAGCCAAGCGATCCGAGCTCCTGCGGCGTTTTGTACAAGGCGAAGAAAGACAGGGCCAGGGAAGCGCGAAAGGAAAACACGCAAAAGCCAAAGAGGAAAGTGCTGATTTGTGATTCCAAAGCTTGTACTGCAACAACTCCCTCCTCTTGGCTCTGCCCACAACATCGGTGGTTTGCTCTTCGCAAGCAGTGCTGCAGCCACGAGTGGAGTGGAGGGTTTGGTCCTTCAATGCCTTAATTAGACAGGAAAACAATTAGAGAAGATGATTCTCGTGTAACATTCACAGGCCTCAATAGAGAAAACCCACCCCCATCCCGTGATGTCTATTTAGGTTGTTTTGGAAGTGTGGCAGATGAAAGGAGGACACCCCAAGTGGAAGAGGAGCCGTAAAGGAGATTTCTGAAGAGATGGGGAGGTGCAGCTCATGAATCCTTCATCATTGCCTATCTGGCAAAGGAGTCCCAAGGAGCAGCCACTGCCAGACACAGGCTCAGGTTCTCCAGGGAAAATTCCCACTCAGCACCTGGGCAGCATTTCCAGAGTGGAAATTCCAGAGCCAGCTCCTAGAAGGGGCTGGGGAAGCAGAGAGCTGTGTCAGGAGGTGACAGTAAACAGCTCGCACTGAGCTGTGGGGGAACAGACACAACAGAGGTGCTTGAGCCACCCCTGGCTCTGCCCATCAGCGTTCTAGGCAGGTAAAAACCCTGCAAAGGGCAGATCCAGAATGCAACAAACAATTAAAAAAAAAAAGGTTGGAAAGGAGTAACATGAACGTGTGACAATGGTGTGGATGCCTGTTGGGACTGGAAAACAGGAGCTGCTTTTGGTGATGAGACATCTCAGGTCCCTTTCTTATTGCTGAGAATTCCACAAACCCCCCCCCGAAACCAACCCCTTCCCTCCCACCTCCAAAGATTCTCCAGCTCTATCCAACTTTGGGGGAATTTCCTGCTCCTCCCAGGAGTCTCCACAGAGCAGAGTCCAGCAGCAGCTCCTAAAGCAGCCAAATACCATGAGCAGAAATTTGCAAATCTCAGTCTCTGGGTGCAGCCAGAGATGTGGAATTTTGGGGAAGAACCCACAACTGTACCTAAGCGTGGCCCTCTACTCTGTTTCTTTCCAGAGCATCCCAGTTCCCTGGATCATCAAGAAGCTTGTGTCGTATCTCACAGCCCTGGGTCTCATCTTGGACCACTTCAGCAGCAGCAGCTCTGAGCCAAACCAGCCGAATCCCTCCTCTCCATCCCCATCCTTCTGCAGCACTCATGCACATCCAAGCAGAGCTTGGCATTTATTTAATAACTCCAAATGTCGGTGCCAGGGAGTTTGGGGCTGTTGCAGTGCAGTCGTCAGCTTCCCAAGCAATCCCCGAAGTGCTGCGCTGCTTGTTCAGCAAGTTCCACCTTTTCACCACCTTCCCTTCACTGACGTGGACAAAGACATCAAATCCCGCACACAGCACGTCAAGGACGTCTCGAAAAGCAACAAAATAAAGTCTCAGACCAACAAAACCAGTCAGGTACAAATCCAATTTTAATTGTCAAGCTCACTTCTAGCTCCTACATTCAAGGCAAGGATCAAAAACTACAAGTTTGAGAGTAGAATTTTATTCTATCCCGAGTTTCTGATCGTCGCGGCAGCCGTCGAACGGCAACTTCCAAAATCCACTTGTTTCAGAAGCTTTTCCCTACCTTGCAATGCCAGGTGAACCCCAGGGACTCTCCCAACAGCTCTTGACACCTTCCAGACTCAGTTCTTTGGCAACAGTTACACAGAGCATTGTGCGTATATAAAGAGCTTATAATAAAACTTCTTTTACATTCTAATTGTCTTAAACCTTCACAGAAGTATTAAAGTGCTCAATCAACTCTGAACAAACCCTCCTTCCCTAGTCAGCTACTTCCTGGAAACGCCTGCACTTAAGTCAGCAAAACCAGAAGCAAACAAGAAGAGAAAAGGCATGGAAAAAATAAAATAAATCCTCTGCAGGATCATGAAAACCCCGTTTGAGACGAGAGGCCTCGAGCCTCACATCTCCCTTCTACCCAAATATCGAGACGTTGGTCCAAATGTTCAACCAGTCCAAGCCAGCACAGCTTTTTTTTTTTTTTCGCCCCCTCAAGCTGTGCTGATTTCCCATCAGTTGATTCTTTGGCCCCTGACTTCTGTAAGAACAACAACCCTGCAGAACAAAACCCTACTGATGCTACAAAGAAAATACAAACACTGAAGTCACACCGGTGGAGGAAAACAAAAGATACAAACAAGAGATGTGGTGGATATTTAACCCTCCCTGCTGCCTGGGTTTTAAATTCTCTCTGCAACATCTGACACTCGCTGAAATTGATCTTTCAAAAAGGCTTTAAATGGGGACATTTTTGGCTCTTCTAAGTGGGGGATGGAGGGTGCATCTCGAAACTATTTTGTCTGGCAAGACCTGCAGGCCAGTCCACCCCACTACAGCTCTGTGCCCGAGGAAATGCTACCCAGAGCCTCACAGAGGACCAAAGCCACGTTCCCTTGGGCACAACCTGTCCTTCCTCCAGCCACGGCACCCAAAATATCCCTCAAACCACCCCACAAGGTGACTTCTTCCTGTGGAGACATCAGGAATTCACCCTCGGGACGTGTGTGTGTGTCAGCCAGAGGATGACACCTCTGATTGAAGCTTTGCTGAAATCTTCTGACATCTGTGGGAAAAACATGTTATTTCAGCCTCAGCAGCCCTCTGCACTCCCTGGCTCCCAGCAGGTCCTGAACTGCTGGCTGTCACCTGCCCTTTTGCTGCTGACTGAAGATCAGACAGAGTTCGGCCACCTCCGAAATCCTGCCTGCCCCTGTTCCTACACGCAGCCCTTGCTAACAGCTCTGAGCGATCCCGGCACAGAAATGACTGAAAAGCCAGGAAGCCTTGGTCAGAAACCACGCTCAGGTTTGTACCTGCTCTTGTCAGACGTGGCAGGAGCCCCCGAGGCTGCTGAAAGCCAAATTCCCTGCCTTGGTGCACTGGGGTTGGTCATCCTGACCCCGAGGCTCCTCAGATCAGCTTGGTGCCACACGAAGGTCGTGGTTTTGCTGTCTGTGACGTTGTTTTGCTCGCTAAGCTGAGGGGTTTCCCCTACAATTTCCCCAGGGACGTAAAACCACGGATGTAGGAACTCTCACTGCTCTCCTCCCTCGAGCCTCAGTACAAAGGGTTTCGTAAGAAAATGAAACAAAATTAGTTCTGCACGCGTGTTTGAGAGCCGTGGGCAGCTCCACAAAGATTAAATACCTTCTGATCTTTAGTGCAAATACACCAAATCTGCAGTGGCTTGAGCCCGGCTTAGCGCCAGCACAGGAGCTTTGCACCCAAAGCCTTCCTCTCTCGTGGCTGGGTTGGTCTCCCTCACCAAGCTGGGGTGGGAGAAAAAAACTCTGCACCAGCTACTGGGCAAGCAACTGGTCAGAAACACTTCTCTGTGCTGATGAATTCATATTTTACATTCATCTTCTTCCCTCATTTCTCTTCTTTCGAGAGTTCATCGCCAAGGTCCACAATCTTCTGAACATTTTTAGTTCTGACCTGTGATGTGCTGAGCACTGAACTAAAGGGCAGCTTGCTTCACAGTACTCCAAATAAGAAAACTGACCATAGTACGAGCAAAATTAAATAAACTGAAATAGAAAAGACAGCAGAAGTTAAGATTCATCCAGAAATATAATATAACGTCCAGGAGTGGGGGGAAACTGGAAATCAGCTACGCAACAGAAACAATGAAATGACCAAAAAGTATTTGATTAGGTGGGAAGAGGAAAACTTTCATTGCCTTCTGTACATCAAAATTAAATGAAAAATTCACGTTGGAGCCACGAGACAGAATGATGAAGGTCTCAAGCCATAGGAAGGAGAAAGCAAAGGAAACACCTTGAATAAAGCAACACGTGAACAAAACCAGTAACCGAGCAGCTTCCAAAGGAATAAAAGTGACCACGTCTCAAATGAGGAAAAAAAGCAGCACTGAAGCAGAGAACAAGTATATGGTCAGGACATGGTGGGTAACACTGACTGCACGTAACACTCGTGATATTTGGAAAGAACCAGGCCTATTTGTATATCTATGCAAAATATATACACAACTCCATATGTATATATGTACACATAGGCACTACTGTACATATGTATATGCAACCTCGACACAACTGCCCTCTGGGTGCAAGCAAAAAAGAAAAAAAAAATAAAAATAAAATGCTGCAGTTGTGCAAAAAACTGCAATTCTGTGTTTGATTACCCAGGAGAAATGGGAGAAGGATCCAAACTAATTCCCAAACAGCTCAAACCTAGATGGGGTTTCGTCCGCAGGGCCAGCTTCTGAATGTTCCCAGCTCGTTTGCAGGAATTAAAAATTCATCCAAAGCTGTGGATTGTAGCAGTATGCATTGCAACTGTTTCCAAACCCATTAATCTGAGAAAACAGCCACAACCTCTCCTGACATCAGTGGTTTAGCACGAGGCCATCCCACCCAGAACACCAATCTGGGAATAGTGGGTGCACAGGGAATTGGATTCGAAGGCCAGGCCAGGGCTGTCGTTGTGTAAAACAAGGGTCAGTTGCTGTTCTTAGTGTTGGGGAACAGAAGGATGTGGTGCATCAAAAAAGACCCCCCACCCTCAAGCAAAGGAACACAGGACAACTCTGGATGCTCCAACCGTGCAGCCAGGCTGATCTTTGGGGTTTGTGTGCTTGGGGATGTGGAAAGTAGCATTTTTCCATAAAGCTTGTTCGCCTCACAGCTCCAGAGAGCATCGTCCTCTCAAGTCCAAGGCTCCCTCGGTCTGGCACAGGCCCCGTGGGGCTGTGACAGGAGTGCATCGCCAACGTCAGAGCACGAAGAAAAGTGGTGAAAGGAAACTGCAGGAGATGGTCCCATGCCTTTTCCAGCGCCAAAGGAGTTGTCTCCGCTGCCTTCAGTACTCTGCATCCATGGCATCCAGGTACTTGGCCTCGATGATCCTGGGGAGCAGGTTGTACCTAGGGCAGAGCAGGCAGGGGGAGTCAGCCCTTGTTCATGCAGCTTTTTTCCCTCTGTCCCCAAAGCTGCCGGGTGAGCCTGGCCGTGACATTCAGCCAGCTGAGGGGGACACAAGATGGGGGACAGCAAAACCAACCAAACCTGCAAACAAACACAGCTCTCCCTCTGGAAGAGCCTCCTCCTTTCAACTGGAAAGGAGAGAGAACATCCTCGTCCTCACGGGAAGGAAAGTCGCTTTCCTTAGAGCTCTGCCACTGCCAAGTCCTCAGCGTGACTAAGGTACAAAGGTGAATTTTTGTGGTTTTGACTCCAAAGAAGACCATCCCGACCTGGTGTCTACCTTCTCCACGTGGAGACAGGGATTCCCTTACTTATAAATTTTTATTTGATTTTTTGCAAGAACATCCTCACAAATTAATGCATTTGGGTGAGAAAGGCACTGTGAAGTTGCCCTTGTAAATCCCAGAGCTACATTTATGTGGCATTTCCCCCTGTTTAACAAAGAAATGAGTCTTCAGCTGTTAAAATAACTCGAAAAACACCAAAAAATCAGTTTCAGATTTCAACAGCTGTGCAGGAGATCCCAAACATCACTTATTAATGAGAAATACCAGGATCTCCTTAAATAGACCCATCAGAGAATAAAATGCTTGAGAGCCATGGGAACCCTGATAAGAGAACTTGGAGAGAAGATTCTTCTTTGGGCAATCAAAAACTCACCATCCCCAAGTTCTGAATGTAAGCCAAGAATTGGGAATACCCAAAGAGATAAGTTTTCTTTCAGCAGGCTGTTTTCCACTGCAATAATAGACTTCAGTGGCTTCTCAGCATCTAAGACCACACCAGTGATCCCTCACCAATGACAGCACAAATCACGTTCCTAAAGCTGCTGGATGGATGGAAATGTGGCTTTGGGACGTGACTGATGTTCTGGATGGAACACCAAGCCATGCCTCACTCATTTGGGTTTGATCCTTGAATTTGCCCCCTGGCTACTGTCCCATCTCCTCTTTCTCCCTTCACTTCTTAAAAAAAAAAAAAAAAATAGAAAAGATATTAAATTTCTTCAACTGCCTCATCTATTTGGAGTGCCAAACCTTTGGGAAAAAGTCATTAACTACAGAGCTCATGGATCATGGTGCTGCCTTCTTGGCTGGAGGTCACAGAAACTACATGAAGGCAAGAAAAAATCAGAAGAAGGAAAGCCAAGGGCAAATTTCCATGCTGCACCGGCTGCAGCATCTTCCCCTTGGCAGCGGGGCTGATTATCCAGCTGCTGGGAAAAAACTGCCTGGAAAGAGAAATGACTTAACAACACAGGGGGTATAAAGTGACAGCACCTTATTTACTGAAAAGAAGATATATTTGCATATTAGTATCCAGCTCTTAGTACAAAATCAGGTTTTTTGACTCCATTCTCTCCACAGTAATTGAGTTTTTTAATACCATGTCCAATACCTGAATTTGGCTGAGCGTGGCCCATGTTTTCTGTTCTGCACTCAGCTGCCCTGTGTGCAAAGCTGCCATTCCCACAAGAGCCACTCATCCAGCACCGCTCACAGTTGGAATATTTACCAGCCACTCATCCAGGCACCCCAAGTGCCACCAGTGTGAAGGGCAGGTGAGGATCACTACCAGAGGAACAATAATTTCAGTGTTTTCCCAGCCCGTTTACCTTTTAAAATCCAGCCCAAATGGCTCTGACACGATCCTGTTGAAAGCCACGGTAGCTCTGACATTTGCTTTTGTTTCAGGAAAAACCGGACCCATCTTTATCAGCCAAGGAAAACAGCACAGCAGGTGGTGCAGATTAGCAAATTGGCAGCCCTGAACTTTGGGATCGGAGGGAATAACTCTGGCACTGCGAGCTCAGAGTCAAACAGGTATCACCGGTACCATGCCAGCCTAAAAATAATCAAGTGGAACTGGAAACTTGATCTGTTCCTTCCGAGATCTTATTATGGCCTCATTATATCCAAAGGACTGAGAGCATGAATGATTTAACTGGAGAATGATGGGCACTGGCTGCTAATGAACCCCAAGGAAGAAATTAGTTAACAATTTCTTAACAATTCTCTCTCAAGTAGGATATTGGGGGATCCTCCCACCTTTAAACACATATTTTAAGTCTAAATGTGTTCAGTTTCACCCAACTGATCATTGACAGGGGCATCCAGCAGTGCAGGAGGTCTCTGAGGTCACCACAGCAATGGGTAAGAGAGAAAAATTATTCTTAGGAAAAGTTTACAGCTCTGCCTGCACTGGCCTGAGGAAACCAAATTGCAAAGTGATAAGGAACATTATCAAATACCACCGGGAGGTTTGGACCATGGCTTCTCAGGAAGATCAGGCATTTCACAGACACTAAAAAGGGGGAGGTTTTGCCTCCTGGGAAGTTGGAAGAAAAGCACTTGCCAACCCAGAACCCTTTACACAACTCCCAGCAGCAGTGAAATCCTCCTCAGGCTTGAGCACCTGGTTAAAAAACCCTCATCATTACCCACTTCCAGTTAGTCTGCAAAATGCAGAAAGCCCTTCTGAACCACTCAGACTTCTTGCAATACTGGGATTGGAAGGGACCTCCGGAGATCACCCAGTCCAATCTCCCTGGAACAGGTGACACGGGAATGTGTCCAGGTGGGTTTGGAATGTCTCCAGAGACTCCACTGCCTCCTTGGGCAGCTATTCCAGTGCTCTGCCAGCCTCAAGATAAAGAAATTCTTCCTCATGTTGAGGTGAAACTTCCTGTGTTTTAGTTTGTGACCTTTAGACCTTGTCCAGCCCCTGGGCACCACGGGAAAGAGTCTGGCACCATCCTGGAGATATTTCACAGAATCACAGACTCATAGAACCATTACGTTGGAAGAGACCTCCAAGATCATCAAGTCCAACCCAACCCTAACCTCAACTAAACCATGGCACCAAGTGCCACATCCAGTCTTTTATTAAACACATCCAGAGATGGCGAATCCAACACCTCCCCAGGCAGACCATTCCAGTACTTTATCACCCTTTCTGTGAAAAACACTTTTCTTTATTATTTGTTTTATTTTTATATTTATTTATTTATTATTTTTTTAAATTATTATTTATATGGATTGGTGAGATCTCCTCTCACTCTTCTCCAGACTAAACAAGCCCAGCTCCCAGTTTCTCCTCTCCTCAGACTTCCAGTAATCCAAGCCTGAAGACACAAAGCATGGCAGACAGGGAAAAAAGACAGCCAAGTTTCCTACCTGATGGGGATCATCCCTATCATGATGAGAGGGAAGATCATCTTCATGTAAGGCAGGGGTGACATCCCAAACCCACAGAGGATGAGGAGCTGCAGGACCTGCAGGCCTGTGAAGTAGTGGATCTTCCTCTGGGGAACTCTGCGGATGTAATGGGTCGGAGGATAAGCGGTCTGGGAAGAGAAGAACCACGCGTTAGACGTGCCTGGACACTTGTTAGAACACACCTGGAGTTGTGACAGCAGAATGGGGCTTTGGGACGCCAGGGTTTGAGGGAAGTCATCAATTTGTATAAGCGCTGCATCGACATCAGGGTCCTTAAAAGGTCCAGCAGCTGAACACGGGATTTGTGGGGTTAATTCCAGTGCCACGCAGAGGGTGACTGGGCACTGGAAGCCTGGAGAGAAGACAGGACACCCCTCAGGGCCAGGATTGCCTCTGGGAACATCTGGAGTGCAATGCAACACCTTGGGAAGCGCAGTAATGAGATTCCCTGGGGAGGATTGGGATTCTCAGGGCTCCACAGCCAGAGGTGCCTGCGGGGGTGTGCAGGGAGAAGGAGAACAGATGCATCCAGGTGTTGTTCCTGTTGATGGTTCCTCCACCTGACACCCAGCTCCTCATTATTTTAGAGCCTTGCAAGGCTCCAGGCTTGCCCCTGGTGCTCCCATCTCTTGGCTGAACCCCACTAGGGCAAGACCAGGAGATGAGGGAAGTGCAGGAAGAGGCTGTGCTCAGACTGCAGGGATTTTCTCAGCTCATATAAGCCACCCATTTTTGAGAAATGAGGGGGGGAAAAAATGACATTAATAGGCTAAATGTGGTGGTTTGACAGTTCCTTGCTCATGTCTGAGCACAGGCTTTGACTCACTGTCTATACATCAATGAAGAGGATGAGCGACTGTCTGCTGGCAGCAGCACAGCCTCAGTGGCTTTCAGATCGTGCCACAACCCATTAAAAGGTTTCCACAAAAGGGAGTTTTCCATATTTGAGGGTACTTTTTAATTGTCCACGCCAAAGCCTGGAAAATTCCACACATAATTCCTACAGAAACCAGAAGTAATAAGTCACATACATCAGTACCCTCAATCAAAAATTGACATGACAAATGTAATCGTTACCTGAATCTCAGAGTTTTAACCTCTGGGATGTAATACTGCAGATCAAGACAGATTAGCAGAGATGCAGAGCCAAATGTTGGGCTTATTAAACCCTTGACTCTTGTTACATAAGAGAAGGTGAGCTGGAGATTGCTCCAGGTACCACCTACACTGCCAAACAACACCTTTTTAGCATCTGTAACAGCGACAGATTTTAAAAACATCTTCTGGGTTTGCTTTCAGCCCCTATCACAGAGGTTTCAATAACACAAATAATTTCATTTTGAGTCTAAAATCCCATCTTGTGGTATTTCACACAAAATGAAACTGTAAAACAGGACCAAAAAAAAAATAAATTACCTGCCCAAAGCTTCGCTGGGGAAATCAAAGATCATAATTTCCTGATATTGTGGTTTTTATACTTCATATTATTACTCTTTTCTTTTTTTTTTTTTTTTTTTTTTTTTTTAATGCATGCTCTCTGCAGATGACACGAAAACACAGACAGGGTTCAGAACTCCCCAAAAAAACCCTCACAGAAAAAAATCCCACAGCAAGAGAGCAACAGTTTGAGCAGTTGTGCGCTCGGGCTGCAAACACAAGTGCAGGTACCTGCTCCTTGAGCAGCAGAGCCACCCTTTCAAAGAGCTGGTTGCCATCGATGGAGGTCAGGGCGATGTAGAGGAAGAGGCCAAAAAGGACCGGCTTTGGGATCCACTGCAGAGGGAAGGGCAGGAGCAGCAACGACAGCCCCACCAAGAAATGAGCCATCAGACTTGTCAGCCGCGTCTCCTTCACACTCACGATCCTGGAAGCAGGGAAAGAGGGGTTAGGAGCTGGGATAACACCCCAAGGTCTCTAAGTGTTTATCCTGCTCCGTGGAGGAGCAGGAAAGGGAACGTGCCACCGGGGAAAGGGAAACTCATCCCCACCACAATGAAATCAGCACTTGTGGCCCCGTGCTGACACTGAGGAGGCAGAGCCTGGCTGGAGCCAGGCCAGGCACTTAATCCACAGAGCAGCTGGAAAAGTGCCAAATTCCCCTTCTGCAAAGCTCTACAGATCCTATCCTGAACTAAACTGCCCTCAAAACTGATTCTGTTTAGCACAACGCAGGAAAAAAAAAAAAAAAAACCACAAAAAAACAAACCAGGCAAGAATCCTCTTTCTCGACAGTAATCCTTCCCTTGCTTTACCCTGGACTGGCTTCTGTCCCAAAGAAAACTCATTGGCTTCTCCAGGAAATAAGGAACGTCTTGGAGGAAAAAAAAAAAAAAAAAAAAAAAAAGAGAGAGAGAGAAAGTCAGCATTCTCCTGACAGCGAGTCAGCATTTTTGATGGATACAAGGATCTCCCTGTTTACATGGAAGGGAATGCTGAGAACACCACACAGGGATTCAGTCCTGCTGTGGGCAATTGCCTATTACCATGCAAAACATGTCATTAATTAATGCAAATTTTCCAGAGCTGACAGGCCACAAATTGAGCTTTTTTTTTTGAGGGGAAGACTGACAGGAAAGCAGGCAGCAGCTTTAGCAACCGACTTGAGGGGAGCCTGCTGTGTTTTCTTTGCACTTCAGCTAAACCTGTGAGCATCTCCTCCCAGTCTGAAAAAAATCACCAGACACAATGGGAGGAAAGAAAACCCACATCTGTCAAGACTACTTAGAGAGAAAAAGAGCATTCCTAATTTTTTTCCTTTTTTTAAGAAGATAAATCCAACAATTCAGAGGATAAACCAGTGAATAAATCCCCCTATTATGAGGGAAATTTTTTGTCCATAGGCTGTTTTGGTGTCATTTAGTGACCTCATTCTCTGGATGAGACCCCACAAATTGTGAATTAATCCTGTACACAAATTTCTCTGAGGATTATCATCAACGATCTGTCAAAACACACTTCCCTCCTTTGCACACGCACTGCTGGGACTTCATAATCCCTTCTGTCCTAAAGAAGATTGAACTATTGTGATATTAAGTTGGAGAGTTTTGCTCAGAAGTAAGGTCAAGTTGAACTTCAAATGTGTTTATACCTTCAAGGAGCAAAATGAAGCTGAAGGAGCTTTCCACACCTGCATTTGGAGAGGGAGGAAAGGCTGACAGCCCAAAGGTTGCTCTGAGGATTTGGACAACAAGGCAGAATTAACACCAGCAGTCATGAGACCTAAGGTACCACAAACAGCACACAAAGTCCTGAGAACAACACTGGAATTCTTCTGAGTAGTGGGGCAGGTCGTACAAATCACCCAGGATTACCAGGACAGGATGCACAGAGGTGTTAACCTTTAAGTAACCCTTCCAACATGTTTAAACCACAGCTTTTCTCCTTACAAACAGAGATTTTGTTGGATCCTCTCACAAGTCTCCTACACCAAGGGGTCCCTGCCAGTGCCCAGAGAAGCTGAGGGAGAGCTTCACTCGTGCCAGCTCTGCTAGAACAGGGACATCACCTAAACAGACAGTTTGGCATCTTTCCCACTGCCTCCAGGTCTGGATCATCACAGAATTCCTGGGGATGAACAGAGCCAAGCAGCTTCAAGTGCAACTGGAAGTGCTGTGCCAGAGTAATTCCAGAGTCTGGCTGCTCCAGAGCTGCCAGAACCACGATGAGCCTTCGTGGTGGCTCAGAGAAGCAGGAGTTTAGGGATGCACTGAATTAACCTCATCCAGGTACAGCAGGAGCTCCTCCAGCACCAGGACAGCCCTAGAGGAAGAATTTCTGTTGTTTCAGACAGAGATCTCCTCTCCTGCTGGGGAGGCTCCTGCCCTGCAAGCACGCACAAGTCTGCAAGGGAAGTCATGCAAATGGAAGGGCTCAGGAATAAAACGAGCCACAAAACCACATTTCAATCCGATGCAAGGCTGCAAGTACAAGCTCAGAGTGGCAGCCCTTTGGTAAGAGATTTCTGAAGTTCATGGAATTTTCTGCAGCCATCTCTTAGGGATGCAGCAATCACAGCACTGTGTTTGATCACAGACAAGATGTACTGTGATTGCTGCCAGCTCCTGCTAATGCCACTTAGTAGTTTG
The DNA here is from genome assembly GCF_015227805.2 of Hirundo rustica. Taxonomy (NCBI): domain Eukaryota; kingdom Metazoa; phylum Chordata; class Aves; order Passeriformes; family Hirundinidae; genus Hirundo; species Hirundo rustica. Next base: position 1,745,904 of record NC_053454.1, on the reverse strand, counting down.
GAATATTTTATCAGAACATAGCTAAAATTGCCCATAATTGGGCAAACATGATATTTTTAAAACTGATGTTCCCAGCCTGAGGTTGGTTTTCTGCTAATTCTAACACCTCATTTCCAGAGTAAGAACATCACAGTCACATTAAGTCAACAAAGGAATCCTTGATTTCCGTGTGCTCAGAATCTAGCTTGGCCTTTGAGGAAACAGCTCCAGAAAATCTGTGCTGTGATGGAAATAAAGTAATTAATGGAGATTAAAGAGCATAATCCAGGCTCATTTCCCCAAAATCCTCTAAATATGGCTAGCATGGGATTAGCCATTCCTGAACTTCTCCAAGTAAGCAACAAGAGCATGTTTGCAGATTGCCACAGGAAACTTAAATCGTTTCTCAACAGGGGAGAGGAGAATTTTGCTTTCACTGTGACAGATCTTTATCCTTGTTTATATCATCATCCTGTGGGAGCTTTGATTTGAGTGCAGGGAAGGAGCCTGCCAAGGGAGACAGAGCTGATTTTCTAATTGAGCTTCATTTCTTTTTCAGCAGAGCTGGCTAAAAGAGGAAAAAAATAAGACAAAAAAAAAAAAAGAAAAAGAAGAAGAAAAAAAGATGACTACATTGCTTGGAGCCTCCTGTTCTAGCCTCAGTGCTTTGCAGAGAACAAAAAGCTTTGGTCTCAAAGGGAGTTCAGAGCACTCGGAAATCCTCATTCCCATTTTCACTCCCAATATCCAGTTCTCAGCACTAATTTTCCTCCAGCAGAGCAGAGCTGTGCCATGAGGGAAACACACTCAGGGAGATCAGGGCAGCCCTCAGCCCTTCCAGGATAACCACTGGAGCTGTATCTAGGTCAGAGTGGCCAAAAAGGCCTCTCTGGTGCTATTTTTTGGGGCAGCTGGGTGAAAAAGAAGAGGACAAGTGCAGGAATTAGTGCTTAGTTCAGGCAGGGGACTTGGCTTTGTTAAGTCAAAGCCAGAATACAGAATCATGACAGGGGAAAAACAGGAAAAAGAGGCACTTGGATATTAAAAGTGACAACAGGAGACACAGGAGGGAGGTTTGACACATGGGTTTCAAACTGTGAGTTCTGCACCTCTCAAAGAAACAGAGTGGAGGTATCCCAGAGCACATCATAGACACAAGGAGCAAAGACATGGATTAAAACCCTACAGAACTTGAATTTCAAAGTTGATTTTTTTCTTTAAATAGGGTTCAGCACTTATTCAAGAGAGATACAGTTGTGGAAACAACCAATAGCAACATATCCTAATGGGAATACAAACCCAAGGGACTGATCTCCCAGGAAAAGATCTGTAGAAGAGTTACAGGGAGCAGCAGAACTCAGCAATTTCCAGATCTGGAAGGCGAAATCTGTCCATCCCTGACCCAAAAAATCAGTTGTGCCTGGCTGGGCTGGGCCATTTGGCACTAAAACAAGCGTGAAGGCAAGACTGAGATTAAGAGACCCACTCCATCCTCCAAAGTCAATGATCACTTAGCCTCACTTTTGATAAGTGGCAACTCAGAAAATGGAAACCAAGGCAGGATAATTAAAACTAATGGTATGTGAGTGGAAATTATCACTCCTGTGGTAAAAGCACTCAGCTGTAACAGACTGAGATCAAACAGGCCAGATCTGCTCCAGAGCAGAGATTGTTCCATGAGAAAAAGGTTTTTAATTTGTTTTTAATAGGTTTGTGATAAGAATGTGTTGCTCAACTCAGAGCAGCAGAAGAGTTGGTCTTAAATAGAAACCCATGACCCAGCCATGGCTTCACACTTGTTTTCTGTTTAAAACCCAGAGAATTTAAGCATCTCTTTCCCAAAATGTGGTGGGAGATGTTATGGGAGCTCTGAAATAATGGTGCATTTTTCCTCCCATCCGTAATAACCACCAGACAGGTTTCAGGCAGTGAATCAGCTTTGCATTCTTTCTGGGGAAAGCATCTGGAGACATCCAGCCAAATCATCTCCTCAGCTTCCCAAAGGGCTGAAACTGAAAATGACCTTGGTTGACTTTTCCAGAGAAGAGTGCAATAGAGTGGGTGGGAACCCTGTGGGACGCTGCCACTGGCCCAGAGCACGAATTTGAGTGTTGCAGCGAAGGGGATGAAGCCAAATCAAAGCTCACTGGGTGCACCTTTCCATCGCTTTCGTATCTGGGATGCAACAGCCAACACCCCAGCCACGCAACCCACTGTTCCCAAAGCATTGGCAAGCCACAAACGCATCCAAAGAGATCTACTTACGTCTCATAGATGTGTCCACTCTCCACCCTCTCCTCCACGTAGGCCAGGGCCCGGACGTGCATGGGGGAATGTGGGAAGGCGGCGTGGATCCAGGGCAGGCCGAAGACCGACAGCCCCGTGTTGATCAGCGCCACGAGCAGCAGGTCCCAGTGATAGGCTGTGCCCTTCACCAGCCTGGAACGAGGGGTTGGGGACAGCAGTTACACCTGGTGCAAATCCTACAGGCTGCCCTTCCACACTCAACACACACAGAGATTTCACACCTCTGGATTTACCGTACGCGCGGTGCGGCACTACACGTGAGCGCTAAAGGTAGTGAAATGTGATGGTTTGCTCCCAAAGCTGCTGTCATCTGGGAGGAACGGCTCTGAGCAGAAAGGCAGCCCACTAAAGTAACAGCCCATGAAAATTTCATCAGCGTTTTTCTCCTATGTTTATTGCAGAGTCTACACAAAATCCACGTGTGTGTTTGCTCACAGAGTCCACACAGGGAGGGGATAAAATTCTGAGCATTTGCTGTCGAAGTACTGCCGATGAAGTTTCTTGTTTGTAACCCTCATCTCCCTCCTTCTCCACGAGCAGAACACGTGCTCGGTATGCTGCAGTAATCCCCTAATTATGTAATTGCTACTGCATGATAAGAAAATGGGACAGGAATTCATTAAACTTCAGCTCCTCCTTGGTAGTCACAGAATCATGGAACGGATCACAGAATGGTTGGGGCTGGAAGGAACCTTAAAGATTTCATCCAGTTCTAACCCCCTGCAGGGACACCTTTCACTATCCCAGGTTGTTCCAACCCCCATCCTACCTGTCCTTGGACACTTCCAGGCATGGGACAGCCACAGCTTCTCTGGGCAACACATTCCAAAAGGTTGGTAGCCAACCAAGGAGATTTTCTCCTAAGTCCATCAAATCCTGCAGAGCTTCCCTGTTTTGATTTTTAGGGGATGGGGAACCTGACAGCCCTCACTGAGGAATCTGAGCACACCCACTTTGCCAGGACTGTGTGGAAAGCAGCACCAAGACTGAACTCACATCCACTTCAGCCTTGCCCGTTTTTGCAAGGTCTGCCCCTTTCTTGATTATTCTTTCTTGAATAGTACCAACTGCTGCGATATTATGAGCAAAGTTTAGAAAAAAGGCTGGGGAAGGATTCAGCTCTCAGACTGAACCCTCAGTGAAAGGTCTAAGGCTTTATCTCTGCCCCTGGAGCACTTGACATCCTCACACAACGGGAGGGATCAGCTGAATTCTCTCTCTGGGCACCACCAGCTGGAAAGGGAGCTTCATTTACACATGTCAGTGCCACTCAAACAAGCTCCACTGAACACCTCAGCACAGACTTGGAGCCACCCAAGTGGACACGAGGCACATGGAGCTGGTAGAGCTGACGCAGCACACAAAGATCAAAGCCATTGTTTGGGCAGCAGAAATCTTGGGTGGGGCTCAGTTTTGGGACAAAAGCCTGGTCCCACTGGGAGTGTCCCCTTCCACTGTCTGAGGAGGCCGTGGGGTGAGTGGGTCAGGTAGGTGTCTACCCTGCAATGCCTCTGGAAGGTGCTGGCAGGAAGGGTGGGACTGCAAATGCATTTCCTGCATTGACTCACGCTTTGGAAACACAGCCCCTGCTCACGTGCTTCTTTCCCTGACCAAAGGCACCTTCAGCACCCTCAGGGTCATTGTTTGTTGTCCTCCCCATTCTTTTCAGAAGGCTTTAAGGACATCAGCCTGTTGGAATGAACCCAGAGGAGGCCACCAAGATTATGAGAGGGATGCAACACCTCTGCTGTGAGGAAAGGCTGAGAGAATTGGGATTGTTCAGCCTGGAGAGGAAAAGGCTTCAGGGTGACCTAATTGCAGCCTTCCAGGACCTGAAGGGAGCTGCAAGAATGATGGGGAGAGATTTTACAACAGTCTGGAGTGACAGGACACGAGGGAATGACTCAAATGGACAAAGAACAGGTTTAGATAAGATATTAGAAAATAATCCTTCCATGTGAGGGTGCTGAGCCCTGGCACAGGGTGCCCAGAGAAGCTGTGGCTGCCCCTGGATCCCTGGAAGTGTCCAAGGCCAGGTTGGATGGAGTTTGGAGCAACCTGGGATAGTGCAAGGTGTCTGTGATGGCAACTCAAATAGATGGTGTCAAGTTCTAGTTTTGACATCTCTAAAAATCCCTGCCTTGTTTTTCCTTCTTTAAAAATCCCTGCCCCAACACCTGATCAGCATCAGCTCAGCCCTGTACCCAGGCACTCTGAAAAACTCCAAAGAACATTTTACATTCCTTAAAAGACGCTCTGGTGGAAAATACCAAAAGTTTAGATGGAATTCACATTAGCCAGGAGATGACCCACTTACATACAGATTTATGCAACACTTAAAGGGATATAATAGCGATAAGAGCTGGTCAAAGGAAACTAAATTAGTGTAGCTGAATTTGAGCTTGTCTCCTCTCTCCTAATACTGTGTCACTCCAGCTACAACATGGAGAATGCTAATGGATATTATGCAAGGAGAGAACCCTCCCACGCATCACATTAGCAAAAAATCCTCAGAGACGTGGTAGTTTCCCTGGAAAAAAGTCATCTACATTCATTCTTGACATCGCATCTGATTGCAGTTGGCACAAAAACATCAGAGGGAATATTTTAATAGTGCAACGTCTCAAGTTTGCACATAAGTGAGACTTATCAGACACTGGACATATTGTTTTATTGCACTTCCACCTTTTTTTCAGTCAGAATTTACCGGCTCCAAACACTCCTGATGCTCAGCTGCAGCACGTTGTGCTACAACATTTATGTAGGTCATTGACTTCTCATTTTCAACAAATTCTCTGTACTGCAAGAGCAGTGCAAGTGTCCACATGTGTCAGACACTCCCTAAATATCTTGAGGTGCATCCAAAGAGCTCAAACCGTACAAAATATGTTTCACATTCACTACGCCACCTCTTGGCTCCCAAAAGTCTTAGTGAAAAATGCCTTGAGGGTTTTAGGGGACCAACGATGGTGTTGAGCAGAGAGTAAAGAAGAAACGGGTTGAGGTGATGAGCTCGTTGAGGATTTGTGGGTTTGGCTTACTGCCACAACACTGAGCTTTGGGGGTGGTGAGGAGTTAAGCAGCAGAGTTACCTCCACCTGTGGCAACAGGAATTCTTAAGAACACTTCCTGAATACATTTTCTGATGCTCAGACAAGCTTTGGGCAAGCAGTGGTGGTGACAGATCCAGGGACATCCCTCCACGGAGGGAAAAGCGGCACCGAAGGCATTACCTGTTCTCCGGGGCGTTGGTGAGGGACGCGACGATGTTCTGCTCGATGAAGAAGAGCATGGAGAGCAGAAATCCCAATCCCATGGCGCTCATCACCGACCCGATGGACAGGGACTGCACGGGGGCCAGCACAAACAAGCTGTCAGAGGCGTTGTAGTTGAATTTGGACACTGCAAAGAGGAGGGGAAAGGATGTCAGAAGGCACCTTCTTGTCCGACCATCAACGTTTTACCCAACATCATGAGGTACTGGGAAGCAAGTACAGGAAAGCAGGCGTGATGCTCTGGCATGTGGGAGCCTGGAGGCCATGGAAGACGGGTCCATCTGGCTGGTTTGGTTTATTTTTTTCCTCCATCCACTTAGGATTTGGCTGCCATCCTGATGGGACAGACCACTGCTAGTCCTAGCAAGGCATTACAGATATTGGAGCAAAACAAAAAAGGGAAATTTGCTTTCCACAGATGCAAGGTGTTCTCAGATGAGGAAGCCTTATTTCTAACCAGCACCATAATGCTCAGTTCATCAACCCACAGAGGCATTTGAAAACTTCCTCATCTCCAACAAGCCGTGCAAGGCATTTTAGTATAAAATCTAAATCAAAGCTCTGCTGCCATTGGAAGCAATCCTTGGCTAGGGATAAATCACACATGGCCACAATCATTTTGCAATCCAACTGGATGGAATGGCCATCACAATTAAAAAAAAAAAAAAAGCCATTTCTTTTTTGTTTCCATACATTTCCTCACATCACCGCTCACGTCACCGCAGGACAATGCAATTCCTGTCCCCATTATCACTTCCTGATATGGAAAAGTTGATCTATCTGGCCAATGAATGGTGTCTCATTTTTAGATTTCCTTGTGTAACTTAGGGCTGCCCAGATGCTCAGCACCATTTCACCTAAATTAGGAAAACAAACTGGAGACAAAGAGGACAAACTGGGATGACCAACTCCATGTTGATATGACTGGCAACAACCCTTCCTGCCTGCTGATTATTCTGCCCTTTGTTCTTTGCCAGAAATTGTTCATCTCCCTGTGACACACACCTCAAACTCATTGAAAAGACACATCTGGATAATTTTTCTTGCCCCAGCCTCATTTAATCAGGGTTTTGAATGACATAAATCTAATGGTGAGGAAATCTGAGCTCTTGATGGGAGGTACACACAGGATTTGTGAAATTTTATGGAAGAACTTTCATTTTTTAGCAAAACTTTTATAGGATTTCACTTCTCTCTTTCATAAACCCCAGTATTCCAGAGAACAAAACCAGAACTTACTCTCAATTTCCTTGAAGATATAGGAACCCACAACAGAGAAGGTCAGGACTGAAATGGGTAAGGCACAGTCGGACAGAATTTCGCGTACCCTCGCGTGCAAATATGGGCTGCAAAGGAGACAAAAAATTCCCATCAACACCCCACTGTTGGGGCAGTCACTCAATCCAGACAACATTTAATGCTTTAGAAGTGAAAATTCAGTTCCATCTTGCAATTCTGAAGAGATACTTGGAGTGAGGAATTAGTCTCTCACTCAGCCCTAAATCTTCTGGAGCCTACAGCCTTTGAAGGTTGATGAATGCGGAAGCAAAACACAAAGAAACAAGAAAATAAGACGCAAGCTAGAAAAAAAAAAAGGCCTTCAAGCACCAATTTGTGTCTCATTTCCACTTTAATTGCTTCCTGCATTTCAAATGAAGAGTTTTAAGAGCAATAGGAGCAAACCCCAAATCAGAGCCGGTGTTTGACTCCCAAGAACACACTGAAGGTACATTCCCAGTAGATCTTCCTGCACCATCAGGAATTTTTGCCCAGCAAAATAGTTCGGTGCCTGACTGGAGGGAGATACAGGGATCCCAACGTGGATTTGGAACCCAAAGATTTTTAAGAAAGTCATTTGTGAGGCCAAATCAAAGACAGAAGGGCATTGTCCCCTGAGCAAACATTTTGCTCTGCTGGGAATATCTTCCAGGTGGCCCTGCCAAGTTCATCCCTGCCTTTGGCTTCCACCTGATTTTCCTGGACTGCAGAATTAAGACCTAAGCTGTAAATGACTCCCTCAGAGAGAATCCAAAATAATCAGCAGCCTGAGCGCTAAACAACTCACCTTTTCTTGAACTGATAGAGCGTGTGGCCGAGCCAAAGGGTTCCCAACATCAACATGAGGCTGAGGACGGCGGTCTCACGCCCGTAGTGCCCGTCGTGAGTGCAGGTCTGGTTCTCGCTCACTGAGGAGCTCATCAAGAAGGTGGTGTTGATGCCGAGGCCTGGGATGGCATCAGCCTGTGATTTTCCACCTCCCGTGTGCCCGTGGTGGTAGTATTTCTTAAAAACTGCACAAACAACCAACAGGCAAGTGTTAGGAGAGGAGTGTGACAATCACAGCAAGTAAAATAAAGTGGGTTTCTTGCTTGATCATGAAGTATTAACGTTATGCTTCACCAGCTCTGCCTCTCAAGCCTGCAGAAAGAAATCAGAGCTGTTGCTCTTAGCAAGCCAGTGCTTCACAGATTGATTTTTTCATTTATTTTAACAGGTAAGAGTTAAATTAATCTATAAAGCAATACTGTACGGACTTCCAGTGCTAATTATGTGGCTTTGTTCCCAACACTGGAAGGACTGCTCTTAGATATACATATAAATATTTCTATCTAGACACCTGCTTTCAGCAGCCTGGCAAACAAATTCCATCAGGATTCTCTGGAAACACTAAGAGCAGCCAGGCTGCACAGATCCTTAAGTGGATTACACAGTGTACAGTAATTACTCTTCTTCCAAGGCTAGTCCAGATTTTTGAGATACGTGTGGGTGATATGCAAAACCTGGCAGAACATTCAAATTTGCAATGCAAATTAGAGCTACAGGGCACCTGAAGTAAACCTGCACAAGCAAAACACCCAGTAAAGCCCCTGGAACTGTCCATAAATGTTTTAGATCAGCTCAAAGGTGTTTATATAAGGAATGGACAGCTGTAAAGACCCTCTTGCTCTTGAGCATTTACTGTGTTCCCATTTCTATGTCACTGGCCGGCTCCAAGCGTATAAATACAGTTTTGGTATCATTTAACCTCTTTGGGGAAGAAAAGCCTGAAGGAGCAAGTAAAACCAGGAGCAAGAAGATGTGAATTGGGCTTTGCAGCCTCAGTGTTCCCACAATATCTGCTCAAATGGCAACACGCAGCATACACACTTCCATGGGAAATGCAGGAGCATGGAAACCACCATGCCAGAACTTTGCAGTCCCACTACTTTTCTTCATTTTAGTCAAAATACCCCTTCAAACTCTGCATAGAGAACTTCATGGCAAGAGCATCCTCTCTAGGTAAAAACACAACCACCTGAACCTTAGGCTAAAATTAACAATTTTAACAACTAACAATCTCCTAACAATTCCCTCACCCTCAAATAATAATCCAGGTTCTGAAAGTCCCAAACATTTCAGCTTTCCCATCTGCAGCGGCCACAGGAAAAGCAGGGAAAACAAACTAATTCTGAGTATTTGAAAAGAAACTTTGAACGTTCTTGTGCAGCGCAACTGATATTTGCAACCACCTTGAGTCCAGCTGAAGCCCAGGTTGTGTTACTGCTGGTTTGGAGCTCACCCTGGTGTAAAATGCCGCGAGTTCAGCCAAGAAGCCATTTGAAATGCAGTAATGATCTTTCTTGTCCCATCTCCAGAAGGATTTAAAGGTGCTTTAAAAGGAGTCTGGGTGTTCCACAAGTGGATGAGGTCAGCGTGGCACATAGACCACAAGAGACAAGACTGCCTCGCATTCAAGACATCTGTACGTAAATTTAAACATCACAGAAGGTTTACAGTTCAAAATTCAACCTCTCAAACTGCACCAAGAGCAGCCAGGAGTGAGGACATCACCTTAAAGCTCCAGACAAGCTCCCCCAGTGAGGAGCAATCCCATCCCTCCCCTGGTGAGCGCTGCGCGTTCCCCATCGCGTGCGGCGGAAGAGGCTCTGCTCTCTTGTATTTCCTCCCTCCGTGCTCTAGCTGCCTCAGCCCTGGCAGGACACACACACCTGCTCTGCAAACAGGTAAAACTGGGGCCCAGGGCACTGCCATGACCCACAGCCTGGCACAGAATGGGCCGTTAGAAGATTTGCACTTTCCAGCTCTGAACGCCAAAGGACGCTTTTGTCCTGACAAAAATGATTCTGGGCAGCATTTCCTGGGAATTCACAGCTGTCCAGGGAGAAAAGCCTGCTCACCCTAAGTGCTGCTGAGTCCCAGAGACACATCTGAGCATCAGAGAAACCAGCAGCACAAATAACCCAGGAACTACAGAGAATGTATTTGCATTCCACTGGATTAAGATTTGGACTGGAATGAGTAACAAACAAGTGGCTTTGTTTTGGGTCTTGTAGAATTTTCTCAAGCTCCCACAGATGGCTGTGTTGCAATACTATATTTAGGGCTGGGATATATTGCAGTAATATATTTAGGGCTGATCTTTGGTGCCCTGTGCTCAGCTTGACCACATCGCTCCACGCTCCATCTCTGAGGCTGAAATTCAATTTACATGCACCAACCTGGGCAGGATTACTCTGGTCCCTCCTGGATAGAGGGGAAAAAACTTTGCTTTACTCTCATATTTTAATTAAAGCAACAAGAACACACCAAGACAAAGAGTGGAGGTCTTCATCCCATACCACCTTGCTGGGAAGGATTTGATTCCTGAACACTTCTAGTTTGTTTTCACACCGGAGCTCAGCGAACCTCGTTGCCAACATCCAGAGAGAGCAGCGGAGCCGGGGGTGCCCTGGCTGAAGCCAAGCTCTTCTCCAGCCTCCAACAACATGAGCTGGCTTTGTTTTCCTCTGCCTGCTCACCACCATTTCCTGCCCAGTGCAGATGTCAAGATCAAACAAACACAGCCTCGGTGGCTGGGCCAGGCAGCAAAAACAAAGTGTCACCGGGACCGCGTGAACGCTCACGGCTTCGGTTCCTCTGCAAGGCAGGGCCCTCCCCCTCCTTTCCTGCATGTGTACCTTGCAAAAAATCACGGCTATGAACGGGCTGGGAAAACATCTGGGCAGAGGTGGCACTGTCCCCTGGCATTCAGGAAGCCCAGAGTTGGTTCCAGCAGGATAAGGCACTACCAGGATATGTTTAAACAGCATGGGGAAAATACCAGCTTTCACTTCCTACTGAACTGCTCAACCAAAATGTTGAGTGGGAGGAGAAGGTGGCAGCAGCAAACCACCAAGTCCTCGAAAACAGAAGGGGAAGAGCAAAGATGAACCCACAGCCATGAGCTGCACTGGTGTCATGTTTTTAAATATGGGCTCGAAGAGGGTTAAGGATGAAGCCTGTGCCTGCCAGCACCGGTCCCTCCTGTGCCTGGAAACAGCTTTGGTCCCGCCTGCGATGCCCTGAACACTCCCAGGTGCAGCTGAAGCCAATGTGAGCTGGCAAAGGAACATTGGTATGACTTTATTACCACCATCCCTACAAATTCATCCCTTCACAAGTACAGAGAGAATTCAACTGGTTCTCTAATCACGCAGAAAAACACAGAATGTATTGGGTTGGAAGGGAGCTTTAAGATGATCTTGTTCCATGGCAGGGATGGCTTCCACTAGCCCAGCTTGCTCCAAGCCCTGTCCAACTGCTGCAGACAGGTAAAAGAAGTTAGAAAAGTTTTATAAAATATAGATTAGGCCCCTCTGCTTTAGTTAAGTGCAGATAACTTGCAAGTTCCCATGCGAAACAACTTTGGGTATGAAAAGTTCGTTAGCAAAACAATCTATTCTCGGTGAGAAAAATAAGTGCACCTACATAAGCATTAGATCTCTTCCATGAGA